>NC_071282.1:13849160-14449160 GCF_023375685.1 Ictalurus furcatus
AGTGCATGCTAAGTAGCGTGTGTGGCTAACTCTAAAGTCAGTCGTTTCCTAACAGCTTATCATTAAAAACCATTGCCACTCCAACTGCTGAGTCCACGTCTTGCCCGTAGACTACAGGGAAAGGGAATGTTTGCTCTACTTCCTGTCTCAAGGCTTCGTTCCGAGACAGAGCGCTCCCGCTACCCATAATCCGTTTCACTCCTGCACCCAAAAGCACGTGTGGGGGCATCATAGCGGCTAGATTAGCTACGATCCCTGCACAAACAGCACGAGTCACGTGAGCCAGTGAGAGGTTGGTTGGGGAGATGTGGGACACGACAGCGAGGCTGCTGGGGTCATGCCGTTCTCCTAGCAGGGTCGGGGTCACATGGAGGTCAGTGCTGGGTTGGGTTAGGGCACACTCGATCAACTTGGAATATACTTCAGAGTCACTGACCTCCACTCCTGCACAATGAATTAGAAGAAATTAAACAGAACACACATTTGATAAACGGGATAAACACAGATACAGTGTTGTGCCTGGTAAGAACAATCTAACACTGCAGCGCTGAACAGGATTATTGAACATTTGACATTTATATTATTAATTAATTACAAATATAATGTTCCAGTATGCACATGCAAGCGATTTAGCATTGGTTTATCAAGGCTGGAGCATGGCATGTCAGAATTAAATATACAGCGTAGTTACCAAAGTCTTTCATCCAACAAGTCAACATTCCTACAAACGCTGCCAGAACGTTGCCTCCATTGAGTGCTGCGGCCACGGCCAGGTAGGTGTTGTGGAAATAAGGGAAGTAAGCGATGGGGGAGCAGGCATCCGGCACATTTCCAGGGCTGAAATCAGCAGGCATGGAGAATGTCAACTGTGCCGAGGTGCTCATGTTTAACACTGTAAATGACATGAAGGGAACAAATCACATATTAAAACACTGTACACTATTCCTGCCAGAGCATATCACAGTGCTTAAATCACAGTGTGACAAAACATTTAAAAAATATATATTTCCATTGGTGTTTCTAGGACTCATTCAATATAGGATCACTTTATTATTGTTGGTGCACACAGTATTTTCTCTGCTGTCTATAGAGCCTGGGGCACAACAGATGTGAAGTATTTTATTAAATGTGCTGCAATATGAGAAGAACGTTTCGGAATGTCATAAAAATGGTAGTGGAGGCGGTGCGACAGAAAAGCATTTCATCAGGGGAATCCTGGTGATGTTACAGCCATCTGTACCCACGAATCGAAGAGAGCAAAATTGGTCATGCTCTCTGGGTGGGAGGGATGGTGTTACTCTCTCCCATGTCAATCAGAGCAACACTAGACAACTGTGGGTGTCTGTGCTCTCATGTATGCAGAAGAGGGCAGAGAGTGATTAAGTGCACTCTGGCGCTGCATGAGCAGTAGCTTGAACAAGCCAACCTAGTCTTGTGACTCAGACCTTCAGTTTGACTTGATTGTCTGGTACTTGGCAACTTTTACATGAAGAAGCAGATTCATACGTGCAAATAGTCCGGTTGCAACTAGACATCTACGTCTACTCTTCACTATCTGATATCTTGCTCTGAAAAAGGTTCAGTGTCCATGGGTTCCAGATTGGGGTTTGTATCCAAGTATTAAAAATAATATTAACATTTATGATTGTTCGTTTGTCCAATTACTTTTGAGCCTGTGAAAATGGAGGGACTCTGTAAAAGATAATGGCTATAATTCCTAAACGGTTAATGCAATATTTTTTGTTAAACCCACTGAATTGAAGCTGAAAGTCTACACTGCAACTGACTACTTCATTTCAAATCCATTGCGGTGGTGTACAGAGGCAGCATTTTTGTCACTGTCCAAAAACTTATGGACGAGACTGTATGTAAATGTGTGAATATCCATTTCCACCCTTGAAGATTTTGAAGCTTGTGCTCAACTAAAGTGTAGAGATATATCAAGCTGAAACTAGCTATAACTCAACCATACCTGCATCCGTCTTATCCGTCATACAGGAGTAAACGCTGCACTGGAAATCTCCTAGAGCTGCTCCTACAGGTGTGTTGGCAGGAATCCCATGCCATTCAGAGCAGGTCTGACCAGCTATAGACCCAGAATCCACCAGCGTGGGCAACAAGTGCACCGGGAAGCCTGCACCTTGCAGACTAACAATAAAACATACGTTTCAGTAAATGCAAAATCAGTTTTCCATAAAATATCTCTTTAACATCTGTATATAAATGAATTTACTTTTAGATTTATTGGTTTGACAGATGCTATCACTCAAACAGTGTCAGCAACCAGTACGTTTTCCCGTCAGGGGACAGGGTACTTTGGTTTCTTGGTAACATGACAAGCTGTGGTGGTGTTGTTGTTTGGTCTTATTAACATCAAGACAAAGAAAGAAAAAAGAGGCTGCTGAGGGAATGACTATTCATAGCAGTTGTAAGCGATAACAGGAACTATTAATCTTGCGTACATTCCACAGTGATGTTAAACAGATTGACAAGTTCTAATTCTCTTTAAAATGTTCCACTGTCATGATCCGCATCTCAAATCGTAAAACAGACCTTTCGGTAGGTTTGAAGGCTACATGAGAGGTTTTTTAAAATTCAAACCCTAAACGAAATGGGAAAACCAGTACTCAATAACAGTGTGGAACACTACGTTAGTATGTGATTTGAGTATACAATGGTAGGTTGTTTAGTCAGTGGCAGAGACAGGGACACATGGTGACCTTGATCAGTTTCCTATAACAGCAACCCTAATTGTTTTATTCCTTACTTGTTGCCAGGGTTGAGGAGGGTTACTTTAAAAATATATTCCATTACAGTTACATATTACTTCATCCATCCATCCATCCATCTTCTATACCACTTATCCTTTTCAGTAACGTAATCTAAGTATCACAATATGAAAGTAATGTAATCTGATTATTTTTGGATTATTTCAAGGTCACAAGTGTAAATAAAGTCAAGAGAAAAGCAATATGATGTAAAATACTTTTATTTAGAGCTTATTTTAGAGCTTAAAAACATGTTCAGTGTTTGGATTTGTTTTAATAATATAAATAAATTTGTTGCTCGTGTGAGTCACGACTGGCAAGAAAGAAACTGAACTATAATCATGCAGCTGTCTATATTGTGTTCTGTCAAAAAATTTATTTCATTGGTTTTAAATGAAAATTTTTTTTAATCCTGATAGTATTCCCATTTTTTTTTTTACAAAATGTACCTGTAATCTGATTACTTTGTTTTTTGACGTAACTGTAACTGTTACCATTTTTTTGTATCCTGATTACGTAACGCTGTTACATGTATTCCGTTACTCCCCAAGCCTGCTTGTTGAACATTACTATTGCGCATTTCATATAATAACATTGTGACCTCTACAAAATAATACAACTGCACTCTGTACTCACATCTCTGTATTCCACTGGTTGTTGGTGGTGTTGAAGTAGCCCCAGCTTGCAGCATTCTGTGCACTCATGAGACACACCTCCAAACCACACAGCATGGATACCACATAGTCCTGGATGGTTCCTGAGACACTGAACTTTGAAAGACATTCAGGGCTGTAGAGAGAAAAATTTCTCTCCAGTTAGTATTCATTATCCAACACATTTTATGGAGATGGAGTTGTCCAACAGCTCTATTCATTTGTAATTAGAAATAACAAGAGTGATGCATTTCAGTCTGGTTTGAAGAAGCTAAAGTAGAAAATAACCTACTGCTTGGCCAGATTGTAGAAATGTGTCAGTTTTAATACTGCACTATTTGACACCATTGACCACGATATTTTAATGAACACGGCCAGTTTGGACAGACTTGTCCTTGACAAACTGTTATTAGATTGTTAGAATCAATGGAGAGTATTTATAGCCTAAACAGTTTAAGATGGTGTCCCACAAGGTTCAGTTTTAGGCCCCTTTTTGTTTTTATTTATATAACCTCTTGAACATAATTTGCAAACATAATGTTGGCTTCGCCCTCTATACTGATGATGCACAATTATGCTTATCAAGTCAGCAAGTTTTAACATCACTATGCGACTATGCAAAACGGGAAACACGGTTAAAGACATAACTGATGAACATGAACTTCTGACAAAACAGAAGTGCTGATCCTGAATACAAAGTGTGCCCAATTACTTCACCCTCAAGATTTACGGCTATTCCACGAAAACCAAAAGCTACATTTAGGAATCTTGGTAGAACTAGATGTTGGGCTATCATTTGATGTTTAGACTGGCATTCTGATGTTTTTTAAGGCCTTCTATCTTATTAAATATACTTTTAAAATGAAAGGTTAACTGATAAACTGTAAATAGTTTTATTGTCTTAAGTATCTCATATAATCTTAAACTTCAGCGCATGTATTATGGCTGCATTTATGCATCTTCGCGAAGAAAATCACACAGGACAATGAGTCGTATTAGTAAAATACAGGTTTTCTCATGAGCAAAAAAAAAGCTGATGGGTGGAAACCACTAATGATATAAAATAGATGTCTGACCTGTGCTTGGTGTACCAGAGGATGGAGGCGCAGCCAAAGCCAGTAGCCACATTTAGGTGTGACTCAGGTTTGGGTAGCGATGACAGGAAATCACTTGTGCAACGGCCATCCTGCCATGTGATCAGGTGACTCACATCCTGAGGTCTGAATTTGTGACTTCCATGACTACTGTGCCACTCACAAGCTGAAATGGGAACAGAACACAATATGAAGAACTTGAGATTAGGAAAATCTATCCTGGTCTGTATGTATTGGTCATGGGGGAAAAAATCTAAATTCCTACTACAGATTGGGCTCCAATCCAAAACACTGAAAGCTAAGTACACACTGGTTATTTATGCAGGTGTGTAATATTACAGTTAGAGCTGATATATACTGTAGTTAGAGCAAGTTTGGAGACAATTGAGATTCTGAGAGCATCTACACATACTCATGCCATGGGTTCTCAAACTATTTCGCAGCCAGGGATCCCTCTTTCTGAATCTCAACACAGATTCATTTTATGACTATAAAGCTAACTATTCTAATATTACAAAAATTGGGTGCCATCATATCTATCTACTGAATCCATTTGAGTTTTTTTTTCCCTGAACGTTCCCCCAACTAAACCCAAACCAGTTACAATGTGATAAAAGATTTGAAACTGTATTTATGCTTACTGTTTCAGTTAGTATTAAATATTAAAGGAAATCTTCAGCCTAAAACACAATAAATAATGTGATGTGTTCAGTGATCTTGGAGCTAATTCGTTGGTTGCTGACGTATTTTCGTTATTCCTGTGAGAAGTTAGAGGTTATCTGCCTCTCTGACGTCAAAGGGGGACAATACAAAAGAGCAAGGGCTTCTATTCTCATTCATCATTTTCCAGTGACATATTAATGATAAATCCAACAAGGAATTACTGGAGACAGCAAACGCTGGATTCAAACTTAATGAATGCAGTGCAGCTATAGGAAACAACTGAGCTGAGTGACAGCAGAGGTTCGGCTCATCTAGACAGCGATCTATGAGATGACAAGTGTGATGGCATTGGTGGTATCGGCATGAGAGTTGAAGCTTTGGAAGCTGATCTGACAGACTAAAGGACTAAAGCGCTGCCGCATCATTCTCTTTAGGTAGAAAAGAATTCCTACTGGCGCCACTATCAGCAGGTAACTGAACGACGTTCTCGGTAACGTATTGTCAGAAACCATTAACTTAAGTGGAAACAGACCAATATGTCAATGAAAAAGTTTTACTTTTAAAAAGTTTAAAGTTACTTTTAAAAAGTAAAATCGAAATGACAAAATTACAATTACTAAATAAATCTTGTAAACAACTGGACCCCAGTTTGAGAGCCCTGGCTTTAGGGTAGTGTTATTAATTTAATGTGCACCTGTGTTAGATTTCCAGAACAAAACACCATGCATCTGTCCTGACACCCCAATGCATATGACGTCATGCAACTTTTCCTTAGGGAGAGCACACATGCACTGGTCAAGAGCAGCAATGATCCGCACAGGGTCCTGCTCCTTGACCTGAATATAAGATATTGTGTTACTAAATGCTGAATAAAAATACCACTGTCATGTCATACGGTGTTATTCTGCAAACCTACGTGTTCATGCATGTCGTCGATGACGTCAGAGTTGGTCTGTAAACTGCAGCTGTCAGTCACGGTCTTTGATCGGGTGTCAAACAACACAACTTTGATCGAGGTGGTTCCCAAATCAATGCCCAAAACATACTTAGCTGATGAGCCACGCAGTGCAGCCATTGTGTTTTATATGATGTTTAATAACTAAATAATATAATAGTGCACTTAATCGGGTGTAGAAGCTGGAACTTAAGAGCGCTAACATAGGAAGTACAGGAGAGATTTGAATTGAACCACTGTACGGTTTGTTCCTTTGCGGACACCGTAGTGGCGAGGTCAAAGGTAACGCAAATTTAAAAAATTTAAAAAAAAAAAAAACAACAACAAACAAAAACAAAGATAATTGCTCAATATCCAAACCAAATGTACGTATATAGAATTATTCTGAAATCTTAAAATACAACGAATAACGTTAGAAAAAAAAACAATTCGATTTTATTATTTTATGTATTAAGGCTTCATTACATTTCACGCATGACACTGCTTATTCAACATATAGTGCACTAAGTAGGATGTGTAGACGCTGTCACTTCGTTCCCTCTATAGGGCGCTTATGTAGAAAGTAGGAAGAGATTCGAGTTGAACCACTTCTGAATGTGTTTTGTTCCTCTGTGGACACCGTAGTAGAGAAGTTAAGGGTAACGCATTTTTTATTTATTATTATTTAAATAAATAAATAACACTTACATTATACTATAAAAATACTAAACTATTTATATAGAAATATTTCGACTTTAAAAATAAGTAA
Source organism: Ictalurus furcatus (assembly GCF_023375685.1). Lineage (NCBI taxonomy): Eukaryota > Metazoa > Chordata > Actinopteri > Siluriformes > Ictaluridae > Ictalurus > Ictalurus furcatus. The sequence goes on from NC_071282.1 coordinate 13,856,042, forward strand.
ACAGGGTTAAAAGAGCAAGTTTGTGATTGTGTCGTTTTAAGCGTTGTCCAAGGTTCAGTGCCAGGAAACAACATGGCTGCCGAGGAGTGATAAGCGTAGCGTTTTAGTCCTACATCTTTTCTCACAATAGCTATGTTAAAACGTTTTTAATATTGTCATGAATATATTATATGCATGTATAGGTTAATATAAGTGAAGTATTTTAACGTGTCTTAAGCGCGCGCATCTTAATCCCAACGGTAAGATAATCACCATAAGTCGAAGCTTTAAGCGGAAGTTGGTGATAATGATAATAATAACGAATAACAGAGCACGCAATCACGTGGTGTGTTAATGGTACATTATAAATGGTTATTAAGGTGTGTTAACTGTGCGTTTCCCAGTGATTTGGACGGAATGGCGGCGGTCGCAGCTAAACGCGAGGGCCCGCAGTTCATCAGCGAGGTGGCGGTGCGGGGGAACGCCGCGGTGCTGGAGTACTGCCGCACCTCCGTGTCCGCTCTGTCCGGGGCCACAGCGGGCATATTGGGCCTCACAGGCTTGTACGGCTTCATCTTCTACTTCCTCGCGTCATTCCTGCTGTCCGTGCTGCTCATCCTTAAAGCCGGCCGGCGATGGAACAAGTGCTTTAAATCCAGACGCCTGCTCTTTACCGGAGGTCTCGTGGGCGGATTGTTCACCTACGTCCTCTTCTGGACTTTCCTCTACGGAATGGTGCATGTGTACTGAAAAGCAACACTGCTGTAGATGTGTGTTTGTGCATAGGTTAAGAAATCTCTGTAGGGTTCCATGTAATCTCTGTTCATGATTAATTTCATCTAATGGTTATTTCATCTCTCTGTTGTATTCGATTGCACTGAACTGATTACGATCTGAAGTAGCTCAGTACCTGGGCTTAAAGGTGAAGCATGAAGTCGTTAATCAGATCTATTTTTATTTATTAATTCATTCGTTCATCTTCAGTAAAGCCTTTTATTCTTGGTCAAGGTCGTGGTGGATCTGGAGCCTATCCTGGGAATGCACCCTGGATGACATGAGAGGCCAATATACACATTCACACACACATATATGTGTGCACACATTCACACCATTGGGCAATGTTGCGTAGTCAGTCCACCTACTGACATGTTTCTGGGAGGTAGGAGGAGAGCAGAGAACCTGGAGGAAACAAATATGGACTTGGAGAACATGTGAAACTCCACACACACAGTAACACAAGATCAGGATTGAACTGGGGATCCTGGAGCTGTGGGAGAGTAATATTACCTGCTGTGCCACCTTGATACAAGACCTGCATCGTGATCTTTAATTTTGCTAACAAGTCTCTAAGTTTTGATTTAATTATCATTAAATAACACTCAAAGAAACAAGAGTTTCTGAAGGATTCTTTGGATAGTTTAAAGTTACACTTGGAACCCATTTCTGATGTCTGTTGTTTTTTTCACCCAAAGCAAACCGAAGAACCCTTCAGAATGCATTTTCTCTGACATTGTCAACAACAAACACAGGAAATAAAACTGCTGGTGTAAAATTTGACAATGCAATACTCAAATGCAATACTCAAAGGGGACTCTGTTTGAAATTTAGCATACTTGTATTAGAAATGGTATCTTTATTTCCTGAGAGTCTGAGAAGAAACAAATATCCTCCTTCCATTGTGAGAAATATAAATTAACCATCTAACAACTCCTGACTTATGTGGCATTGTGTGTGAATATTTCTGTGGTTTCTTCTAAATAAATAACCAAATCACTCATATAATTGTAGTAATTGTTTTATTTATTTAACTAGCTTTTTAACCCCCTTTACATCAACAAGCATGCATGTATTATCTTTACATTTATAATAAAAGGCATTATGTAAAAAAAAAAACAAACAAAAAAACAGTTAAAATATCAAAAGGCAATGTAGCAACTAATGTAACCTCCATTTCACACATTTTCTAGCATTTAAAAAAAAATACTGTTCATATTTTACGTCAATCAACTCTAGAATTTTTTGGCACACTTCATGAAAACATACCAAAACGAATCCCATGCATTTATTGATATTTTGACCTTAAATGCTGTGAAATTTCAAACGTGCAAAAAATTTCTGCAAAATGCTACTTTCCCCTGGAGAGTCTTCGTCCTGTAATGTCTAACAAGGCCGGAGAGACTTGACTCACTCGTTCATCTAGTACATTTCAAGCACCTTTATTTTCTTTAAGTTCTGGAGTATTTTTTCCTTACAAATAAGTCAGTCATGTCTAAAGCAATTAGCGGTTTAAGGTTCGACCCTTCAGCTACAGTTAACATACTCACAGAGTTGCTCAACTTTGGCATAGCATGGAATAGTACCTTATTTGCCTGCAAAAATAAATACTTTCTCTCATCTCCATCATTTTTCCTTCACAGTATACAGTAATTCTCTCCCAAAACAATTTCAGTTTCTTCATCTGTTACTTCATTTTTTTGGACTGTGTGGCTTCCTGGATGAGGAAGCCTGAGCCACGGGCTTTCTTTGAGGACTGCGGTGGGATCTGGATGTTGCCTCTTTAACGTGCTTCTGTTCATGACTGCGATGTTTGTGTATTCTTGGACTACGAGTCGGCGAGGACGACAGCAGTTCGTTCTCCAAGTCCAGTTTGTCTTCTTTCTTCTGTCTATCATGGCCGTGCCGATGGTGTCTCGTGCGCTTCTCCTCTTTGGATCGTCTGTCATGCTTGCTACAGGTGGTCATATTTGCACATTAGCATATATTGGATTAAAAAGAAGAAGAAGAAGTAAAAAAAAAAAAAAAAAGCTCCACACAAAGTTTCAACTCAATCTTACTTTACCACAGTCTCGAACTTCCTCTGTCTATAGAACGAGCTCCCACGCATCATATAGATGAGGATCATGTCGCAGCAGAACACTCCCTTTACAAAAAAAACAAACAAACACAGAACTACAGTTTATTACCGCTATTTACTTCCCATCATTGTGCTTGTGTAAAACTGACAAAACTGTGAACCATTTTATTCATGTCCAGTAATCAATGCAAATTAAAGCCTCAGATACTCGGATACATTTGTTCTTTTTTGGACTCTAACCCTCTGTTCAATGAAAGCTCAGTGTGGATGGGATAACAATTCAATTTGACTTGACAGTGATTTCAGCTACACCTGAAAGACATCACACACTGCTGATAAAAAAAACTAATGATGCCTCAGAGGACTATCAAAATGTCATTCTGGATAACTAAACATTTGTCGTCTGGTTTGTTCATGGTGAAGAACAATACAATAGTGCCCTCTTGTGGCTGAAGCTTTTTTATTTTATTTTATTTAAGAACAGAATAACCCGTCATTACTGTTACACATCACACATCTAGTTCAATCACTACTACTGCTAGACAAGCAATAATCACTTGTATACACAATATAGCCAAAGGTTTGTGGACACCTGACCATCACACTCATATGTGGCTCTTCCACAAACTGTTGGAAGCAGACAATTATACAGAAAGTCTTTGTATGGTTTAGCATTACAATTTCCCTTCACTGGAATAAAGAGGCTCAAATCCGTTGTGCACAAAGCGAGCTCCATGAAGACATGGTTTGCCAAGGTTGGAGAAGAAGAACTCGAGTAGCCTGAACAAAACCCTGACCACAACACCACTGAACACCTCTGGGATGAACTGGAACACTGACTGCACCCAAGGCCTTCTCATCCAACATCAGCACCTGGCCTCACTAATACTCTTGTGGCTGAATGAGCACAAATCCCCACAGACACGCTCCAAAATCTAATGGAACGCCTTCCCAGAAGAGTGGAGGTTATTATAACAGCAAAGGGGGACTAAATCTGGAATGGGATGTTCAACAAGCACATATGGGTTTGATGGTTTTCTTCTCCAGTTTAATTTACATCAATTACACAACCACCTTCTAAGTAATAGCATTTCCTCCTACACTCATGTTTTGTTGTGACTCTATCTGTTCTTCCTACAACTGTCCTGTACTTGGCTTTGGTCAGTTATGGCACTTATTGTTTCACTGAACAGCTATAGGGGTGATATGGTGGTGCAGTCACAGAAAGTTCTACTTACAACACCCATTAAAGCAACTCCAGACCCAATGTTCACCACCGTGGGGACAATACTGAATTTCCTTGCCTGGAAACCAAGACCACAAGATAAGCAATGAATCAAAAGTCAATTTTAAAAAACTGAATTGTCTCACTATAATAGTAATAACAGTGAGTCTTACCTCCCCGTTAACCATGATATCAAATCGAATGCCATACACTTTAAACAGTGAGCGATAAGTCTCTCCATCTGCATCTCTGTAATAGCGAGCAAATCTGCGAGACAAGCCCGGAAATGTTATTATACCATTATAGGACAACTCTGATGAGTATCAAAGTCTAGGCTTTGATCTAACCTGTGGTTGAGATTCTCTAAATGAGAGAATATTGTTTAATGATCTATTTAAAAACTGTACTTACTGAGAAATAATACAAAAGAAAGATTATTCCAACAGGAACTGGAATAGAGCATGACTTAAAATTTTACATGTATAGTGGCATAAAAATAAAAAATAAAGGCTTTGAGGTTTTTTCCTATGTTCATTGCAGGTGTTCAGCAGGAATAGTTCAAGAAGAGACAGAGTAACTAAAGCAAGTCCGAGTTCAAAAATTAAGGCTGCCCTGCATTTAACCGCATTGCTCTAATCAAAGTGAAACAAAATAAGTGAAGCTGTTAAATATTTCTGTTTACAGATGATTGACAGCTCTGGATGTAATACGTGTGAAAATTTCCTGGCTGTAAGCGTTTGGTTACTGAGGATTGCAAATCGTCGTCACCCGGAGGCATATTCAGTGGCGACTTTTGTCATGAAGCTAGTCTGGAAAATTGAGTGACAAGCTGGGTCCATGGCATAATTGACATCTAAAAATTTAATAAAATAATTGAAAATGTGCCGTTAAAATTGCACCATCTAGAAATGAAAACTGAAATTCTGATCTATCGTCTCATATTCATTATTTTTTATCTAAAACCCAAATGTCTTCAACGTATCGTGAAAAAATTGGCCTTGTTGTTCCAATACTTTTGGAGGGGACTGTATAAACCTCGTATTGTAACTGCAAATACCAATTTACACCATTAAAACATTAATATTGCAGTTAATAATCAAACGTCACTTACAGCTTTAATGCTACATTTACGAAGATCTGGTTATGGTTTTGTAAACTTGTAAAATGAAATCTAAATTATGAGCTGGATTTGTGAATAATGATTCACATTGGACGAGTGCACACAAAACGCAGCTTACGAGGTGTGCGATTTATAAAATGACGATTCTAGTGTCACATTTACATATAATTCCTTTTGACAGGAAATGAACTTGAAAGATATCCATAGTTAAGTGTCAAAGATAACACGAGTGTTAACGATGCTGGGTGATGAACACACCTGAAGTTGTATCCAGTGATGTTTTCGTATTTCGAGTTGTCCAGACGAGTGAAGCTGTATCTGGGGTTGCATTTAGAGTAGTCTTTATCTAAATCACAATTCCACTCAATCCCTACTCCAACAATTCCACCCTGTGTGTGTAAGAGAAAGAGAGAAGATAGATAGATAGATAGATAGATAGATAGATTTTCAATTAATTTCAGTAGTTCTATAAACATCAGTGTGTAAGGCTTGGTTCTGTGTGTATAGTTACTTCTTCTTTGCCATACATGTACAGTAAGTAGCATTAGGACATGCCTAATACAAATTCTAGCAAACCGATGTCCAGACCTTGAGCCACCTAAATGTCTGTATTGTCTGTAAGTTTATTATACGACAGCACTGTTTAATTCTCAAATCGATTCTGATTGGTCAGAAGATGTTGATTGATTTCTCTAAAACAGCAGCTTGGATTGTAGTGCTGGCTAATAATACGGAGCCTAATAAGCCTAATAATAAATATGTGTGTTTGTGTGTGTGTGTGTGTATATATATATATATATAAAAGGTATAGCCGTTGATACAGTGAAGCTTCCTGATGGAGATTTAACCTTTCAATTAACATTTTTGGAAGGAGTCTCAAGTGTCTGCACGTTGCCCTTTATTGTTTCTCTTTAACATGAGCTATGTTCTTTGTCTTGTTAATTGCAATAGAGAAAGAAAGAAAAAGAAGCTGGTGAGGAAATGTTTATAGCTGTTATAATGTAAAAGATAAGACAAACTAACTGACTTTCCAAAGCATTAACTTCTAAACGGTTATAAAGCACAACATGATGTATGTTAATAAATTAAAGACTTGTCGTTGTTGCCAAATTTCTGTGGTATAAGCGGAATAAAAACACTTCAGGATGTGCTGCTGTAGGAAAACAATCTGTTTTCACGTGGTACCTTTACAGTAACTCCACTTCATGTCAAGCTGCACCACACCACCCACTGATGATTATTTTCCTATGACAGTACACACCCCAAGTCTTTTATTCACATAACAGCTACTCAAAAGTTCCTCTGTGGCCATAACACATGCTGAGTAACGAATGCGCCAAAGAAGCTCATAATGAAATCAGTTCTTCCCTAATGATATCCTTCCTCAATGCTTCTCGAATCCTTCACAGTTAAATTCAGAACATCAACCCTAATCACTACTGGGCTCTGAGACATTATAAATACATTAAGACTACATAATGACATAATGACACTTGCCTTGACAGCCATTTCTTGGAAGCTGTGACCAGTCCAGTTGACCAGATCTCCTATTCGGAAGATGGGGCAATATGGATGGTGGACTTTGTCATAGTAGCAAGACTTCAGATATGTGTGGTTGTTGGAGCGGAGAACATTGGATCTTAAAAAAAAGAAAGAAAGAAAGAAAGAAAGACAGCAAAAAAAGAAAGAAGAGAAAAACAGCAAGGATAACTTTTACATGAGACTGGAACACTGGGGTCTCATTTATAAACAGTGCATAACAAAATATTAAAATCTTGTGTCCGTACAAAATAAATAATAAATTCTGCTTTCTAAAAGAAAAATGATAAAAGAGCACACGTTCACTTTTGAAGTGCATGCTCACTTTTATAAGGAATCTGGTTAGCATTTATATGAATTAATTCCTACACATAAATATTTACGGTTGTGTTACAATTATTAAATTTCAAATGACTGTAATGTTCATAGCATATTCCTATGGGTACAAACCATAGCACACACAATTTTATACATAAATATATTTAAACATTAGCATATACTGTAAAGAAGTTTGGATAATAATGTTAGTATGTGTTAATACGCATGTATGTGTGTGTGTGTGTGAGTGTTATGGATGGTACCTCAGCAGGAATAAATAGGAAGCACTTTTTATTTTGCAGTACTGCAAACACCTAGTATTTTATTACACATTTATAGGTACTTATGGTAAGTATTTATAGGTACATACTCTCTATATTCAGTTCTATATTCAGTTCGTAGATGTAAATGAAGACTTCTCCACGCATACTGAGGTTACCTTTGGAGTTCCACAGGGTTCTGTTTTAGGCCCACTGCTTTTTACTTTATATATGCTACCCCTAGGACAAATTATTCGTAAACATGGAATTAGCTTCCACTGTTATGCTGATGATACACAGTTGTATGTCTCAGTGAAGCCAGAGGACAGACAGAAGCTTAGTAAGGTTGAGGATTGTGTAAAGGACATTAGATGTTGGATGTTAACTAACTTCCTTTTACTTAATTCTGATAAAACAGAAATACTATTATTAGGATCACGTGTAGCTAGAAATAATCTTTCTGATCACATGGTTACTCTGGATGGACTTTCTGTTTCAACATGTACAGCAGTTAAAGACCTTGGAGTGATTATTGACTCCAGCCTATCATTTGATGCTCATGTAGATAATATTACTAGGATAGCCTTCTTTCATCTCAGAAATATTTCTAAGATAAGAAATATATTGTCACTACATGATGCAGATATACTAGTTCATGCATTCGTCACCTCTAGATTAGATTACTGTAATGCCTTACTGTCTGGATGTTCCAGTAGGAATATAAACAAACTCCAGTTAGTCGAGAATGCAGCTGCTAGAGTCCTAACTAGAACTAGAAGATACGACCATATCACACCAATATTATCAATACTGCATTGGCTCCCAGTGGAATCCCACATTAACTATAAAATACTTTTATTAGCCTATAAAGCACTAAACGGTCTCGCGCCACAATATTTAAGCGACCTTTTGGTTTTCTATGATTCGCCACACCTACTTAGATCAAAACATGCAGGCTATTTGACGGTACCTCGAATAGTGAAGGCTACAGTAGGGGGGAGAGCTTTCGCTTATAGAGCCCCACTGTTATGGAACAGTCTTCCTATTAGTGTTCGGGACTCAGACACAGTCTCAGTGTTTAAGTCTAGGCTTAAAACGTATTTGTTTACTCAAGCCTACCCTCACTAGACTTTCTATTATACTAATTCCCAGTCCTAATAATCTTTTCTCTCCCTTTCTCCTTCTGCCGAGCCACACATGATTTTATGGAGATACTAGAGATCCAGATCCTTTCTGCCTCTGAATGGAGCTCAAATCTTCTCCAATTCCAGACTGCTGGGACTACGGCTGCTCCTAAGGCCATACAGACTTCATATAGGTCAATAATGAACTTTTTCACACTATCTGTTGTGACCCAGATGAGGATGGGTTCCCTTCTGAGTCTGGTTCCTCTCAAGGTTTCTTCCTCTTAAAACATCTTAGGGAGTTTTTCCTTGCCACCATCGCCACTCAGTGGCTTGCTCAGTTGGGATAAATTTGCACCTTTAATATCTGTATACCGTGTTGATATTTCTGTAAAGCTGCTTTGAGACAATGTCTATTGTAAAAAGCGCTATACAAATAAAATTGAATTGAATTGAATATATTGAATTTTAACTTTTGTGAAAATTGCCAGGTTTGTACAGCGGTATATCCTGCCACAGTGCGATAATTACTCAGAATTGAACAGGTAATGAAGTAGTACCTACAGGTTAATCTTGGTATGTAATATGCAAGTTGAATACGTAAGAATATAGAAATGTACAAATGTAAAATTAATTAATGAATTCATTTTTTAAGTATTCTTCAAAACCTAAGATGTAAAGATAATAGTAGTAATACTACTAAACTGCCTCGTTAAATACATGAAATATAAGTGTACTGCAGGTCACCAGTGTCTAATAATATTTGTAAACGATTAAACCTGGTTCACCTGAATCGGCTAAATGATTCTTGTTAATGTCATGTCTAAATATTGATCTTAGCATTGTGTACTTTTACATTTGTCACTATATAATGACAGTTTCATCTGACAAAAAACACACCATGGGTTGTCTTTACCAATCTCACAAGAGCACTGGATTGTTCCAAACAATATTATTAGCGATATATATTTTACTTAGCTTAGCAAAGAAATACAGACATGACACACTCAAACGTTTTATGTCTGTATGTCTCCAAAATGTACCGGTTTAGAGCATAACGTCAAGTGTTGTGTCATAGTGTATTCTGCGAATTGTGTAACGTTGCAAAAATGTTAGGTTCAAAGACCACTGTTCATCCTGCTAAAGTAACAATATTATAGAACACTGGGTAATTCTATCTGCTAATCTACAAAGGAAGCTAGGTACTAGCTAGCTCCACTGAACAAACGTAATGTTGTGATTTCGTCAATCCTTAAGGCAGCATAAACTAAAACAAGTATCAGAACCTTGAAAAAAAATGTCCAGTAAATGTGCCAGGAAGAATCTGGATGTGCCAGGAAGAATCTAAGTTTTCTAGTTAAAGAACACTAGATAATGCTAGTTACAAATGTATTACACACTGTACACTTCAAGGCGAGGTAGCGTACCACAGCAACTCAAAAATACACCTTTGGAAAGAAATGCATATAGTACGACTGTGAGTGTTAACAGGGTGTGAAAAGATACTACTTCTTGTGTGCGATGAATAGGTGAAAACAAAAAAACAGTTTCAGCTTTTAGCATGCTGAGCGTGCATCCATTGTCAGTGATCCCACAACAGTCTGAGTGTGTATAAATAGAGGTTTTATGTGCAAGATAATTTCAGTCTGATAATTTCAAGATAATTTCAGCACTGTGTTTTGATGTATCAGCATATTCCCCCTTTCATGAAAGCCCTTGATGTATATGATGTACACACATGCTGAAAATGTTGTCATACACATGTTCCTGTACAAGGAAATATGTGTGGGTGTATGTTATGTAGGTAGGTGTGAACATGCCTTGTGCTTGTGTGTGTGTGTGTGTGTGTGTGTGTGTGTGTGTGTGTGTGTTGGGGGAGCAAAGGGTACTGAAACGAAATTGTTTCATGTAGTGTTGCTTTTAAGTGAGAAACACAACCAACTTACTTGGAGAAGTCAAACCTCGGAAATCTAATGAAGTTCCTGATGTAGACGCTGAAGTTTTCTGCTTTCTCCAGCAATGGCACCCTAAATATCACACCATAACCTTGACTCATTTCTTTCTTTAATCACGCTGTAGCAGGATAAATTCCAAGTGCAAATGATATGATGGTGTAAGGTGCTGTTTTTCTTACATTGGTGTTTGTCTGCACTCAACTGGACACCAGCCATAAATTTGGCACGTGCCTGTCTCATTCATACAGCGTCCCGTCTTCATCCCTAAGCCAAGACAGCGGGCAAATGAAACATAAATTTCAAAGTTTTCTATAAGTTCTACATTAAAATATTGTGTTCAAAACAGAATACTTGAAATGTATTTAACATTTACACTTCTCAAAGCACCAGTACATACAGGATTTTGTGGAGTTTCTTTGTGATCGTTGTGGCCGAAAACGCTTGATTTTCCTGCGGCTTTTTTCAAAATATCCGATGCAAATTGAGGAGTTTTTTGTGCTTTTTTTGCAGAAAACTACTTGAATTGCCGAAACTATAATTGCACAAACTTGTTTTGCATGGTCTTTCACAGTGATGTTTGTTGGTAAATGAGACATTTTAGCTGTACTCATGTTTGACACACATGAATCGAAGGGAACTTTGGCTGAATGCGTGTTGTGATGATGTCACGTGAAGGGCCCAAATCTGCAGTAATTTTGAAAAATTGCAAGCTTCTGAACTTTCCTTGATTTTGCGCTCATTTCTGAGAGGCAGTCACTTTACTGTATAGATACTGTAAGCAGCAAAGAAACTTTGTCTGGATTTTTTTTTAAATCTTGTAACACTTTTCATTAATTTGTCATTCCAGTTTTTGTTTTTATGTTTATGTTATGAAGCTAATGTTTGCTACCTAGCTTGACAAACTAAGTAGCTAACCCATATATGTTTTTCTGTTGTATTCAGGACTATGAACCACTGATTCTCTCACTGTTGTTCTCATAGATCATTTTGTCTCATTGTGTAATCTTACATTTTAGCAGTTTCTTATTGCTTAACTTGATTGCTGATTGTAGTTATAGTTAAGTTCTTGCGTATGAGAATGCTGTAAATATTAATTACAGTAACTACCTGGCAACTTTGCTGCCAGTGAATTTACAAAGTATTTTCACAGTGTACAATAATCTCCATACAGTGGTGCAGTCGGTAGCGGTGCTGCCTCACAGCACGTCTTTGTTTATTTTCACAAGTTCTCCACCTGAGTTTCCTCTGGGTTCTAGCTATCCTAAAAACTGCCCCTAGGTTTGAATGAGTGGATGAATATGTGTGTTCATTGTGAAGTCTCGCCAAACATTACATTTAACTTCTGAGCCTTCTATGCTGTGTTTGAACATGTTCCCGATCTACTGTTTGCTCTTTTGAATTTGTCTTAGGTGAGTTGAAAACTTTGAAAATGGTGTCGTTAATAACACTGACATGGTTTGTGAATTCAGTTTGTATGCATGGATTTTGACAAGCTGAAGCTGGCACAATAAATCAATAAAAGCTTAGGACTTTTGTTATCACAAACAACTTTTCGTATCCGTGAATCCCACGATAAACTGAACTATATAGGCACGTTTAGTAAGTATAACTACTCTTACCATGACCTGCAATAACAGGAATTCCATCTGTGCAGTCATCATCATGAGAGCAGACACCATCAAGAACCTTTGAACTCTGAACACATTCAAATGAACATGCAAATAACTACAGAGCTCACCGTGTACAGTGAACCAGATATTTAAAAAAAAAAAAAGAAAAAGAAAAAAAGAAGAAGTAGAAGAAGAAGAAGAAGAAGAAAAAGAAGATAGAATGGCACCAAACAGTTTAAAAAAAACAACAACTATCCTACAATGGTGGTGATTTTTCAGATTCAGTCATAATATTCACCTAAGGAAAGCGATCTCTTCTTTTCAAGTATACAAGTTATTCTCTACTAAGCATGTGTCTGTGGTGTTCAAGATGCATTTTACTAGTAAAGTACATCCAAATGGATTCTTACCTCAGCGCACAAGCCCAGCCTTTGGTTTGGAGTCTCAATGTAATTGGTTACGATAAAGAAGACATTATCCCCCTTGATAAAAATAAATAAAAATTAAAACAATGCCTTTTAAATATAGATGTAATGTATAATTTCAAAGACATGTATTTAGGATATACATAAGCAACTATCGATCCTATAAATAAAAAAAATTACTAAAAAGAAAACTGGGAAATAATAATAATAATAATAATAATAATAATACTATTATCTTAATAATATTTTAACATTTTTAATGTTACATTTCAGTGTTTTTAAAATAGTATGGTAAGAAAGTTAGTCAGTTAGAAATTGCAACATATTTCCTATTGCTTGGGTGGATGTGTAAATATAATAGATCTTTGACCCTTGAAGCATAATTGATTTAGACGATGGTTTAGACGATTTAGAGATGAATTAGATCCTTCTGAACTTCCTGTGTACTTGTGTGCACGTTGTCTCTTGCTTTTTCATTTATATTTCATTTTGCATTTCATGCCTATGCACCTTTCTGAAAGGAAGAAACTCTACCTTTTTCAAATGAATGGTTTCAGTATAAGAACAATAAACAGGAAAAGGATATGGAAAAGGGCAACATTTTCTTTTACTTTCTGTTTTAATGAACCTTGTAACATTCTTGACTCTGAATGAGAAGATCCTAAACTAAAGCTCACACCTGTGATTAATTTCAATAATGCGCACTACATTATATCCACATGAATAAATGACAGTTCATTTGTGGTGGCAAATTGAAGCCGTTATTATGAATCAACTGCACTATACTGGATATAAGGATCAGAAAATGATATCATCCACAGCTGTCCTTTGACATTTCTTTAAAATTGCTTTTGCCTAGGAATGGTGATTGTGTGCTTTTAATTTCATTCAAATCTAAAAAGTTTTTCATTGCTCCCATCATTCAACTCTAGCAGCACGCCTACCTGAGAAGGAATGACATAATCTTCAGCGCCCCACACATGGAACCCATGCTCTGTGGTGTTAATGAGAGCAAAACCTTTAAGCTTTGTGAACACCGAGCTCTCAAATGCCTCTTCTCTCTCTTGGTAGCCTTTCTTCCATATGAAGACCCATCTACAAAAATAAGTGTTGCAGATAAAGCATTTCAGGAATGAGACACTCAAAGATGTACTGTTTATATTAATGCTTCTTTAACATAGCTGCAAACTCCAAGCCTACATGCATTTATGCACTGAGCTGCTGCCTTATGATAGGCTGATTACATATTTGCACGAATGAACAGATGTACAGGGGTGTCAGTGAGTGGACATGTATTTAAGAGATATAGTTTGAAAAGTAACCTAAAAAACAGCTAAATGTTTACTGTGGAATCAGATAATGATAATGATAATGAGTTTTTATTGGTCACATATACAGTAGAGCACAGTGAAATTGTTTTCTTTGCATACCCCAGCCTGTCAGGAAGTTGGGGTCAGAGCGCAGGGTCAGGCGTGATACAGCGCCCCTGGAGCAGAGAGGGTTAAGGGCCTTGCTCAAGGGCCCAAAAGTGGCAGCTTGGCAGTGCTGGGGCTTGAGCCCCTGACCTTCCGATCAGTAACCCAGAGCCTTAACCGCCAATCCACCACCGCCATGAAGGCAGTATAATATAATATATCTCTATAGAAACAAATATGTCTGTCTCCTTGTGATTTAACCAACACTGTCAGTAGTAATAGTAATAGTAGTAGTAATATTTTTTTCATTTTAAAACTGTGCATCCTTTATAATACAAAATATATGATGTAGTATTTGAAGCAGACAAACCTAAACCAAATAACTGAGAAATGAAATGAAATACAAATGAGAACAATGAATGAAAAGTAATTGAATGTATTTCAGATGAATGCAACAGTCTATTGCTTTACATATTTGGGAATTCATCAGTCCACGATTTTCTAATTTACTTACAGTGATCACAACACAAATCACAACACACCCTTAGCAAAGTTATGATATTTATTACTGAGTTAAAAAAAAAAAGTTATTAGCCTACACTCTTTAAAAAAGGTACATTTCTTTGTCACTGGGTTGTTGTTTTTTTGTTTGTTTGTTGTTGTTTTTTTTAACCTTTAATGTGTATCTTCCACCTAAATATACCTTTTAAAAAGATTTAAGTTACCTAACTGAACCATAATTACCCTTTAGAGTAAAGCTGTTAAAATACCCTATACACTGTAAAAAGTTAAACTGTTAAGTTGACTTAACTTAACATTTCAAGGCAACTTGCTGCACAGCTTTTTTGAGTTTACTCAACTCCACGTTAAAAATTGAGTTAAGTGAACTACTTTGGTTAAAAGTTGAGTCACCTTTTATTCTTTTTCTTTTTCTTTTTTACAGTGTATGCACCTTACATACTAAACCCCAGTGACAAGGAGCAGCACAGTGTAGAGTGTAGTACAAGTAGTTTATCTCTGAGGGATAAGTTTGAATAAAAATGTTATACAGTGAGGGAAAAAAGTATTTGATCCCCTGCTGATTTTGTATGTTTACCCACTGACAAAGAAATGATCAGTCTATAACTTTAATGGTAGATTTATTTGAACAGTGAGAGACAGAATAACAACAAAAAAATCCAGAAAAACGCACATCAAAAATGTTATAAATTGATTTGCATTTTAATGAGGGAAATAAGTATTTGACCCCTCTGCAAAACATGACTTAGTACTTGGTTTAAAAACCCTTGTTGGCAATCACAGAGGTCAGACGTTTCTTGTAGTTGGCCACCAGGTTTGCACACATCTCAGGAGGGATTTTGTCCCACTCCTCTTTGCAGATCTTCTCCAAATCATTAAGGTTTCGAGGCTGACGTTTGGCAACTCGAACCTTCAGCTCTCTCCACAGATTTTCTATGGGATTAAGGTCTGGAGACTGCCTAGGTCACTCCAGGACCTTAATGTGCTTCTTCTTGAGCCACTCCTTTGTTGCCTTGGCCATGTGTTTTGGGTCATTGTCATGCTGGAATATCCATCCACGACCCATTTTCAATGCCCTGTCTGAGGGAAGGAGGTTTTCACCCAAGATTTGACGGTACATGGCCCCGTCCATCGTCCCTTTGATGCGGTGAAGTTGTCCTGTCCCCTTAGCAGAAAAAAAACCCCAAAGCATAATGTTTCCACCTCCATGTTTGACGGTGGGGATGGTGTTCCAGGGGTCATAGGCAGCATTCCTCCTCCTCCAAACACAGCGAGTTGAGTTGATGCCAAAGAGCTCCATTTTGGTCTCATCTGACCTCAACGCTTTCACCCAGTTGTCCTCAGAATCATTCAGATGTTCATTGGCAAACTTCAGACGGGCATGTATATGTGCTTTCTTGAGCAGCGGACCTTGCGCGCGCTGCAGGATTTCAGTCCTTCACGGCGTAGTGTGTTACCAATTGTTTTCTTGGTGACTATGGTCCCAGCTGCCTTGAGATCATTGACAAGATCCTCCCGTGTAGTTCTGGGCTGATTCCTCACTGTTCTCATGATCAATGCAACTCCACGAGGTGAGATCTTGCATGGAGCCCCAGGCCGAGGGAGATTGACAGTTCTTTTGTGCTTCTTCCATTTGCGAATAATCGCACCAACTGTTGTCCCCTTCTCACCAAGCTGCTTGGCAATGGTCTTGTAGCCCATTCCAGACTTGTGTAGGTCTACAATCTTGTCCCTGACATCCTTGGAGAGCTCTTTGGTCTTGGCCATGGTGGAGAGTTTGGAATATGACTGATTGATTGCTTCTGTGGACAGGTGTCTTTTATACAGGTAACAAACTGATATTAGGAGCACTCCCTTTAAGAGTGTGCTCCTAATCTCAGCTCGTTACCTGTATAAAAGACACCTGGGAGCCAGAAATCTTTCTGATTGAGAGGGGGTCAAATACTTTTTTCCCTCATTAAAATGCAAATTAATTTATAAAATTTTTGACATGCGTTTTTCTGGATTTTTTTGTTGTTATTCTGTCTCTCACTGTTCAAATACAACTACCATTATAATTATAGACTGATCATTTCTTTGTCAGTGGGCAAACATACAAAATCAGCAGGGGATCAAATACTTTTTTCCCTCACTGTATCCAGATTTCTGTAAATCGGCTTTGTGTTTATTTGACTGGTGCCTTAAACTGAATCCAAACCTCACTAACTCAAAAATAAGATATAAATCATGTCTATTTGGACTTAAGGTGTTCGGTCAGTGAAAAGTTCAGGAAGAGAAACCTCTATGGCGCTAAATAATAGACCATTTCATTTCTGTACAAATTTACATAATGTTGGATACTTTTAGCTACATTTCCAAGAAGAAGAAGAAAAAAAAACTTTTTCAAATTGTTGTTATTTATTTACTTATTCATTTAGACCTTTAAAGTACTGTTTACCAAAATCTTTAAGATCATCTCTTCTCTCATTCATCTATTGACAGGAGGCAAAATGAAGGTACTCCTTTGAAAACAAAAACCTCTAATAATTTTAGATTGTTCGCATTAAAACATGACGTTTCGTCAGAATACGTTTACATCTTAAAACTTAAATACATTTCAAAGCAGACACGTGTAGCACATTACTTTCACTTAGCCTACAGTACATTCTTTTGGCACATTACTTTCACTTTTAATCAAAGAAGAGTTTAACAATCTATTTCAATCTGTTTAAGTGGCCTATCATTTCTCAGGACTTTGTTCACTCCTGTCCCTGGCTACAAAAAGTTTGTGAACTCCTGATATAGGCTACTAGACCACTTACTACACTTGTTTGTTTATTTATTTATTTGATCTGAGGCGACCTCAGACAAATGGATCTGCCTTGCACTGAGCGTCTACAAATAGCGTCCCTGATCTCAGCATGGTGTCCTGGTACTTTTTCCAGCCCTCGGGACAGGCACACATGACACCAGGGTGTGCTCCTCTCTCGTTATGCCTCAGATTTTCTACAACCGAGTAAGAGTTACTAAGCGCAATAACCTTTACAACTCCGACTTCTCTCATGTGCACCTACCCGATTAAGTATCCGATCACTGCGAGCTGAAAGAGTCTGAATAACACTCCGATTTTCTTGTTTGACGCGATGAAGAATTTCTCCGTCTTGTAGTTGAAAAGCGAACAGACACACTGACCCCAACCGTTTGCCATGCCGGTACCGGTAACTAATCTGCTCGTGTGCCGCTCAACCAAGCGCGCGCCTTCAGTGACGGTGTGCGTGTGCGACACCAAACAACCTCTTGTGTGTGTGTGTGTGTGTGTGTGTGTGTGTGTGTGTGTGTGTGTGTGTGTGTGTGTGTGTGTGTGTGTGTGTGTGTGAACCAGGTGCAAGGATAACTTGGGTGCTGAGAGCTGCCACTTGTAGAGATGGGCGATACTGCAAAGTTTGCTATCGATCCGATACCAAGTAAATACAGGGCCAGTATCGCCGATACCAATACTTTTTCCTTTTACAAGCATGCACTTGAACTTACATAGTTTCCTTTGGGGAGCGCAGTGTGTCATGATTTATGAAGTGGATGCATCATTAATATGCCAAATCTGAATACATTTTCATGAGCACGAAAAGGTTTTGTGATTTGTACTCTCGATGCACCTGTAATTAGTCATGTGTAGCTATGTTAAAACCCAGGACAGATTTTAAGCACTTTTAAGCAAAACTTTAAAAAAAAAACAAAAAAAAACCCGTTTTAAATAAGTAAATATTAAATATTAATATACATTTTTATAGAAATAAAAGAAAACACCTTAGTATCGATATGTTTATGTGTGGATCGATCCTTTCGATAGCCTACAACATCAGTATCGAAATTATCGATACTTCAGGATCGATCCGCCCACACCGATTTCCTTGACCTCCAGCTACAAGTGGTAAAATATTAGTAATAGCAATAATAATAGTAACATATAAATACCACACTTGTGTGTTGCTTATAACTCCAGCTCTCCAATGTACAACTCCTTCCTGCGTCCCTAAACCAGGGATTCGGACACATTTTTGCAGCCAGAAAACCATTTAAGTGAGGAAAGAAATTCTACAGACCCCCAGAATACACTGTCCCCCCCGCCCCCCCCCCAGTAATATTTAAATATTAAGCTCGTTATTTAAATGTGTAGTGTAATGTTGTGGCTATTTACTGGTGCAATAGAGTTCTATTCCTGAACTTTCCCCCAACAGAACACATTAAGTTCAGGTCGACATTATTTATGGCCTATGTATTATAGACCTTCTTGTGTTTTTTTGTGTGTTTGTTTTAAATTATCAAGGTTTGGATTAAACGTGTTCAATTCACATGTCCAGTAAAATAGAACAGTTAGCTCCGTTACATTAATTCGATTGGTCGAGCAGCGTTTCAAGAGCGCTTTTATTTAGTATAACCGTACTGGTATGTTTCAATGTGTGTATCACTCCGCTTTTCACCATGTAAATTTCCACTTCCGTTGAGTTTGAACGGAACTATATAGTGTTAACGATATCATCAACGGACATGGCAAACTATACTTTTCAGGAATTTAACTTTTGACTTAAAATATGAACACTTGTCAAATGAAGATGAAAAGGAAGAAGGGGAGCCAATTTGGGCTTCGTTGGGATCTATTTCCATTAGCGGAGCAAAATAAACAGAACATCTGGATATATTGTGTCTGAAATGTCACTCGATATTTATTTTTTATAGAACTGTTGTATAAAAGCAATATCATGCTCGCAATGAACATCAGTATGGCTGTGCTTAACTATGGTCAAATCACAGTGTTGATATGAAGTATAACCACACTCTTACGCTCGCGCAATATTGCTTAATTAATGCCAAATGTTTGTGGACACCTGACCATCACATCCACATGCGGTTCTTCCTCAAATTGCTGATACTAAGTTGTAAGCACACAATTGTCTAGAATGTCAAGATTTCCCTTCACTGGAACTGAGGGGCCCAAACATGTTCCAGCATGATAATGCCCCTGTGCACAAAACAAGGTTTATAAAGACATGGTTTGCCAAGTTTGGTGTGGAAGAATTCAAGTTCTAGCCTCAACCCCATTAATCAGTTTTGGGATGAGCTGTAATGCTGACTGCACACCAGTCCTCCTCGTCTAACATCATTGCCTGACTTCGCTAACACTCTTGTGGCTGAATGAGCACAATTCCCCACAGTTATGCTCCAAAATCTAGTGGAAAATCTTACCAGAAGAGTGACGGTTATTATAACAGTAAAGCATGGGGGACTACATTTGGAATGGGTTCAAAAAGTACATATGGGTTTGATGGTCAAGTCTCCACATACATTTGGCCATATAGTGTATTTAAAAACAAAATCACGGACTATCTGGATATTTTGGGGTCCCTGGAAACCAGTTTGTAAAATGGTAATGGTAAAAAAAAAATAATAATCATTTTTTTTTTAAATGGTAATGGTAAAATGGTCTGCACTTATATAGCACTTTACACTGTGTCTCATTCACCCATACTAACGGTAGCAGAGCTGCCAACTTGCCATCGGGAGCAACTTGGGGTTTACTGTCTTGCCCGAGGACACTTCGGTATATGGAGTCGTGTGGACCGGGAATTGAACTGCCAACCCTACCATAAGTGTACAACCGGCTCTACCACCTGAGCCACAGCCACCCCACAGTTTGTCAACCACTGATATAAAAAGTCTAGTAGCCTATCTGATTTCAAATTTTGTATGAAAGTGAAAGACACTGTTACAACTTAATTTCCTGCCAAGCATTCTGTAAAGGGTGTGAAGTATGCACATGCACATATTTTTCAGAGCTTAAATGTTGTTCAGAGTTCAAATGGAAATGAAAACTGAGAATACACTGATCAGAGATCAGTCTGAAGGTTAGACCTGAGACTGAGCTAGGTTGAGGGAAAAGAGACTACTTTCATGTTCCACTTTCACAAGTAGACTTCATACATGAACTTTTGTTGCAGAATTTGACTTACAATCACAAATCTGAGGGGGGAACAAATTAATTTTTCGATGGATAAAATTTTCAAGGTTATGAAAATGATTGACTGATTGAATAGCAACCAAATCAATCGCAATTAATTTGTTTGGAACCCAGTGGAAGTCAGTTACTGTTTTATGAAAACAGTGAGGTTTTGAGTGCATTTATTAGCTAAATTAGATAGCTACTAGACATGACAAGTAGGTACGAACATGTAAAATTTTATTATGTTCTGGTATAAAAATTATAATATGTAGGGATATTATACGCCTAAATACCCTGACTTCTACTAGCTTAACCGCATTGCAATGTAGCTCCTTTATTAGCTAGGGTTAGTTAACAATAATACTGAAACTACAAGCATACTTATTTATACTTATAAATAGGCAGATGGTTGCAGTTATACGTGGTGCATATATTATAACTGTTGTACAAGGAATGGTGTAATTTGACAATAATGACTAATTGCCAAATAATTCATATGAACTCATATCTGACCTCAAAAGTTACTTTACCTCATAGTAAAGTAACTTTTGGCACATTCACACCAACTGGATGTCCTCACTCGGGATGACACAATCTACTGTAGGTGGTAAATAAAAGAGAAAAAATGGACATCGTACATGGATTCTATATGAAAACTACCATTAGAGCTATAATGAATGCATGTTATTCACCAACTAAATACAATATTGCCTTTTTACCAACTGTGAAAAGTAGTACTGTTGCATGAGAAATAGTGAGCTGTGGCAATACTGAATGCAATGGTTATGATCTGTCTGTTAAAGAATAACACTAAAAATCAGAACACTCACTAGCCATCTACTCCATCTACTGGTCAAAGGGTGAAATTGTAGAGTAGGTGAAATATAACCAAGAACAGTAGTAATGAACATAAATAAAATAATAATTTATAAATAAATTTCCCGAGATTTGTTGTTATTGCATTCCAACTAGTATAGTTCCATCACACAAATCTAGCTTTACTTGATATGTGCATGTGTTCTTGTGCATTTTCGGGGGATGGGGTTAGTTGCCCATATTTTGTTTGAAGTGTGTTAGATTCTTGAGGTCGGCGCTTTGATGAATTTGATCCTTTGTGGGTTGCCCTTCATAGAGTGTTGGGGTGTGGATGTGGGGGTTGTGTGTTGCTGACAGCTGTGTCCCCAAACGGCTGCTACAGCTGTGTAACTAATTTCCCATTAAACCCACTGTCTCATTTCATAAGCCCACTATATTAGATAACTTAGATGGAGTTTTGTTAAACAACCTTAATTAATTCCGAATTTTGTAAATGTTAAAATGATTAAATTTCCAAAATGTTTCATGATCTAATAAAAGTTGTACTCTGATATTCATTATAGGTATTCTCTTATATAATGCATTCAGATGGCATAAAAAAACATTGCATAGAATGTAATTTTACCACTAAAAATTCACTTCCAGACACTTAGCTCTATAAAGTAAATGTAATTTTTTTAAAAAAAAAAAAAAGGGATTATATCAGCTATATACCTAAATTAAAACTAAAAATCTCATGCTGAAAAGTGAATTTAATAAAATCAGTTATTCATTGTTTATCCTGTATTGAAGAAAAACCTTATTTATAATTATTTTATCCTAATTTTACAGTTTTACAGTTAGTAGTGACCAGATGGAAAAACAGAAAAAAAACCTGAAATCCTAAATGAACTTGCAGTTGTCACCTTTTACAGTATAGCCAAGATACCAATCTGAGGAGCTACTTGAACAGGCTTACCTGATGTAACAAGAACCAGTCCTTTGGTGAATGTGAACTTTTAAGTAAAGCATTCAAACAACAATATCCAGAAAACACCTAATCTTTTTTTTTTTTTTATATATATATATATATATATATATATATATAAACATAAAAAGATCACTGTATATTTAGTATGACTACACTTAATCATAAGTCTGTGCATTCATATTACTCTTCATGAACCTGGTGTCTGGCTGCTTGAACTTTTATCCCTTGCTAGTCTCAAAAGTTATTCACACAGGAACAGTCAGTATTCAGAAGTCATGAACTGACAGGTGATAGCACCGATAAGCTTCCACAATCCCTAAAATAGAAGGGATGACCTAGCCAGACACTGTAGTTATATTCATGTGCTGATCTATTACATGCTACAGCAGACATGATCCTCAGATCAGAATTAAGGAAAATTTAAATATTAATTACCTACCAGTGTTACAGATTGCATAGGGTCAGTCATGTATAGAGTCATATCATTTATTTAGTTTTAAAACATGACAGCACTAGACTGTACCTTGAACAAAACTTTGTACATACCATAAATTTAGAGGCAAAACCACCAGGACAAGCTAACATTTAAACGTCACTTTAATTTCCATTTCGGACCTTATGAACAAACAAAAAAGGCTTCACAGGTTGACAGTGCAGACAGCCTAACATTAAACATTACTATATTTAGTTGGTGAAAATCAAAAGACAACCTTTAACACGGTCAATGTTTTATTTTTCATTTACATCATACACAAGTGGAAAAAAGGATGGGTAAATTAAAAAAAAAGGTGCAAGGGGAAGTAGAGACTTTGCTAGAGAAATAGCTTATAACATTTAAGACGATGGGATATTTACTGTCCACCCCTGAGGCGGAGAACCAGGTGGAGAGTGGACTCCTTCTGGATGTTGTAGTCGGACAGGGTGCGGCCATCTTCCAGCTGCTTGCCGGCAAAGATCAGCCTCTGCTGGTCTGGGGGAATGCCTTCTTTGTCTTGGATTTTGGCCTTGACGTTCTCAATGGTGTCACTGGGCTCAACCTCAAGGGTGATGGTCTTGCCAGTCAGGGTTTTCACAAAGATCTGCATACCACCCCTCAGACGCAGCACCAAGTGGAGGGTGGACTCCTTCTGGATGTTGTAGTCGGACAGGGTGCGGCCATCTTCCAGCTGCTTGCCGGCAAAGATCAGCCTCTGCTGGTCTGGGGGAATGCCTTCTTTGTCTTGGATTTTGGCCTTGACGTTCTCAATGGTGTCACTGGGCTCAACCTCAAGGGTGATGGTCTTGCCAGTCAGGGTTTTCACAAAGATCTGCATACCACCCCTCAGACGCAGCACCAAGTGGAGGGTGGACTCCTTCTGGATGTTGTAGTCGGACAGGGTGCGGCCATCTTCCAGCTGCTTGCCGGCAAAGATCAGCCTCTGCTGGTCTGGGGGAATGCCTTCTTTGTCCTGGATTTTAGCCTTGACGTTCTCAATGGTGTCACTGGGCTCAACCTCAAGGGTGATGGTCTTGCCAGTCAGGGTTTTCACAAAGATCTGCATACCACCCCTCAGACGCAGCACCAGGTGGAGGGTGGACTCCTTCTGGATGTTGTAGTCGGACAGGGTGCGGCCATCTTCCAGCTGCTTGCCGGCAAAGATCAGCCTCTGCTGGTCTGGGGGAATGCCTTCTTTGTCCTGGATTTTAGCCTTGACATTCTCAATGGTGTCACTGGGCTCAACCTCAAGGGTGATGGTCTTGCCAGTCAGGGTTTTCACAAAGATCTGCATACCACCCCTCAGACGCAGCACCAGGTGGAGGGTGGACTCCTTCTGGATGTTGTAGTCGGACAGGGTGCGGCCATCTTCCAGCTGCTTGCCGGCAAAGATCAGCCTCTGCTGGTCTGGGGGAATGCCTTCTTTGTCCTGGATTTTAGCCTTGACGTTCTCAATGGTGTCACTGGGCTCAACCTCAAGGGTGATGGTCTTGCCAGTCAGGGTTTTCACAAAGATCTGCATACCACCCCTCAGACGCAGCACCAGGTGGAGGGTGGACTCCTTCTGGATGTTGTAGTCGGACAGGGTGCGGCCATCTTCCAGCTGCTTGCCGGCAAAGATCAGCCTCTGCTGGTCTGGGGGAATGCCTTCTTTGTCCTGGATTTTAGCCTTGACGTTCTCAATGGTGTCACTGGGCTCAACCTCAAGGGTGATGGTCTTGCCAGTCAGGGTTTTCACAAAGATCTGCATACCACCCCTCAGACGCAGCACCAGGTGGAGGGTGGACTCCTTCTGGATGTTGTAGTCGGACAGGGTGCGGCCATCTTCCAGCTGCTTGCCGGCAAAGATCAGCCTCTGCTGGTCTGGGGGAATGCCTTCTTTGTCCTGGATTTTAGCCTTGACGTTCTCAATGGTGTCACTGGGCTCAACCTCAAGGGTGATGGTCTTGCCAGTCAGGGTTTTCACAAAGATCTGCATTTTGTTTAGTCTATGAAAAAAATAATAACTTTAAAACACAACATTGTGTAGTTTCAGGTAATTACATAAGAGTATATTTAAATAGCAATCACTTGTAAGATTGTGAATATTAGCTTGAATGCAACAGGAACACTTTGTAAATACCTGAAAAATGTCAAAATGCATTTCAGAAGTCACCATTTAATGCGAGATCATTCAAATTATCAACCGAAACAAATTTAGAACACAAGAACTAAAACATTCAAACTGTTTAAGCTTTAAAATAATGGAGGGCAAGGGAGATTTTTTTTCTTTAAAATGGCCACCATTTAATTCTCTGACGCCATTTTAGAACATCCGGGTTCTTTGTTCGAGAACTGAAAATGATTCAGCGAAAACGCCCAGCGTCGAACAAAGGGGGAAAAAAAAGAAAAGAAAAGAAAACCAAACCCTACTATTACCACTAGAAAGTAATCTTAATTTAAACACTTCGTTTAAGAACAAGTCAACAGTTCATTTTATGATATTCAAACAACGCGACTGGATTAAAGTAAATTATACATTAGGAAGCAGGCTAACCTTAACCTAGTCACAGCTCATCGATTCCACACGAAAACGACATGAAACCCCACAAACCACATCACTAGCTTTAATTATGTTTTGTTTTAAAATAATTTCTTTACAAGAAAAAAAACGACTTACCTATTGTAGAATTTTTAATTACACTGCTCCTGATATACAGATACCACAGACTGCGCTCTTCGTCCAGTTATAACTGCTGCAGCGAATGACGACTACTGTGTATATATAGAACTTCCGAACAGTGACGTGTCTCGAAGTGACGTGTGCATAGTTACTTCCGCACTTGAAACTAGTCCCTGTTTTTTCGGCAAAAATAAACAGTGGCGCTTTATTATATTTAATTAATATATTTCTTTGTTGATAAAATATAAAATATTTTTGTTTACATATGTCAAAACAAATGATTAAACTCGAACTTTTCACAAGGCGGAGTAATACAATCGCTGTGAAAACAGAAACGTCTAGAATGTACCCGATAGGCCCGCCCAATGCGGGACACATTGCGAATGATGATTGGTTGGTTGGGTTGTTTTCTGTAATGTTATTGGAGAATCATATGAATGGACTGTTGCTAGGGCAGAAGCAGTGAGCTGATAACAGCTTGATGGCGATGCCGCTGGGCAAATATGTCGAAGGAAATAACCAGAACTGTCTGGAAATCGTTTGTAAAAGAAATATATCAGATTTTAATGGTGAATGAGCTGATGACAAAAGTCGGATTCCTCTTTATTCGTGTGTTGTATCTCATTTAGCTTTACTGGTAAACTGAAGTGTGTTATAATGAAAATAGGCTATACCACACATTTCTTTCTTTAAAAAAATCTTTTGAAACATTTTTTTATGTAGTTGTATAACGCCATGCACTCCGAATAGTAGTGTGACAACAACAGCCTAAACAATTGTGTCAGCACTTCTCTCTAAACATTCCCTGGTGTTTGCTGTGACAAAATAGGCCAGGCTCAAACAAAGCAGTAAAAAAGGTTTGACCGTTTCCACCTAAACATTTGGTTAAAATGCAAATTATTTACCATTTATTATCACTTGGCTTTTTAAATGTTTTGATCATTATTAAACCAAAGTTGTTTGTGTCCACTGTAAAAATTCACGTCCCTCCAGGCCCAACGTGATACCAATTCAACACATACTAGTCAAACCAGTTGCTTTATTTTTCATGGTGCTTTTCCACTGTTGCTACGGATGAATCACTCTTTAGAGCACAGTCAGTCTTGAAAAACGCTGAACAGTATGATCCAAACATGAATGACTGTTTAAAATGCTTTCACACTGAGTGGATTAAAGTTGTTGTGTGGTCAGGATGTTACTCATTTATTTGGACATCAAACACAACTGATAGATTACCCTGATCACCATTTTGTTCTGATCCTGAGCAGCCATTTTGTTGCTGAGAATATACCAGAATGGTGGGGAAATTGTGCCATTTAAAAAGGAGTTCCTGGATAAATACCATGGTTTGACAAATGGCCTTCAAATAATGGTCATTGGGAGAACCTAAGTGAACATATAATATGGGACAGTACTTATGGGACATAGAAAATTATTGCATTAACAGGCACTCCCACCTCCTAGAAACATGCCAATAGGTTGGTTACTTTATGTTTTACATTTTATTTTATGTAACCCTAAGTGTGAATGTGATAGACTGGTGCCCCATCCACGGTATAGTGCTTCTTTGTTCCTTGGCCAAGACCACACAGCACCAACAACTAAAAACAATGACTAGCTTGAAGATGCTTGAAATGGTCAGAATATGAACTGGACCCTTCATAATGACCTTAGGGGACTTAGCACTCATAAGTGTAAAACTGTAATAATTATAATACTAAAAATGTTAGACTGCTCTAGAAAAAACAAAAACGATTGATAAATCCAGTGTCAGATTTGCAGCAACTTAGTCAGTAGTGATGCATGCTTACTTTTATATAGTCTATGTTGTCTAGTCTTTTATGTAGTTTATGTAGTTTTTGATAAAACACATTGGTGTGTAAAACAGAAATTTTGTGTTAAAACACAAAGTTACACCCCAAATTAATGCTCTGAACTGATGTTGTGTAACCAATTTTTTTTTTTTTTAAATACACAACAAATTCTATTAGCCATTAGCTCATTATACTCAATTTTATTCAGTAAGGTATAAACATATGCTCCTTAAAACAATTGATGTTATAGTTCACATTTTATGTTTTAAACATGATATGATGAATATCAGACATTACTAAATGTTATAGTTTATTTGCTCTAGTATTGTTGTGGTATTGGAAATTGTGATACTTGTTACTAATAGCAGCTTAAATTAAATAGTATCATGATAACCTTATTTAAGCAAATGATATATGAATGTTGTAGAAACAAAACATGAAAATGCTCTTCACAATTTCAGTTTCATGGTTATGCTTTGTCAGTACGGCTTCTAATATGTAACTTGTACTGTAAGATCTGCCACTTTACCCTGAACTATGTCAGATATCCTGTACATCCTGTACCTTGAACTGGGTGTTTACCCTGTGTTTGTGTTCCTGAAACCATTTCACAACCTGTTTATCAGCATTTTCTATAATTAAATACTTGCTCCATGACAGTCACATTTGCAGTATACACAGACCTTATGGCTAGTTAAAAATATGAATTAAAATGAATAACTGAGTTTTCTTGGTTGATCTTTCTGGGTGACCTCTGATAGATATCAAAGTCATTCTAGTACTACAGTCCCTGCTGCTATTCAGTGACCTACTTTCATATGGCATTAACTGTATTCATTTATTTTCTTCCATAAAATGACCCAACCACTACAGATTATATCCTGACTCAAAACATTTGAACTAAAAAAGTATAATGAACAGAATATTCTTTCTAATAGTCTTCTATCTTATATAACACCAAATATGAAACATGTAAGGACTTGTTTAATTTATTATGACAACGCCATTACAGAGTGACATTCAATACCCCGTCAGCAGACCAGGTCACGTGACTTGCGTCATTCTTTCGTGTTGCCAGATCGCAAGATTTACGTGGCTGTTTGACTTGTTTGACATGAGTGAATTAAATAATATGGTGACATCAATAACTACAGTATGTAGTCCTATACATAATATAAACATGTATCTAATGACAATTTTAATTTAAAAAATGTTTCATGGGTGAAAAATTCCAGGATCTTTAGCAACCACTTTATCCTATCTCATCTCAAAAACACTGAGGCACGAACACATTCACACCTAGGGGCAATTTGGACTTGCCGGTTCATCTGCTGGCATGTTTTTGGGAGGTGGAAGGAAACCAGAGAACTTGGAAGAAACCCACATGGGCACAAGTCCAAAGTGAAACGCCACACAAGTTTATGATCGAACCAGGAACCCTGTAACTGTGAGAACCCTGTAATGGTGAGCACCTAAATCATGCCAAATAATATATTTTTTTAATTGAAAATGTAACAAATCATAACCAAAGAATCTGACAGAAATGTGTTTATTACAGCAATTATTTCATACAAAAAAACCCCAGAACATACCAAAGTACACAATAAGAACATTAACAGTTGCAATAAACAGTCAAATGATGACATATGGTGAACAATGCAGCTTTTAAGCTTCGATGCGGATTAGTGTCAGAGAATCTGGCAACCCTGTGCAGCATTGTGTAATTTTCTCCTGAAACTTCATGTAAGCCTTTTGTTAGGAAACAGAGGCCTGGGTTAACGCCTTGAATTCAACCTTCCAGCAACCGCTCGTTACAAAAGAAACTTAAGTGGGCTATGGAGGAGAAAAGGTAGGGTGTGTGAACAGACG
This sequence comes from Ictalurus furcatus, assembly GCF_023375685.1. NCBI lineage: Eukaryota > Metazoa > Chordata > Actinopteri > Siluriformes > Ictaluridae > Ictalurus > Ictalurus furcatus. The sequence continues at coordinate 13,884,965 of NC_071282.1, forward strand.
GTAGTTTGCAGGTTTTTAATCACCACTTAAAAGGGGAGAAGTGTAAAAGCACTTTAAATTAACTTGATTAAATATATAGTGCCAATGTGAAAGTGCATCTGAAAAATCAACATGTTATTAAAAGGCCCAGATACTGGGATTAAGTGCCCATGATCCCTAAAATCACAATCCAGAGCACAGATATAAAAGTAAGTTTTCCTGTAATGTAAGGTGATACATTTGTCTACAGCCAGAGACACCCTTTAAATGTAAAATAAATTCCAGGGACCCCTCAGTACATTTTTAGTTATTTTATGAACATTATATAAATGTACTATTTTGTCTATTTATTCAAGGCAAAGAACTTTCCATCCATGAACTTTACACTAAGAGAACAAAGTTCAAGTTGATATTATTTACCACCTCCTTGTTTATGACGTTAGGATTAAATCCAGTCAATTCACGTAATATATTTCTTATTAATAATAATCAATAAGTTGTCAAAATTAAACATAATAACGTAAATAATGGTGCGTTGTGATTTGCATGGCTGAAACAAAATTAAAAAGCACAATCCCCTGGCTGTACAGAGACCTTACTTTAACAACCTCATCTACCTTCCAATCCTCACCAAACGAGAAATTCAAGCATAATGCATGAATAATTTTGACCATAAAATGCATACTCTCACATAGCCATGGATAGCAATTACATTCCATTTGTCATTGTATGTGTGTGAATATAAATAAGCATAGACTATAATAAAAATGTATACTTTAAATTATATGCCAGTATATATCTACAAGCTGCATATACACATTCGCTGGAGTGTTACTATCTTTTGTTAGGTTACAGCTTTTGCACCTTTAGAATATAACTTTTACTTTGAAACTGTCAATATACAGCAGTGTACCTTTTTAAAAATGACTCATAATTGGATATTAAAGTCCTTTAATGCTTTGTTTTAAAAGAAAAAATACACACTAAGTAAAAAGCAGGTACCAGCTTGGTACCTTTATTTCTGAGAGTGTTTATACAGAATAATCTTATGTACTTTGTACTGTAGACATGGGTGTCTGTGTTCTGTCCAATAAATCAATCATGTATTAATAATTCCAGAGCTACGACTATAAGTACACTGAGTGGCTATTTGTAGCTAACTTTGCTCTCCGGTTGCACTTTATTGGTTAAACATCTATCTGAACGTAGGGCCTGTTGGACATTCAGGATCATGTAGACCTTGAAATGGTTGTGTTGCAATTCATTGCTGGAGCTGAGTATCTTGCATCCAGCGTGACCTCTGAATCATCTTTCCCAGGAAAGCAGAGGGTCTGGTGAGGCACACGGGCGGCTGCCACTGTGGTGCTATACGTTTTGAAGTGTGGAATGCTCCGGATTTGCACGTATTTGATTGCAAGTATGGGTTTTTTGTCAAGATCAAGAGGTGCAAACAATTCACACTTTCCCACTAAAGCTGTGAAAAGCATGCTATCACTTTGTCTCTGTATATTGCAGATAAACAGCTGTTGAATAATGATACCTCTGTGTGTTCAGTTGCAGCATTTGTACCAAGAAGCAGAACCGGCATTTTATTGTTCCCAAGGCCCACTTTACGTTGCTTCAGGTATAATTCCACTTCAATTCATAGACATGCAAAAGTCAGGAATTAGTCATGGAAACAACTATAGTGCTGAATTGCCTTGTTTACAATTGCCATAAAAATAATTGTAGTAATTATCCAAATAATTACCATTACAAGTATGCACATATTTGTGCAATTCTGGAAATCATGTGTTTTTGACCAAGTAATATTCATTTTATAAATAATTTGAGTTTGCAGTTACTCACATTGACATGCACAATGTAACAAATAAGAAATTGAAAAGAAAAGGTAGATAAACAAATAGTGCAGGTATTAAATATTATATATAAAAACAACCAAAAAACTGTACCCAGATAGTGTGATTAATTGTCCATAATCCCATAAAATCACAATCCAGACGACAGAATTAAAAGTAAAATGTTCTTGTAATTATATTCCAGTACTTTTTCTTGAAGTTAGTAGAAATATTACGTAATCATTTGCTCTAGTCCGATACTTTTTCTTGAAGTTACTAGAAATGTTGCGTAATCTTTTCAAGTAACTTCAAGAAAAAGTTTCAGACTAGTGCAAATGATTATGTAACATTTCTAGTAATTTCAAGAAAGTGTTGTGGGCAGAGCCATAGCACTATCCAAGGGAAGCAGTGGGAAAGCATGAAGAATAATAAATTGGATTGGATTCTGTTGTTTTGTAACCATTAGTCAGCTGTGGTTGGAAGAGCGCCTCTCTTTCTGTGTGTGTAATGGGGTTCATATTGTGTTGTTTGCTTCCAAGGAAAATAGACAGCCCTCACTCGCCTGCTAAATAGGGGCATTTATTTTTTGCACAGACGGGCCATGAACAGATATAGTTTTCTTTTTTAGGCTCTTTCATATTTAGCTGCTTCTGCAAATGGCATGGAATGAACCAAAATGGTCTGAAATGGGGTTACATTCCCTATTCACTATTCAGAGTCTGACCTGTTATAAATAGACAGGGCGCCAAACTCCATCAGACTAGTCAAAATAAGAAAATAATCTCGTGTAAAAGATTATTGCCCTGTGAACTGACAAAATAAAGGAAACTCTCTCCTTGAAAAGTCCTTGGCAAATGATTGATTTACTAATCTACAAATCAGTCTGCCATTGCAGCATTTAATGCATGATGGATATACTGTAACAGAAAAATTATGTAATGGCTTTTGATAAAAAAAAATCTTCATGTAAAACTTTTCTAACTGGGTGTATTTTATATAAATTTTACAGCATTGATTGAATTTATACTGATCCACAAAATATACATTCATACAAAAGAGATCAAGAATGTTTAAGGTCCATAAACAGTCAAGAGTAGCTGGAGGTTTGTAGAACATACTAGAACTGTTCATTATTTGTAATGTTTGTGAGTTCACTTGCGTCACCAAATGATTGCTTAACAGGTATTTTTCATTCATTAATGCGTAACTTTGACTGGTTGACTCATGTGTTTCAGGGCTCAGAGAACATAACCACATACACATTCAATACACACACAGCCAAGCACACATTTTGCAAGATATGTGGTGTGCAAAGTTTCTACACACCCCGATCGAATCCTGATGGCTTTGGTAGGTCACACAACACAACACACACGCAGACATGCACTTAGGTTCGAAATAGGAAAATAATATGGCTGTCAGTAGAGATGGACCAATAATCAGGCATATACCAAAATATCATATTCAGAACAACAGATCAAAATTCATGATTTACATAAACTGATCAAAATTCATGATTTTAAATCAACAGATCAAATTTCATAAAATTATTTTGAGTGCCATGAAACATAGTTGCTCTAAAAGCAACACTATGTAAGGAATAAAAAACATTGGGCATGTAGTTACAGGAAAATATTCAATTATTGGTTTCCAGTAACAGCAAGTCCCAAAGTGTTTCATTCCTTTTCTACCACAGCACTTGACAATAATTATCATTACAGAAAGCACGTTGTACATTTAATCAGTTTATAGTTATGTTAATGTTGTGGAAAGTCAACAAAAAAAGAAAGTTCATTCCAGTTATTCTGTTAAAAAGAACAGAATAACACAACTTATTACAGAGAAATCGGAAAAAGCACAAACTCCTCTGTCCTGAAGACATTCCTCTGGTGGAAAACATACTGACTTTTAGAAAGTGCTGACACTGGAGACAGCTTCCGGAAATGCTAAATAAATTGTTAAATAACAATATAGTTTTAATCCAATTATTGTTATTCTAAGATTCTATAGTGTGCCTGCTGTGGTATACAGTACATTGTAATATTGTAAGCAGTGATAAAAGATGAGAGATCTTTTCTCACTGCAGTTATTGAGATATGACTGTACCACCAACATATTCTTGGTTGTCAACAAATTTGCTTATGGTCAATCAACAGGTGTTAGTGAGATTATATGTGACGTCTGTAAGGCCATAAGGTTTTTATGTGGCAACACCATGTTTATGACTTGTGTATACGTATTATGTGTCGTGTGAGAATTCTAGGTGTGGCTCCACATTGCCTGGACCCTGGAACTGTAAAGAGTGCAACAGTTGAACAGTTCTGTGGTGAGAACTGGGAGGAGAGCATGCAGAAACACAACACTATAAGGAGTATGTCCAGGCCTACAGAAGAAGCCAAGTAATCTATTAATACACATGTGACCTTTCATTCAAAATGAATGAAGCATTCATTTTGTTTGGGTCAAATTATAAAGGATAGGCTACACTAGCTACTTCTAAAGCTATGATTCTGAAAGCAGAGGTGCCACATGGGATAATTACAGTACAAGGTCTTCTTGGAGTTAATACACGTGTATAAGGCACAGCAGGAGTACAGAGGCCATGTTTTAAGTCACCTGTTATTGTGGTATTACTCATTCAGTAGTGATTCACACTGTGTAGCATGGCACTGAGATGGTCTGCATGCAAACACACTTTGAAACTAACACGTATTCCCAGAGAAATAATCATCATGACTTCCATGTGAAATAAAATATCTGACTAAACATCACTTGGCATCAGAGTCCCATGTTCATCTAGAATGATTTATTCTTAAATCTTAGGAGTTTAATGAAATAACATTGATAATAACATTGATACAAACTATTTACAAAGCGTATTCAGGTATACAAAGTTAATTGGTACAGTAGACAAGTCTTACTCTTGTCCACAACAGAACACAAGCAGCTTTCACACTATACGTTCGGCTATATATATATACATATGGTTTTAACAAACACTCCACGCATACAAGATGGAATGAAATGTTTAAATAATGTCACAGCCTTTGGCTATTTTCCACTTGAACAGGTTATGTAGTGTTGAAAGTATTTAAAGTCCAAGAATAAGTGAACTGTGAAAGTGGCATTAAAGTAGTAGTGTAACAAAACACAGAACATGTAACAACCTTTTTTTAAAATTTTTTTTTTTACAATTTAAAAAAAAAATAAAGCTATATTCCAGTAGATTGAGCTGTGTGCGTGTGTGCAGGGCATTTCTTATAATCATTAAATTGAAAAGGAAAAAAAAAAAAAATCAGTGCTTTACTTTGGACAGTCACAGTGCTCTTCATTAGAGAGCATTCCTTCTAGTAGAACTTCACATCATTTTTCTCTACGGGCACGACTCGAAAGGTGTTGACAAACATGTAGCGTGAGAACAATATGTAGAGGCGTCTGAACCAGAGGAGCTGTGAGCTGTGATGAAACATGGCCTCCTGATTAAGAAAGAGAGATGGCAATTAATAAAGAATAAACGCGCATGTTAGCATAAAACCAGATGTGTTGTAAAATATAATCAAATTGTGTTGAGAATACTGTCAGTCTCCACACACACACACACGCCAGGACTAAACATATGTAGATGGTTATAATACTGGGCATCTGATAAATTTCCTTTAGCACAGCCTGATTAGACTTCAGTAGGGTAAATATGACATTCCCAGATGGTTGTTAAGGACTGGTTAATAATTACACACCTTATGACTGTAAGGGTTTAGAAATCCAGTAAGTTCCCCGTAATTCACTTTCCAACATCTTGTACAGAGCCCTGATGATGGCTTCTAGGCCACTTACAGTGTACCGGATCCTATTTCATCCAAACAGCTTTTGCATTCATTTCAGACTTAGGTTTTGATCTCTAACTTAGGACAAGCAGTGAGAGGCACAGCTTATTTGGGAACTTTAATAAAAAGCTTCCTGGGTGAAGCTCCTTCCCGAAGCCGGTTAAGAAAATGACCAGTGTGTGCAAAGCTTAATCAGGAATCCTGTTAAAATCGTCAGGGCCGAGAGGTTAGATGCTCTAACAGTGAGGAACAGGAGACGGGATGAACCCAAATACAGAGATGAACTCAAAATGGGGTAAAAGTTCCAAAGTGATTCATAAAGTTCAAAATCCAAAAAGATGCAAACATAGAAAAGAGCAAAGCAAGAAACTCTGTGAGGTTATCCACAAAGTTCAGTGGGTAAAACGCAGGAAACAACCCAATGTAAAATTCACAGTGCAAAAATCCCCTTAAAGAAGTGATCCAACATAAAGGTGAAGAAAAAGGTAAAATCACAAAAAGGTTTCAGTAATTCAACAGACAGGAAAACCAGAGAACCGTAGATGAGACACAAATGCTGGCCTGACAATACTAAACATAAAATGAGGAAATTAAAGAACAAGACAACTTGGACAGATACAAGGGAATGAGACACATGTGACAGTAATAATATTAATCACAGACATCAGGGAATTCAACATGGGGGAACAATGGGGACCTCTGGTGTCCAAAGACAACATAGCAAGTCCAAAATCCTGACAAAAATAGTTTTAATTTGTCTAATATTTTTTTAGTCACTGGATAATTCCATATGTGTTTAATGTCTTAAGTATTATACATCTGAAAAAAATTTTCAACAGTCAAAATGACGAAAACTCTTCTATGATGACGTGTCCGCACTTTTCACTGGTCGTGTATACGTTTAAACTTTCCAGATGTCACACACTACCTTCTTTACATCAGGTCAGGAGACCTGAGCGGCCCTGGAAACCTTTGATTTGTTTCCTCTGGTTCTTTTCAAATGATTTTTTTTCGGTTAATTTCTCTTTCTGTGCATTTCTTCCTGGATTTTCTAATATGCGCCAAGGAACCGTGGTGGATTCAAAGCTTTTTTCAACTCTATGTACATAAACTCATTCATATCTGAGTCACCTGTAACCCTATATCATTGTTTATGGTACATAATCCATAATCTAAGTGCAATAATAAACAAATTTCCAAACATATTGCTATTTAACTAAGAAAAAAAGTATAATTGTTGATATGGTAAAGATTTTTGTATTTAACATTTATAGAAGGTTTTTCAGACTTTACGGTTTCTCTTTAAAATGCAAAATGCTTTTTTTGTCCTTTTACTTTCTAGGACAGAAGAAAAGAGAGGCTGGTGATTGAACGACTGTTTATTGTTGCAGTAATGTAAATGAAACTTTTTTTGTTGGCATTTCAAAACATTAAACTTAGCTAAAAATGGATAAGAAGTACAGCGTGTCACCATGACCCTCCCTCATTGATTATTTTCCTATAACAACACGACCTATTGTGTTTTAATCGTACACAGCATACAGTTACAGGAAATATCATAATAGAGAAATCAGAAATAGTTCTATGTTGTTTATTAAGGGATCATGTGAGCCTGATTAAAAGCTTACTTTGTTTCCTCACCTTAGCTTTTTTGTATTCGTTTGGTCCTATGATGCAGCAGAAAGCCGAGGGTAAGAGCCAGCTGATTGGCAGCTCAAAGATAGACAGATACTTCCTGAGGATGCTAATCGTCTGTAGGGAGAGGACCTGGCAATCTGTGAGGGGGAAAAACAATGCGTATTAGATTTTGAGAAAAGGATTGATCAGGCCCAAGTGGCGTGGTTCAACACTGTCCCCTGGTGGCACTTTTTCACTAATGCGACCTTCATGTGCCTTTTTTCAAGCTATTTACAGCTTGAGAAGTTATAATCATGAAATATCGTCTAACACTAACCTGTATCTTCCCAGCTTATGTAAAAATGCACAAAATGAAAAGATACAGATGATCAATGTCTACTCAGATGATCAATGTAGGAAGTTCTACAGGGTGTCCCAAAAGTCTCCATACGTAGGAGGCTATGTATTCCAGCACCACTTCGGTTGTCAGTGGATGTTCGTGGACAAATTTGGCAACAGTGATGTGTGTGAGATGTGCACTTCCCATGTTTCCTGTTAAAGTCCATCGCAACCTTGCTACAGTTTCCCGATCCAGCCATGAGAATAATTTCAATATGTTCTTCTTTTGTCAAAGGCATTCTTAAAGTCTATCTGAACTTTATATATTATGAAAATATATAATATATATATTATATATTTTCATAAAATATAAAGTTCAGAAAGACTTTAAGAACTTTATATATTATGAAAATATATAATATATATATTATGAAAATATATAATATAAACTAAGTATGAAAAATTTCAGAAGACCTTTTGCTAAAAAAGTGATAATCTGTGGAGAATTTTAAGTGTTATGTATGGAGACTTTTGGGACACCCTGTTTATAAAAATAAATGATCACCTACAATCACTGAAACCATCCTCTCCTGCATCATGGGAAAAGGGTAAAGTTCAGTGTCAAGTTGGAAACCTGGGTATTAAAGTAGATTCTGAAGTTCCCACTTGTTACTACTTATAACTCGAAATTATGCTCAACTTTTATGTCAGCAACTCAAATGGACCATAATTCCCATAGCACATGAAGGCAGCATAAATGCACTGAATAACAGCAAACAGCAGGTGGCGCAATTCAACTAGAAATCTCAACCCAGGGTGGCTCTCTGCACTTTTATTCACAGCTGAAACAAACTTCAACAGAAATACGTAAGACAAACTCAAATATACGACTTACCTTCAGGTATTCTCCCAACAAATGCTAGATGACTGAAGAGAAAAAGAAGATGAAGAAAAAAGAAGCTAGTGTTAGATGAGTAGAAAAATTCAAACTACAATGATGAAGATAAAAGTAAGAAATACTAAACTAATACTAAAAAGTTGAATGTTAATACTGTGAAAACCATTGGAGGTAAAATGAAGGCAAATAGGGGTTTGTTTAAATGCATATTAAGTGAACAGACACCATTTTTGAACCCTCATGAACCCTTTTTTTTCCTCGCTTTGTGACGAGCAGGCCCGCATACGCACACACATACGTACGTGTGATTAGAGAGAGCTCTAAATCCATAACCAAGTTCCTGGAAATCTCCATGGTGTCCTGGTTTGGCCCACCACAGTGCCACCTCCCTGTCCGTCTCTTTCACCCAGCTAACCAAATCCCAGCTCAAATCTGATCCATCAGATGACGTCTACAGAACTCGCATTGTATTTGATGTACTTTTGAATTGACTTATTTAAAATAAATAAATAAATAAATAAATAAATAAATAAAAATAGCCCAACAACTAAATAAATAATAACTCCAAACACACTTCATAAATGCTACAGACATGGCAGTGCTCAGGCAAAGAAAAACAGCTCGCCACAGTAAAAACACTTTCATCTGACTCTCTGAGCTCATTCAAGAAAAACACTAATCCTGGCAAGGGTCCAACTGGGAGAGAGGTCAGAACAGTGGGAGCACACTGGGCGCTGCAACACATGTTCAACTCGAGGACTACAGACTGCAGAGTTTCTCATTTTACCGTATTTATTACACCAGATTCAACTACCAGCGCCTTCACTGTTTACATTTCGTGTGTTAGAATAAAGAAATATACATGTCTGGCCCTGTCAAAAAGGCACACTATGATCATTACTTGTACTAAATCCCTGCGCAAAAGCAGTACGAAGTACGCAACACTTTGTATGAATATTTTCAGTGGACCAAAAACAGCTGAGTACACAAGCCAAATTCCCAAGTAAACAACCAGAGCTGAATCAACAGCTGAAAATGTCGTTTTCAGAACGAAAGCTGTGATGAAAAAGCTAACAGTGACAACACCTAGACATGTAAAAACCACATTTATACTCTGCTGTCTCTTCATCTACTTCATTTTGTAGTGAAATGAAAGCTGGACAAATGTCCCTTAGCTAATTTAATGCCAGTGTGAACAAGCTAATGCTAACAGAGCATTATTAGCAATGGCTAAACAGCTTGTTTGCTTGAGTCTGAGAGTTATTGCTATATTTATATATTTACTCATCAAAAGATTTTCCTTAAAAGCTCTTTCCACAGTACAGACACTTAGCCAGTTATGCTAGCTGTACCTCTGTTCCAAAAATTAAGGCTAAAATACAATAACTGTGAAAATACTCTTTACAAAAACTGTGATCTGAGGTAATTCCGAGATGTTATATATGAGCAAAGAAGGCTGTGAAAAAATGGTCTTTATTGCTTAACCTTTTTGATCTTTTGTTCAAAAAAATTCACAAAAATTCTCTGCTTTCATGGATATCAAAGAATTGCAAAAACAACACAGGTTTATATAAAAAAAAAACTTTGTTAAATATGGGTGTGCAACAATTATTGGCACCCCTATGAATTAATATGAGAAAAATATATTTGAAGTATATTCCCATTGATATTTTACTCTTTCTTTTTTTTTGTTAGTACACCTGGGTAGGAACTAGGAACAGGAAATTGTTCAACCATGACTTCCTGTTTCACAGGGGTATAAATATGAGGTAACACATAGGCCAAATTCTATTAGTCAGTCATAACAGTGGGTAAGACCAAGGAATATAGCTGTGATGTGCAGAAAAAGGTTGTTGAGCTTCACAAAATGGGAAGTGGCTATAAGAAAATAGCACAAGCATTGAAAATTTCCACCATAAGAACGCAATAATTAAGAAGTTTTTGTTTTGTTTTTTTTTAATCAATTTTGTAAACTATACTGATTTCACTTCACTTTGACATTATGTACAATTTTGTATAGAATCATGACATATAATCCCAATTAGGTCCATTTCATTTCCAGGTTGTAAGAATACAAAATGTGGAAAAGGCCACAAGGATGAATACTTATTCAAGGCACTGTAAATTAATTTCTAAAATTAATTTTAAGTAAAATGCCTGTAGTATAACAAAAGTTAATTCTCACATACTATTTTCAAAGAACAGTATGAAGTATACTGTATCCAAATGGAAGAAAGAAATGAAGTGCGTAATGAACTGGAGAACACACAGACGTCTGTGTATTATCACTTCTCCATGCCGCTGTAATGAGGACAGGATTTGGACGAGACAAAAACCATTGGCTTGCTCGCCTTCCGACCGAACATTGCTCAATAACCAAACACGGATTTCTTTAGTGCGCAATTCCTTCAGGGGATATCGCAGGAACCCTGGTCGGGTTTTTATCTCTGTTTGTGATTCCGGAGAAGTGACCTGTGCTTTGGTTCACCACTGCCTTATCTTAATAGACTTCACTGGGGATTTGAACTTCGGTAACCTTGTACAGAGGGCGTGATTGGGTGTGAAGATATGGCGAGTTTATCAGACAGACTCTATGTGTATGCAGTGAACAATGATTAAAGGCTGCTCACCTTAAAAACTTAGCTTATTCGTGATGAATTGTTGGAGTTGCTTCAATAACAACACAGCTGTCTTTATCTTATAGACTTGATTTTGATGGTGCGGTGTCTTTTATCTGAATTCCATCACCACTGTTATTAGCTTCCTGCTAATGTCATCATTTGTTAGATTCTACACGTAAAGATTCATGTCACAAACGAATCAAGTTGAAATAAATGAGATTTCATTATTTGGGTTGAAGCAGATTTTCTCCCAAAACACAAATGAGCTGAAAACTGAAAATAAAACTACCTGAACGCTTTGTAAATGGAGATGTGATTGGCATGCCCGCTCACTCCTCCCTCATCAAATGTCAGCACCTGTAGAGACAGTCTTAATATTAGATCTGAAAAATGTGGACAGGTAAAACATGTTCGGCAATCACTGACACATGACACGAATATGTGCATGCACTGTAGGATTAGCTTATGTATGCCTTGTGTAAGAATCGTGTAAGAAAATGGGCCAAGGTTCTTTTTTGCCACAAAAGTATTACAAATTTTTCAAATTTAGGACCCACTTCATACCACCCATCAAAGCTTCATAACAGCCTGTTTACCATCTGAAGTAGCCATTAAAACTGAATAGAACAAAAAGACTTCCTTATTTGAGAGGGGAAAAAAAGTAAAGCTACACAAGGACGTGTTCCTGAAGGGTTCTATTCCTCTTGTACCACAGCAATTTGCCAACAATTACAATTTTTTTTATGAATTAAAGAAAGACACGTTATATTTTTTTGTCCGTTATAGTTATGTTTAATGTTCTGGAACATCCACGTTCCTGTTATCACTTACATTACAATAGCTATAAGCAGCTGTTCTTTCAACCGCCTCTTTTTTTAGCTGTTACTATAGAAACAATAACATATTAGAATAAGTGGGTTAATATGAACTTTGTAGCTGGAACTACTATTAACTATTACTATTATTACTATTAGACGTGCCGTTATAAAAAAACAAAACAAACAAAACAATTAGAATTGAGTGCATTAATATAAACAACAGCAATGAGCTATAATTCCATGGGTTCCATGTTGCTTCACGGTTTACTTGTTTAACTTTTTTATTCATTGCAAAACAAAACATGCTACATTTCATACACTTCTTTGCTTGCCCCAGAGCGTATGAATTATAAATGAAATTCAGACATGCTCCAGGTGAAGTTGAATACCCAAAGCTAGATGTAAATATTGTATGTAAAATTAATTGCAATATGAACATGACACTTGGCATACAAGTGGCAAGAACTGACATTTAAGTGCTTTTCCTATTTGCGCTATTTCATTGTGGGTTGGTGGGGCTAAAAACAAATATGAGAAAAATCTGAGATAATCCTGTGAAGATGCAGCATTTTTGCCAGATGTTGGTTTGGCAGGGAGGCAGAAATGCACGGCATGTGTTTTTTCACACCAAAAAGTTGGGAAATCCCATCTGTTCTTTATACAGCAGGCTCGAGTTGGGCCTTTCTGCTGGGGTTTGGGTGCAGGATGATTTTTTTAGACAGGGATGGAGACGGACATAATAAGAAAATTTGGTGGAAATGTAGAAAGTTGCCAAAGCAAACAGGCCGAGGGAAGCGGCTTCTGCAGACACGAGGTGGGAGATTATATGAGAGAAATCCACACGCTGCATAAAGTGGAGCAGAGCAGAGCATTTGTATGTGGTAGGTATTTGAAGTGGTCATCACCTCTGTCTAAAAGTAAACATGCTGCGGTCAGTTTATTGATCCTATTGTCCTTTAATTGTTCCATTGTGTAAAGTTCGTCTTGAATCATAAATACTGAAACACAGACAATAAACGGCCAGATGCTACATTTTTGCAATGACCATAAATGTTGTGCTATAATAACAGCCTTTTGACACTAAACTTCATTCCACTGGTGAAATCAAGACAAAAATAATGGCTTTGGTCCAATTCAGGATTTACATTATGATTATGTTTTAAATAAAAATCAGAAAAAGCTTGTTTGGAGTGTGACTGGGCCCGGCAGGATGGGAGGGACGCTGGTTTGGTGCTGGTGAGTTTGCGTGTTTACACATGCTCAGGGAAATATCAAACCGGAGTTGTTTCGTAACAGCACTCGCTCTTTCAGCTCATTTGTTTGCTATTGTTTGTTTATGCAAGTCTTTCGTGCTTGGGCTTTTAATCAGAGCCTTAATGGCCTGCCAAGAAGAGAGGGATAGAGGGAGAGAGAGAGAGAGAGAGAGAGAGAGAGAGAAGAAAAAAGAAAGGAGTTGTATGGGGTAAAAAAAATAAAATAAAAACCTTTGTTCAGATGTTGATTTGAAATCCCAGTTGGGAAATTTCCCGGAACGCTTAGGCAGGCCTGATAAAAATCTCTGGGTTAGCTTGCTAGTGGCCCAGGAGAGGCCAGGAGCTTTGTGGGATATTAGTGTGTGTAATTAAGGATAAATGCAGATGGCGGAAGCCATGCTAGACTCTATGGATTAAATGGACTGGTTGTTAAATTAAAGCACCCCATCTTCCTGCACAAAACACAGCCATCCATGAAGCAATAAAAGCTGTGGAGTTGAAAGTTGGGTGAAGACCTTTTCAAATGTAAATCCTAAAAAATATGGATACAAAAAATGGGCCAGATGTGCAAGGCAATTGGTTTCTCAGATACAGATGGGTGATAAAAGGAAAAACAGTGACTCATGCTATGGAGACCATTTTGGTGACATGATTTGGGTTCAGTTGTTCCCTACAAATCAATACACACTACTGATTATGTAACAAAGAAAAAAACGTATAATGGTTGATTTAGTGATGCATTATTTAAGAATAACTTCTATAACATAAGTAATACCAGGAGCCAACTTGTTTCCAAAACATTATCTATAAACAAGGTGTGTCGTCATGTTGTTCTTTAATAATTAAAAATTGTTAGTATTGGCAAAATACTGTGGTATAAGAAAACTTCAAGGCATGCTCTTATAGGAAAAGAATTAACTTTGGGGTGGTAATAATAAATCAGCGAGCTTCATGTCAGGCAACATCACGCCACCCGGTCGTTCATTATTATCCTATTACAGCAAACCTGTTGGGTTTTATTCCTTACTCAGTGTGAATTTTTCCATTGCTTGATTAGGTAATTTACCAAGATTATCTGAGGAAAATGTTGACAATTTAGTAGCATTTCCATCGTCACAGTTTTATTACATGGCCTGTGGAAAAGCTAATTTTTCGTCGAAGTCATTAGCTAGTTAATGCTTGCAGTGTATATGTCCGAAAGTAAAGTTCTCACCAGGTTAATGGAATAAGCTGTGATGTGTTTAAGGATCAGTGATGCGGTCAGCGCAATGCTCCACTCAGTCTTTGGGTCATCCTGCAACTCTCTGTAGAAAGGGAAGAGAGAAAAGAAAAGGCACTATATAACACACTGACACCAATAATAATTACTTAAGACGTGAGTAGATGTGCAACTTTATTACTTACTGGCTACTCTGACTAGTGACTTCCAAATTTTCTAAATTTCTCAGCCAAAACTTCTCCCATTTTTCGTCTTACCAATTCCCACTCACTAGTTAACGCTCCCCTAACACACAACACAATGTTTTCGAACTGCTGCTCTTGCTGTGTCACAGGGCAGCGTAACACAGCCAGGTGAAAGCACTATTTGCCCTCTTCTGAATACATGAGCCCACAGGTGCCCACGATTGGCTAGTGTCACTCTGACTGACAGAGGAGAGAGAGTCAGAACGTACAGGAGTGTTTTTATGATTGTTCCAACCAAAAATGCTGGATTTTACTGTTGCTTTTTTCAAAATCTGCGATGCAACTGGGAGTTGTCTGTGCTTTTTTGCAGAAAACTACTCGAATTGGCAACATTGCAATTGCACGAAAATGTTTTGCAGTCTTTCGCAGTGATGTTTGTTGGTAAATGAGAGCCTTTAGCCGTACTCATCTTCGACGCACGTGAATCGAAAGGGCTTGTTGTGATGATGTCACATGACAAGTCTTGGCCCAAATCTACGGTAAATCTGTGGTAATTTTTAAAAAATCGCAAGCTCCGCCAAGTTTGCTTGCTTGCAGACAATTTCTTCGATCACAAACTCTTGTGGAGGGACTGGAGAGTATAGCATCCGTCCCACCCAGAGATTTTTCTCGCTGGACTCTTGGCCACAGATGGCTGTGATATCATCGGGAATGATGGTCAGGTGAACGCTTTTCTGTTGCACAACCTGCTGTATGTTGCAACATTTTGTATGTATTGCAACTAAGCTTTTGCAAGCTGTGAATAGAAAAACAGTCTAAAAAAATGTTACAAGACTAGCGATAAACATAAACATAGTGATAGAAATAAACCGCATGGAGAGTAGTCCATGTAAAGAAAATATGCATGATCCAGGTGACGCTCTTTATGCGATACATACAGGGACTACATAAAATACAGACTTCTTTTTATGAGCAGCACTGTAACGTTATCCACCAAGGCAGCTGTTAAATTAACACAGTTACCATTCAGTGCCTAATTATAACCACATTTGTGGGTGAGCAGGAGCCAGGCACAAAAAAACCCATTACTTTCTTTCCCAAAGTACGTTTACACCCATTACACATGATTTAATATTTTATGTTCACAAAAGAGTCATTCAAAAACTCCTAACCTCAAACTCAATCTTCTTTGATGGTTTGTCTTCATTTGGCATAGTTAATATAGATTATAATGATAATGAGTATTTATTGGTCACATATACAGTAGAGCACAGTGAAATTGTTTTCTTCGCATACCCCAGCCTGTCAGGAAGCTGGGGTCAGAGCACAGGGTCAGCCATGATATGGAGCAGAGAGGGTTAAGGGAATTGCTCAAGGGCCCAACAGTGTCAGCTTGGCAGTGCTGGGGCTTGAACCCATGACCTTCCGACGTTGGTAACTTAGCTTTCTAGAAATGAGATCTTTATCTAACTAGAGAGATTAGCTAGCTAAGTTACTAACATGGTGTTCTAGAAATGAGTTAATTAGCTAGCTAGATAAGTTAGTTAGCTTACTAAGTTCCCACCATAGAATTCTAGAAAGTAGATCATTGTTTAACTAGATAGATAGGTTATCTACATAGCTAGGTTACTGTCAGAGTGTTCTAGAAAGGACATAATTAGCTAGGTAGATAGGTTAGCTGTCTAGTTAAGTCAGTAAGAGTGTTCTGGAAATTAGATCATTAACTCACTAGATGGACTAGTTAAGTTAGCTAATTTACCAACAGTGTTCTAGAAATTAGTTAATTAGCAAGTACAGTTCTGTTTTTGTGTATATCTCACACTAAATTGTTTCCGAAATTAAAACAAAATCTAAGATAAAACAAAGTCAACCTGAGTAAACACTAAATGCAGTTTTTAAATGATAATGTTATTTACTGAGGCAAAAATGTTATCCTATACCAACTGTGCCTGTGTGAAAATGTATTTGCCCCCATAGTTACCTATTCCCCAAATCTATGAAACTGCATTCATAATGAGGTTCAGTTGGACGACCAGGCCTGATTACTGCAAACCCTGATCAATCAAATCAACACTTAAATAGAATGTTTTCATGAAGTTTTCGTTTGCATGAAGTTGGTTAAAAGGTCTTACTCAGTAACACACTGTGGCAAAATTTGAAATAAATTCCAGAAATGATGAGGAGGAAGGTGATTGAAATACATCAGTCTGGGAAGGGTTACAAAGCTATTTCAGAGGCTCTGGGGCTCCAAAGAACCACAGTGAGGGCCACTATCTCCAAATGGAAAAACTCAGTAGTGCACAGTAGTGAACCTTCCCAGAAGTGGCCGATCTTCCAAAATTCCTCCAAGAGCACAGCGACTACTCATCCAGCAAGTCACAAAAGAGCCGAGGACAACATCAAAGGACCTACAGGCCTCTCTTGCATCAATAAAGGTCACTGTTCATGAATCCACTATCAGAAAGACACTGGGCAAAAATGCCATCCATGGAAGAGTGGTGAGGTGAAAACCACTGCTAACCCAGAAGAACATTAAGTCTCGTCTGAATTTTGCCAAAACACACCTTGATGATCCTCAAACCTTTTAGGAGAATGTTCTGTGGACTGATGAGTTGAAAGGTGAACTGTTTGGAAGACAGATGTCCCGTTACATCTGGCGTAAACCAAACACAGAATTCCAGGAAAAGAACATCATACCTACGGTCAAGCATGGTTGTGGTAGTGTGATGGTGTGGGGATGCTTTGCTGCTTCAGGGCCTGGACAATTTGTAGTAATTGAGGGAAACGTGAATTCTGCTTTGTTTGGTTGCAGTTATTTTTGCCAAATGTGGCACAAATTATTTATTAGCCGAGACTAGTGCCTTCCACAGACTAATACAACGTACTTTTACAATGTATTAATACAAGCTGTGTCATAACAGATCCTTGTTAGAGCATGAAAACCTACACACACATGAGCACATTACAGGCTGGTGAGCTCCAACCAAAACTGTACCCATTCTTCCTTCAGAGATTTTAGGGCCATGAGGGCAGTAGTGTGAGAGTGTGCTGGTAGGCCCAGTGTGTGTGTGTAATGATTTAGTGCTGCTGTCCCACACGGCGCAGCTGGAACGCTGCCTACAGGCCCCTTCTGAACTCTGGGGTCGGAGGTTGCCTGGGGCTTTGCCTCCCATTCATTTGAAAGTAGAGCCCAGAGAAAACTAGGGCCATCATGCATTGCTGTCTCGCACATGCATAGACACAGACACACAAATAGCTTTCCCTTTTCATCCCGGACACCCTGCTCAGCCAGCAATGTATTAGAGGTCAATGAACCTCTAGCTTGCTGGGCAATCTTTCACAGCACCCCTCCTCTCCCTGTCTCCCTCTTCCTCTGTATCTCTCTCTTTCTCTGCCTTGTTTTTCCATTTAGTTTTTTCTCCCATTTCTTGCACAGCCTCTCTGCGCCGACATCAAACATGAGCGAGAGACAAAGTGAGAGAGGCAACCAGGCGTGCAGAGAGTGTTTCAGACATGCTGGGGTCACTGCAGTTCAACTGAAATCAAAGTGCTGAGGGGCATCATTACACAGAGAGCGAGCGGGGCAGAGAGCTTAACCGTTTCCATCCCAATCCAACTCAGGAACTGCATTTGAACTAAGAATACTGTATGTGTATGTTAAATGGCTGCACCACACATGTCACAATACCAACGTGAATGTGAACATGCTTCCAGTTACATACTTATAGGACATGTTACGCTATTTTTCAATATGATTTAACATAATGTGAATTACATACAAAAACGGTTTGTGTTTAAAACAGTGTTTGTATTTAATGTTCCATGTAGTGATTATCTACATCTACTAGATTAGTAGCCTATTAAAGGTGCAGTAGGTGAGATTTGAGGTGTGTCCCAAAATGCATACTTATGCACTATTCTATGCCATTTTTTAGTATAAATAGTGTGAGTAGTGTATTCACACTGAAAATTCCAACAAGAAGAAGTGCACTTCAAGTACCCGGATGATGCACTTATACAAACGAAAAAAACTGTTGCAGCTTTACTTAAGTAGCGGAAGAGGGGCGGAGCTACTAGGCGCTGACACTAGCACAAATTTGCTCAGAACAACAACAAAAAAAATTACGAGTGTTTGACATCATTTTTGATCGACTTGGAAACGGCTTAAACTTCTGGTTAGTAAAAAGCTGTTAGTGTTCCATTTGAGATGATACTACCCTTCTAAATTTCATACACTAGACGGTAGAGTACATAGTGCATAGTGTAAGTGCACAGTGAATAGTATGTAATTTGGGACACAGCTTGTGTCTTTGAATGATTTTTTGTTTTTACTCCTTGACCCCTCCCATTCCCACCCATGTTCACGAAGCTCTGCCCTGAGGATCCATGTTGGCCTGTAGAGTAGAGCAGTGGTACCCAAACTGGGGTACGCGTACACCCAGGGGTGACGGAGGGGGTACGGGAGCAAAATGCTGAGATTTAATGTTCATTTAATTCCGCCTCACTAAATACCATTCAAATCAAATTCACGTTTTTCTCACGGCCAAAACAATTAACTTGTGCCCCATCTAGTGTACAAACAGTGAAATTGCAATGTTATAAAGGTCGAATACATGACATCCAATCAAATTATCCAATCTTTTGCGGTCAAAACTGCATCCACTCGACAGTAATGCGTCACCAAGCGTAAGTGTATCCACTGCTATTAGTCCAGTTCACGCTGGTACAGACAGCGATGTATCTGAAGTTGAAACGCCACCTCTTCTTCACCAGCAATTTGCAGAAAAACCATCAAAGAGGCGCAAATATGATGAGAAATATATTTCCACCACCTTGATGATACGCAACACATCACCTTGATGATTTCCCCACAGGACAAGTGGCTCTTTGAAAATTGACTTCGCATAAAAGTCACTGTCAGATTTCTGGATAGTCTTGCGTGCACAGTATCCTGCCTTGGCAAATCGCGCTGTAAAGACATTAATGCCATTCGCGACAACGCACCTTTGGAAAGTGGGTTCTCAGCACTTACTAGCACGAAGAACAAATATAAACATGGGCTGTGCGTAGAAAACGATTTAAGACTCAAACTCTCTCCGATACGACCAAACATTGCAGAGTTATGCAAGTCATATCAAGCACACCCATCTCATTAATTGGTGTCACTTCCAACCAGCGACTATCCAAGTAGAAACAATGAATAAGAGTAAGGAATAAAACACTTCAGGACGATGGGCTGGTGTTATACAGCGAAATGGATCATTTTCCAGTAACAGCACGTCCCAAAACATTTTTATTCCTCATATACTACGCTACCCACCCCCCCATTTATTAAAGATCAACAGATCATATTTTTGTCCATTTATAGTAGTCATGTTATGGGACTTTCACGAAACAAGTTCCTATTATGACTTATGTTGTAGCAGTTATAAACAGCCTTTCCCACAGCTTGAGGATGAGGACGGGTTCCCTTCTGAGTCTGGTTCCTCTCAAGGTTTCTTCCTCTTAACATCTTAGGGAGTTTTTCCTCGCCACCGGCTTGCTCAATTGGGATAAATTCGCACATTTAAAATCTGTATCCTGTGTTTACATGTTTCTGTAAAGCTGCTTTGAGACAATGTCCATTGTTAAAAGCGCTATATAAATAAAACTGAATTGAATTAAGTCATGTTTCCAAGAAATTTCAAACCGCTTTGTCCTAGAAAGACTTTACTGACTGTTACTAGAAACGTCTTTAGAGAAAGCTTCAATGTTTAGATGGTTTTCTTTGTTAGATAACAAGAAATCTGTTTAATATTAGATTTATAGAAGTTTATATGGTGCTTTATAATACCACACAAGTCCTTGTGAAAGTCGTTACTATAGAAACGATCACGTGTTAGACCACGGTAATATAAATAGTTCGTGCAGGAGGTTTTTTTTTTGTGATTGTTGGGGCCAAAAATGCTTGATTTTGCTGCTGCTTTTCCGAAAATGTGCTTTTTTTTGGCAGAAAACTACTTGAATTGGTGACACTGCAATTGCACAAAATTCTTCTGCACGGTCTTTTGCAGTGAGGTTTGTTGGTCAATGAGACCTTTTAGTGGCATGATGCGTCTTGTACCAGATCTACAGGAAAATCTGTGGTAATTTTGAAAAATTGCAAGCTCCTGAATATTGCAGAGTTTGCTCGATTTTGTATTTATTTTTGGAGGGACTGAATAAACCTGTGATTTCTGACCTTTTGACCAATCAGAACTGCACTGTGGTATAAAAGCAGGTAAAATGTTTAACCTTCGAAGTACACTTTGAAAAAGTCCATGACTATTCTTACCGTGCTAATGGAATGGATTTATACAGGCTTTATCTAATGGACAACTGAACCTCTACCTGACTGAACAAACTTTTCTTTCTCTGTCTCTCACTGTATACATTTTTTGGCATACATTTTGGATTGGATAGGACGACTGAAGCTTGGATTCGGGTGTGTCTCAACGGTTGCCAGTGAACGTGTCAAAAACAGCCTGCAGCAACATATGAGATCAAGGTCAGAAACAGAGCGTGAGAGCAAGATGGAGAGAGAGAGAGAGGAGAGATCAAGAGGTATAAGGGTAAAAATGTAAACACAATAAGTTAGAGATGAGGGAGCAAGGGGGTAAAAGGAGGTGAAGGAATGAGGAAGCTGTCGAGTGAGATACAGTGAAACATAGGAAAAAGAATGAGAAAGGATGGTAGAGGGATGTGAGAGTGATGAAGATCATCAAGTGTGAGAGGGATGGGTGGGGTCAATTGCCACCCTCCATCCTCATTCTGTCCCGTTCTCTCAGCTTACAAAGAGATTTGGACAGTGGAGGCTGTTCTGGTCCATGATGGATCTGGCCACAAATCAAGCGCTGGCCAGGGTCACTGAGGTTAGCTGTGGGTGATACCATTTCAGAGTGGGCGATGGGGGGGAGGAATATCATTTCTTCTTTTTTCCCCAAAGGGGTGTGGTGGAAAGACAGAGATAGAGGACAGTGGGATGGTGGCCATTCAGAGCGTTGGATGGTGTTTAAAAGAGGAAGGGCCAACATACAGGGATGATGCACTAGGGAAAGGGGGGTGGACTGGAAGTCAGGAAAGTTCAATTCGAGTCACGCCTTTTTTTTTTTTTACAAACTGGTTTGCCTACACTTTGAATGCCATGTTGCATGACAGAAACCCAGCTGTTATTTCTTTCCCCTCTCTCTTTTAGCTTCTACTTATACTAGATATACTAATAAACTCTATGTTTGTGCACGTCGACACATTCTGCAGCAACGTCTGTCAGGATAAGATAAAAAAAGAAAAGAAAAATAAAATAAAACAAAAGCCGAATTTCATTCCAGCATCTGCAGTATGGATTTTTTAATGTTTTCTTGTCTTGAACGATCTCTTTCCAAATCAGATGTGATAGGTTTATTATCGGACTTTTGAAGGAGATGTTTGGACGAGAGGCAGAGTTGGCAGCTGAGACAGACAGAGCAAGAGAGAGAAAGACAAAAAGAAAACAAAAGACACATGATCTACCTGACCTTTCTCAAGTTGGATTGAGTGTTAGCTTCGCTATGGCAACAGTGCTAAATGGCCCAGAGTAACCTTTCCCTCTCCCTCCCTCCCTCCCTCTCTCTTTCTCTCTCAGCAACCCTTGGATGTGGATGTGTAATTGCTTGCAGGCATGTGAATGTAGTGGTTGAACTTTGGCCTACTGGAGATGTGTGTGTGTGCGCGTAGGCGGAGAGGGGGGCATGCACCAGCACTTGTTTTGTCTGGTGACATGGGAGCACAAGCCTTTCTCCCCAATGCATGCTGGGATATCTAACCGATTGAACTGATTTTGAACTCTTTTAGCATGCATGATTTTCTGATTTATCTTTCAGTATCTGTCTTTTAACATCCAAACACTTTTAAGGCAAGACGCAACTATTTTGATCACATCAGTCTTTTTTTTTTTCTTCAGATTTCTGAATAAATTAAACCTATAAACATGCCTCCTTCTTAAACTGTAGCAATAAAACAATTTAAACTCAACAGAAAAATGTTTGTTTCGCTTTTTTTTTTTTTTTTTGGCCAATCGCAACCATAGCATTTACTGAAACTAACCTCCGCCCACTTGATACAATCACATCATGTCATATATTCCTGAAAAGCTCAGTTCAATTTATGTGTCATTATGCTATACATGTTATTTCCTTGATAAACTCCATAACTAGAGTGTAAACACATTAAACCACAGTGGTGTATTTTTCCATTTTAAACCATTTTCCTCAAAATCGTTTCCTTGTTTCTAGCTCATCTACTGTAAATACATGAAATTTCATTCCTATCCTTCATTGCAAACATATTACAGAGGAATTTCTTTAAAATGCTAGTCATTCTTGGCTTTAAATTGGCTTGTCTAGCATCTTCTGCATATTTGACCCCTTTCCCACAGCGGCTATATGATGTCGAGATCCATCTTATCACACTGAGGACAACTGAGGGACTCGTACACAACTATTCCAAAAGGTGCAAACATTCACTGATGCTCAAGAAGGCTGAGCCAGGGGGGTGTAAACTTGATGGTGATTAATGATCTGTGATTTGTATGAATCATTTAATTTTTTTTTTTTAAGCAGATTCTGCAAGCCTTATATATAATTGTATGACCTCAACTGTATTTAATTAGATGATGAAGTCTCATTTGCATGAATAAATAAATGTAAAAAAAAAAAGCAAGAATACTGGGAAAGAATATCAACAATCACATCTTGCTGTACGCATCCCATTTGGTGAAAATGATATGCATTAATATGCATTTGTTTTACACCTGATATTAAATCAGAATCTACAATGAAGATTAAAAAAACCCTTGGTACTGCAGTAGAAGAACGATCATTGTGTGATTATTGTATGATTAATGTTTACCTCCTAAATAAAAGGCGCATGTAAAAAAAAAAAAAAAAAAGAAAAAAAAGATGTCTCTTATTGTCTTGTGACAAACTTTTGGCAGGGAGCGTGTTTCCCGTGCCGTCTGGCGATCGCATTAAGCAGCTCCTCTCCGGACCCTGGCCTCAGTTCTCAGCGCCCCGGCCCTGCCTTCTACCCCTGACTTCCAGCCAATAAATCAAACAGGATTTATTTTCCACCGAATGTATAATTAAACACTGAAATTTGGACTTCTGGTGTGGATCAAAAACGTTCGTCCTGGAGTACATGAAGAGTCGGCTGTTGTGGCACTTATATAACACACTTTGGTAAGAAATAACAGACGGTTTCATTTAGAGAATGTAGCAAATTAAACAAATTGAATGCTGCAGTTTTGAGTTAAATGTTCTGTTGCCGGTCAGGAAAACTGAGATGAACTTATCATAAAAAATTACAGATCGGCGCCTCCGGGATTTTGCGATCGCAGAAATGAACGCAAAATCCAGCAATCTCCACAATATTCGGAGGAGCTTGCAATTCTTCAAAATTACCACAGATTTCCACAGTTGCATTTAATGTTGTGGAACGTCCTGTTATTGTTGATGTTATGGCATCTATAAACTAGGGATGGGTGATATAGAACTATATGACGATCATATATCATATATCACGATATTTCATGGTATTTTTTGCGGTAACGATATAAATGGCAATATAAATATAGCAACATTCAAGACAATCTTTTTGGCGTTTGATGCTTTCTCCTCGCCTGACTTCTGGCTGTCCTCGTGTTCTGGTCTGTGTTTTTGCTTGAGGTGGTGGAACAAATTTGATGTGTTTCCACCCTTTGTTGACACACAAAGGTTTTTGACACACTTTACAAATCACAGACGTTTGATTCACATCTGATCTTCTGTATCTGAATCACTTCCATATTACAGAGGAAACTCCTTTTTTGGGGATTAATTTTTCTTCCTCGACTAGGGTTGAAACTCCGCCTTCTACCATGCTTGTTCTTGTTTTACGTGTGAGATGCCCACGTTGTGGCGTGTAAACACATCAACTATATCGTCAACATCGTGGGATGACAAATTCTTAACATGGGAAGGAATTGTACCGGTATATCACGGACTATATACGATATGGTGGGAAACTTGCATTACAATGCTCTGACACTGGAGACTCCTTCCATAAGCGTTAAATAAACATTTTTACAGAAAGGTTCCACATCGACCATATCAACTGTTGTACGTTTTTCTTTGTTAAATAATAACATGTTTATTACTAGGTTTAGATTACATGGAGCTACTATGGTTACCATGGAAACAATAACATATTTAACATGTGCGTTAATATAAACTTGTGCTTTGTCTTGCAGCAGGAACTACTGTCAGAGTTGTTGTTTTAGAAAAGGCTGATCTTCCGACCAATCAGATTTGAAAATTCAACAGCGCTGAGTTCTGCTGAATTGTAATAAAACAGAAGAACCTCAGAGGGTTTAAAATACGCATCAAACCATTTTAAGACAGGCACAACAGGAAGCGTGGTGTAACACGAATGCATGGAACAACAAGCTTTCTTGAGGAACCTCACCTCCTGTTCTGTCTGAAAAAAAAATACTGGAGGAAGAAATTGAGATAAGAAAGAGAGAGAGAGAGAGAGAGAGAGAGAGAAAGAGAAAGAGAGAGAGAGAGAGAGAAAGAGAGAGAAAGAGAAAGAGAGAGAGATAAAGAGAAAGAGAGAGAGAGAGAAAGAGAAAGAGAGAGAGAGAGAGAGAGAGGAGGGAGGAAAGAGGACAAGAACTCTGTGCTCATGTTTTCCCAACAGACAGGTGGGCTGAACACACAGACAGCATCTGTACTCCATCTCCATGAATAATACAGAGAGGCGAGAGAGAAAACATAGAGAGGTCGTCTTGGTACATGCGGTTGGGGCGGCGAGCAAAGGATTACCCAGAGTGCACTGCAACGCACAGGCTGTCAGCATAGCGGAGGTGGAGAGGAAGAGAGGGAAGCAGGCAAACCATGTGACCTGAAATTGTAGCATTACTCACAGTCTAACCGTGTGTGTATGTGTGTGTGTAAGCGTATTAGAGAGGCAACAATTACGTTAAGGCTGGTTTAATACTCCACACTCACTAGTCCTCTCTGTGACCTCTCTTCAGCCCAAATGACCTGGCTGGATTAACACACACACACACATACACCTACCTCAAAAAGTCTTTCTGAAAATATACAGTATATGTTATATACAATTTCTTGTTCCTAGTCACCCAGGTGTACTAAAAAGATGTCAAATATGTAAAATATCAATATATTTTTCTCATATGAATTCATAGGGGTGCCAATAATTGTTGCACACCTATATATAACATAAGATTTTTTTTTGGATGAACCTGTGTTATGTTTCCAATTGTTTGATATCCATGAGAGCAGAGAATTTTTGTGAATTTTTTTAAACAAAAGATCAAAAAGGTTAAACAATAACGACAATTTTTCACAGCCTTCTTTGCTAATATTGACCAAGGGTGGAGTGGAGGGTTCTGTATATACATATATTACAATATAAAGTGTGACAAATTAAAAGAGAAGCAATATAAGTGTCCTAGAGAACATTTTCAATGGTGTAGAACCTACAAATCTCTGGAAATGTACCAAAACACATGTTTAAATGTTACCATGACAACAAGCTGAATGGTTTTTAGGCTATATCTGTATTTATGCTAAATATAAATATCAGTGTAAGTGATAACAAGTAACTAACCTGTTTTGTAAAAATTCCACAACTTTCAACAGCCGCGTTTACATGGACAACAATAATCCACTCTTAACCCGATTAAGACCATACTTTGATTAAGAACTACCATGTAAACAGCAATTTTTACTTACCTTAATCTAATTAAGGTCATAGTCGAATTAAGCTCTAATCGAATTAAGACAGGTGGAGTATTCCTGTTTTAGTCGCATTATGGACGTGTATTACAGACATGTAAACAGCTTAATCACATTATGAACGTCGTGTGAGAGTTTTCACCGCATTTTGAGACAGGACACGATCACACACGGCAGTTCTCAACATTTTACGGCGAACAAGAGAGTTCGGTTGCGTCCCAAATCGCATACTTGCCTACTATAGGCCTGTAGTGGGGAAAAATATATGTATCTCGGCTACTATATAGACGGTAAGTATGCGGTTTGAGATGCAGCCCACGGCTTCAAGCAGTTGTCTATTAGCACGTACAGCATGACAAATAATTAACTGCACTTAAAGCGTTCATAAAAAAATTTTAATAAAAACACCCAAAACTGTATACGGTACCATAATGAAGACGGACTGTATGTTGATACATACATTCTGGAGGGACGTCGGACGGCGTGGCGCGGTGACGTAATGACGCGGGCTGTTAATCTGATTATGTTCTAAAACATGTAAAACTGGAACATGACTGGAGTATTCTAAAAGCGACTCATGTAAACACCTTAATCACATTATTATCTTACTCAGAGTAAGGTCAATAATTAGATTACTGCCGTCCATGTAAACGTAGTCACTGGTTTGGAGCTTGGAATCTGACAAAAGGATTTGAATATGAATTTCATCCATTTGAATTATATATGTCTCATTAAATATTTTTTAAATCTTTTTTTCCAGAGCTGCATTTTTTTGTCTTTTCAAAGTTCAATAAAGAGACAAAAAAAGAGGCTGGTGAGGGAGTTACTGTTTATAGATGCTATAACATAAGCGTTAACAGGAACTTACTTGCTTTGCAATGTTCGACAACACTTTAAAAAACTTTTACAATTCAATAACTGTAATTCTTGCCAAATTATTGTAGCGTAAGAGGAATAAAACTCTTCGGGATATGGTGCTATAGGAAAATAATCAACTTCAGGGTTGTAACAATAACTCCAGTTCATGTCAGGCTATACCAGGCTGTCGTTGATTATTTTACTGTAACAGCGTTGTATTTTATTCCTTATTTATCATCTGAGAGCTGTCGCATTTTACATGCATGTCATTTAAACAAGGCACTGTTTGATATGTACAGCGATCAGCCGTAAGACTAAAACCACTGACGGGTGAAGTGAATAACATTGATTATCTCATTACAATGGCACCTGTCACGGGGTGGGATATATTAGGCAAGTGAATAGTCAGTTCTCGAAGTTGACGTGTTGGAAGCAGGAAAAATGGGCAAGTGTAAGGATCTGAGCGACTCTCATAAGGGCCAAACTGTGATGGCTGGACGACTGGGTCAGAGTATCTCCAAAACAGCAGGTCTTGTGGAGTGTTCCCGGTATGCAGTGGTTAGTACCTACCAAAAGTGGCCCAAGGATGGACAACTGGTGAACCGGGCTCCCACGGCTCATCGCACCCTCGAGCAGGTTAACATACCCTTCCACACTGCAAAAAATGGTTCAGGAATGGTTTGAGGAACATGACAAAAAGTTCAAGGTGTTGACTTGGCCTCTAAATTCCGCAGATCTCAATTTGAGAGCATCTGTGGGATGTACTGGACAAACAAGTCCGATCCATGGAGGACCCACCTCGCAACTTACAGGATTTAAAAGACCTGCTGCTAACGTGTTGGTGCCAGATACCACGGCACACCATCAGAGGTCTTGTGGAGTCCATGCCTCGACAGATCAGAGCTGTTTTGGCAGCACAAGGGGGACCTACACAATATTATGCAGGTGGTTTCAATGTTATAGCTGATCAGTGTATCTTGTTCAACCCCAATTCCAAAAAAGTTGTATGCCGTGTAAAATGTAAATAAATATAACTAAAAACAGAATGCAATGATTTGCAAATCTCATAAACCCATATGTTATTCACAATAGAACATAGAAAACATATCAAATGTTTCAACTGAGGAAATGTACCATTTTAAGGAAAAAAATAAGGTAATTTTGAATTCCATGGCCGCAACAAGTCTCCAAAAAGTTGGGACAGGAGCACCAAAAGGCTGGAAAAGTAAGTGTTACTAAAAAGAAACAGCTGGGGGTTAATTATCAACAGGTCAGTGACATGACTGGGTATAAAAAGAGTATCTTAGAGAGGCAGAGTCTACAAGCAAAGCAATAAAACATAAATAAATCTGTTGTTGTTTATAACAATATTGCTGTATGGTGTACAAACATGAAAGGATTTGACTCAATGCCATAAGTATTTATAGGTACTTTTTTTTACATAGTGTGCATTTGGAAACTCCTACATCTGACGCTATAATGGTTTGGAGCTCAAAATGGTGGGAATGCATACTGGTTTTAAAAATGACCACTAGCTCCCTGAATCAGCACAGCATTGCCGTTCTGGTGGTGGAAAAAGGGTGTGTGCCAGTCATGGTATAGTTTCCCAAACAGTTTGATGGCAGTGCTGGTTTGAAAGCTTTGAGATTTGAATCTTTGTGATTGGAACTAGAAATGCCCTGATGTTGCTGTGTTCGAGAGCTGTGCCTGTAAGAACGTGTGCTCCATTTAAGGCATTACACCAGAGCCTTGATTTTCCAAGTTAACTTGGAACTGTTAGCGCCTGGGGTTAGGGTGGACTTTGGCTGGTGGAAAAACAACTCCAGTGGTTTGTGTTGTGAATTCCAAATCCCAGCTCTGCCAGAACGCCACTTTTGGGTTCTTGAGCAACGCACTTGACCCTGAAGTACTCAGATATACGCTTGAGTTGTGCGCTTCCTCGTTTGTAAGCTTCTGTATAAAAGCGTCTGGCGAAAGAATAAATAACGTAAAGAGGAAATGTACAGCATGTCAGAATTTGTGTTACGTTCTGGATTGTTCCTCATCAGTGACTGTGGAAGTTCTTTCAGCAACACTCGAGGTGAAGGAACTAAATACCCATTTGGTAATGTACACGGCGGTTTGGCGGACGAGGCACTGTATTTTGTGGAAGGGGCTCTGCCAAAAAACTAGAGCCACACACCAAAACTTCCCACATGCTGAGGATCCGAGAACCTTTTTTTGCATCAGGGGTTTTTTTGATAATAGTTAAAGCAGTTGTTCTGTAAATACTCTGTAATCCAGGTGTTAGCTGTTCTCAGTGTATTTCCAATACATGCTTAATGAAGTGTTAGGCCTTCCAGAAGAGACAGCACAGGAGATTTCAATCACAGCTTCGAGAGTTGAGCACGTTCACACACACACACACACACACACACATAATTGCTTCCATAGCACATTGCTTGGCAGGATGTCAGGTGATATTCTTAGAACATCGGACTCTAATCTGAAGATATCCAACCATAGCTAGAGTCAGACTGTAATTTAAAGGTATTTGAA
This sequence comes from Ictalurus furcatus, assembly GCF_023375685.1. Lineage (NCBI taxonomy): Eukaryota > Metazoa > Chordata > Actinopteri > Siluriformes > Ictaluridae > Ictalurus > Ictalurus furcatus. The sequence continues at coordinate 13,914,747 of NC_071282.1, forward strand.
AGGCTGTGGGGAAACATAAACAAATGTGATTCCTTAAAAGTCAAACGTCTAAATTCGGGCCAGAATATCTGACATTCATTTTGTGCTTCATGCTTATCCGATATCCGAAACGCCACAAAAGCCATTTTGCATTACAGTGCAGTTCTGCTCTAGGGCAAATAAAGCTTCTGAGTAGTTGAGAAGTCAGACATGTGATTTTCCTACTGTATTCTAACAAATCAGATTCATCTGGTTCAGCCAGGATCATTTCACATTTCCATCTCCAGCAGATTTATCACCCAGAACGATCTACACAGCATGATGCACAGAAACCCTAACCTCGGTTAATAAACCTGCTGGGTCTGTTTAAAGCAGCAGCCTCTGAGCTGGGCCTCCGTTTCAGCCACTGATTTCAAAATCTGAGCCACGGCCAACGCTTGACATCATCCCTGTTTCGAGCAGATCTGCGAATGAGGATTTGTCTGCTCGTTCCTGTGCATCTAAGGGACGAGGAATGACGAGGGCATGAAAAAGAAGCTCAGAGTAGTCTGTATTTGAACGCTCGGGAAGACTAGGGTATAATTTCTGGTTCACTGAAATTACAGGATGAATTGTGATTCTGAAAATAAAATAATAATACAGTGTCAGGACATGTAGGAGTTCGCTCCTTTAAGTTAATGTGTATAAAAAAAAAGTTCATATCCCACTGTTTGGAGCTTGAACGATGCCCTGGGGATCTCCTGTCCTCTCAGATCTGATATTCACGACTTCTATAACTTCTCCTCTGACACACTTTGTGCTTAATGGTTCCAGTGACAGAGGGGGCTAATACATCAGCCTGGCTGCTCTAAAGCTCTGTTGTGGTCCGAATGGACAGCCTTGATTTGTAACCTGACCACTGTTTGCTCTTTCGGTAGCCAGGGGAGAAGGGGAGGGTCCATACCCAGCATGGTAGGCCATTAATGGCTCCGCTTGCTGGGACTGAGGGCTGGGGGGGGGGCCTCACCATTTGAGCTTCACTTTTTATTCACAGAGCGCAGAAGGAAGGTCGTGAGCAAACTCGGCTTTGTTGTCAGTGCGGAAGGCTGATGGATGAGGAGACACTTGATTAGCCTAATGGGGCAGTTTTGAGGCTCATGTATTGTAAATTGTATTGGAAATGCTGAACTAGTTCGAGCATCGAGTTTCCACTGATGGGAATGCACGAGTGCCACATCTCTTATTTCTGATCCATTTCCGATGTCAGAGCTCAGAGATGTAATGGCAGGCTTGAAGACAAGAGTCCTCTAAGTTAATATGACGTGGTAAATAAAATCAGATCCCTCAGCTCACCCATTTTATTACCTTCATCAGGATCTCGAAGGAACAGCACGTGCTCTTTCTCTACACAGCTTGGATTCTATTGGAAAATACATCAGATCTGATCCAACTGTATTTCAGGCCAGTATCTGCCCTGAAATAGAAACTCTAAGACAGATCTGTACATCCTTTTTGTTGTGTGGACTAAAACTGGATGTTAGCAACAAGCATTAAACGGTGCATTAAGTAAGATTAGACTTTTTTTTTTTGCCAAGACTAGTGCTGCATATCAATTTGCCTACTTATACTATGCACTAAAAGTATGTAATTTTTTTTGTGAAGAAAAAGTACATACTTTTGAGTGAGATTTTGCCATCGTATTGCTGGAAAACTATCTAATACATTTTGGTTTGTTCTGTTGACTGTATTTTCCTTATATTTTATTTAATCAATCAGATTTACCACAAAATCCCACAAACAATATTCCAGTGGATGGTAATAGCATAAACAATACACATCTTGAGCTTTTACCGAACAGATACCATAGCCCCACCCACTTTTTTCAGTGGGTCAAATTTCACTGAAAAAAAGTTGCCATGAAGTGAAAGTCTACCAGAAGCAAATGCATTTATTTTCCATCGTAAGTCCTTTCCCTTTCGGTTATTTTGCGTTCCGATACATTTTATTCTGATCACAGTTTTAGCTCCTGGGGTCACTTGAAAAAAATGTGAATGCTACAGCTAAACCATGCTTATTAGCACCTCAGGGAGTGCTGTTGCTCTTACTTGTTGTCAATAACAGTGACTCGGTGAGCTGGAATTCCTAAAACAGCACAGCTGCCAAGCAGTTCCTCTTTACGCTGGGCCCCTTGATTGTAGTAATTCCCTAAATATGACAGACATATACAAATATGACGTCATTCCCGAGTCACATAATCCTTAGTACAATACATTCACATCATATTGTAACACATTCAGCTGCCACTTTAGTGAAGTCAAGTACACCTACAATTATGATGTCACTTTGGAGGTGCAAAACTGCTGTCTTAGGCTTGAGTGCTGTATAGTAAATGCTAAACTGATTATAGTATCAGGTCTCCACTGTTTATTTTAGTCTCAATGAAAAGGGAGCATGCAAGGGACCAGGTGGTGGACCATTCTCAGCACAGCAGTGACGCTGACATGGTAGCGTATAAGATACGAGTACGAGTATCTCAGATACAGTGAGTTTTTAAATAGTTTGTGTATTTCCTGCCAACTTTATAAGACATGGCTACCTTATTGGTCCACCTTGCAGGTGTAATGTTTAACATTTCACTCAGTGGTTCTCAAACTTTTTGAATCTAGGGACATCTTTAGTTGTTTTCCACAAACCCCAGAACAGATCTATTTTATGGACTATCCATGTATTAGGCTCATTCTTCAAATGTCCACAACAATGTGCTGGCTAATTATAGGCGTGTTAGAGATTTTAATTCCAGAATTTGTCAGAGGAAAAAAAAAAAATCCAAGTTGACATTATTTATAGTTTTTAAAGTTTAGATTAAAACCCATTCATTTCAGGTGAGCAGTCAAATATTTTTAAATAAATATAACTCAATAATAAATACAACTTCAGTAATTTGGTAGTAGCTTGTGATTTCCACCACTGGAACCCCCCGACCCCCCCAAAAAAGAACACACCCAATCACACACATACACACACAACGGACAATTTGGAAATGCCAATCAGCCTACATTGCATGTCTTTGGACTGGGGGAGGAAACCAGAGTACCTGGAGGAAACCCCAGAAGCCTGGAGGAAGATGCAAGCACACAGGGCAGATACGGGATTTGAACCCCCAACGGAGGTGCGAGGTAAACGTACTAACCACTAAACCCCCTGCTATTTCGATTCATCATCGAAATAGTATTTGATCAGTGGTGGACCTCAGCTGATCCATGTCTTTTGTTGGACATGCATACAAATTGTCCTATGTGGCAGGTTTACATGAATGAAAAAGCAATGCGTGTTTTATTCAGTTTCCTCCCAAAACACCATACCGACAGAAGAACTAGCTACGTTACATTGCACCCAGAAGGTGAAGGAGAGTTTGAATGGGTTTGCACAGTGTTCCTGGGACAGGCTCTGAATCGACCTCCACTCAGAACAGGATAAAGCACTTACTGAAGATGAATGAAAGAATGAGAACGTATATGTGAATGTATACTTAATAAACAGCCAACTAAGTATAAAGTTAACTCACTTATGTTGAATGTGTGCTTAAATGTTGATGGGGGAATAGGTCATGATGAACACTTTGACCTGTTGCCATGGTAGCAGGACAAAAATCGACAAAAGAGCACTTTTAAACACTCCAGTGCTTGTGAAACTGTTAAAGGACGACATACCTGATGACAAGCACAGCAAGTGAACGGCTGCATTTGATTCGGTCAGTTTTAAAAGCGCTGGTGCAAAAAACATGCATTCGTCATCAGGATGCGCGGTGACGAGCAGAACCCGCACTTCATCAAACGGGCGCGCGGCATTACCGCAAGTCCTGCACGGCGAATCAGACGGATCACGTGACGGCAGAAAGTTTACATCTTTAGCAGGACTCGAAGAACGTAAAATGTTACTCCGTGACGACGGCCATAGCAGCTTAAATCTATTATATATCAGTTTTATACAAATAAGGTAACCAAGGAAACACAGGGTGACTGAAAGCAAAACAAACATGTCTCCCGTCTCACAAAATAATCCGGGTAGAACAACATACTCTTACCAAAGGTTCCTCTGAACCTTCTTCGTTCTGCGAAAAGCAAGATGCGTAAATAAATAAATAAATAAATAAATAATAGCGTTTTATCACAATACCATTAGTGTTTTATACAAATAAAGAGAATATGACTAAATGTACATTAGAATTGCACAGATCATTTGGGGTTGTTTAAAACGTGGATGCGTTTTTAATATATACATTTTTTTAACTCAAATCCTAAAATTCGTTAAATGTTTCAAATAAGGCAAATTGCGAATTATATAGTTATAGGTTTAAACATAGCTAAGCCATACTTTAAAGGTTTGGGTGGGGAAGGCTTGCAGGAACGTCAAGCCGCCAGTGGGGAACCTTTTAACGTCACACCACATTATCCTGGCTGGTACATAAAAATCATTCAGTCCGCTGTTTAATGTCGACCCGAACATATCAAATCAGCATTCGTTAAAACAAGCATGGTTGAAATATAGTCTGTCAGAACGATATATTTGTTGCGTGTGTTATTTTTAAACAAAGATGTTTTAAAAAATCAATTTTTCAAATATTTGTAGCGCTGCCAGGACAAATAGTACTGTTGAGGTTTATGTGCGCAGCAGCACTGTCTGCAGCGCTCGCGCAGTCCTTCGGAGGCGGAATAAAAAAAAATAAATCTCATTTTTAGTCACATAAGTTTGTCTTTTTGTGTTCGTTTGGCGCGCTTACATGGAAATGAGGTGAGTATTTTTTTGCATCTTTGGCAGATTTCTTTCTGTTGTAGCGCTTGCTTGTTTCTAAAAAACGGAGGCTTGTGTATATTACTGTAAACGTAGTTCTGCTGTTCCATTGGCTGGAGTTAGCTTAGCCTGTTAGCCGTGACAACATGGCGGCCTGGTTTAGAAAGGTGAAATGTTCAGGCTGACCGTCACGCCACGCCTGGCTTATTCCCCCTCTCTGTTGTGTTAGCGGCGTGTTTACAGTTTTTCTAGAGTGCTTCTACGTCATTACACTTAAACGTATAAAACCTTGGATATTTTGCACGAAGATGTGTTTGAAACGTACCTTTCCTTGTTCGGCAGCTAGCTAACAATGGATAGCATTAACGTTAGCAAGTGTGGCTAACGTTATTTAGATAAAGCTAGCGCTGCCAAATAATGTTACTAACTATAACGCGGGTCGATATTTGTACACAGAAATAGAGCTAAGGTTAGCTAGGGTGATTGAGAAGACGTGTGTGTGTGTATGTGTGTACGTACACAGTCGTGTTTTATACACCCTTTAATCCTTATTCATTTTAAAGGTTTGTTGTTTTTTTTTTTTATAGCTGAGAGAAGACTTGCTGTCGCGCGCACTCCTAGCAGCAAAAGGAAATGATAAATAAATCTTAAGCAAGACTACATTTGACGTATTTCCTATGCCTTATATCTTGTCCTGGAAGTGAAAACAAACCAGTCCGCTTTCTTTCATGGTAAAGTAGTACCACAGTGTCAGTTTTGCTGTGTGTGTGTGTGTGTGTGTGTGTGTGTGTGTGTGTGTGTGGGGTTTGCGGTTTGGCCATGCACATTCCGTTTAAGATAAAAAGATTTAACGTCTTTTTACTACAAAAAGAAACAAACACGCACACACCAAGAAACCTCGAAAACCTTTATTGTTGTTAATTCATGTTGAGTGTTAAAGTAAGCTCTTGCTAAGTGAAATGAGTACAGCGGTGTAATTACTGCGGAAATAAGCAAATGAAACACGTCGTTTTCAATCCTTAAAGATATATATATATATATATATATATATATATATATATATATAAGTTACTTGTTTACTGTTTAAAAAAACGATTAATAATGATCTAAGGAGCATTACATCCACTTACATAGTATTTAGCAGTGTTATGACAGTTCCCGCGCATGCGCACTTCACTTCAGTGTTCATGTATTTTAACGCGGGAGCTATTTTCTGATTATAAGTGAGCTTAATAATAATAGCGAGTATGCGAATATGCTTCCTAAAGTCTTCTGGTAAGGTAATAAAGGAGGCAAAATAGCTTTTATGACCTATACATGTACACTAAGGTAAACCGCTAGGGCAGTTTAATAAAATAGTTTGACAACTCGTTAGAACACCTACAGTAAACGTTTCGCCACGTATGAATATTCATGAGTATGCAAACAGGACACGCCCCCGTCTAAAACAGCCAGGTAACTGACAGTTCAAGTTCAGTTCAAGTGGCTTTGTCATTTCAACCATATACAGCTGGTACAGTACACAGCGAAAGGAAACAGCGTTCCTCCAGTATCACGGTGCTACATAAAACAACACATGAGACGACTCAGAACTAAATAAGATCTACGCATTTTTATATAAAGTGCAAGTGTACACGTGTGCAAGCAACACAAGACAGTACAGTACTGTTAAAACAGGACAATAGGTACAGCAAGTGACCGTGTAGCGCCGAATAGTACACAGTTTTGGTGTGGAAGTGTCCGATATAACAGTTAGTGCGAAAGATAGGTGCCAAAGAGTAACAATATAATTTAAAAATGGTATAAATGTGAACTTAGTAAGCTTGTTGCAGGACGCTAGAATTTGTAGTTTGTTTCACTAACATTTAAAATATGTCATGCAGAATACAACGGTCATCATCACTGCCATGAGTTAACTCGTTCAAAGTTCTGCGACATTTTCCTGCCTTCACGCCATTTATTTGCTGTTGATGTCAGCAACACGGAACTGTGATTTCAGCGACAGGTGAGGTTTTCTCGTTTTTATGGAAATGAGATATGATGCTGTAGCGCTACAACTGGCTTGAATGATCTCTCGGACCAATCCTATGGCTTGTGTGATCTGATGTTACTTTAGTTCCTCCCTCCTGCAGTTAGTTCTTATGTACCGTTTGACATGTAGAAATATAATAAAGACACAACTGTGGTTTGATTTTATTCTGCCATGTACGACCCATCATCAAATGGGTATAGAGACATTATGAAGAGGAAAACGTCGCTTCCTCTAGTGAGCGTACATAGCCAGTAAAGCTCGAATGCTTTGTTAATCTGTCAGTGAAGCTAGTCTGAAACCTGGCATGTAACATGGAAAGCAAACAACCGGTTTTCACACCGATTAACACGTTACTGAATTTGTGTTTAACTAGTTACACGCATTACGAGTTTTTAGAAGCGTTTACATTTTGACTATTAATGTTTCTCATCTGAACTAAAAAAACAAAACAGTTCACAGTAGCAAAACCTGTGAACATGGGGTTAAAGTGTCCCTTCCTAATCATTTGAATATCAGATGTGACATAATCTGAGCTCGTACATAAGACTCAGACTGAACTCCTGCATAACACATCCCCGAGTCAGTTTTATACAAAAGTTTCCCAGAGAGACAGAGATGAAACATCCAATAGAAGAAAAACTCATTTTAACACCACCGTGTTCTCAAGGATTAAAACAAAAAAGGATGCATAAAAAAAATCAGCTTACAGACTTTTCAGTAGCACTTTTGTGAACCTGTGATGTATTCACGTGATCGCGGCGTTATCTTCCGACACTATCTTATGTTCAGGAGGGATTTTAGATATCCGTAAGCTAACGTAGCATGAGCATGTGTAAACAGTGTGTCCTTGCATTTAGTTGATGCTGAAATTCATACTAAGAGTAGACTTGTGCTGACGTGTTTATTTAGTGAATTTTTTTTTTTTCCATCGTGTTCGATGCCTAACCTTTGCTCATGGTTTACAACATCGTACACATGACTGTATTAAAAAATGACACGGTGTTTACCTGTACGTGCCTCACCTACCAGCATTTACACCTCAAATATCCCTCATTAGATGCACATGCAGCTTCGGGAAGTGGAAAAGAACCCACACATGTTAGCCTTCTGTAAATAAGTTTCTACAGATGACTTGGTGAGTGTTTCGTTTTTTTTTTTTTTTTTCCACTTTCTAATTTGCCAATATTCAGCATCAGACTCATCACAGGATGTGAATACGGATATGTAAGTTTACTGGAAAGCTGAGATGATTTATACCCTTTCCCTGGTTGTTATTCTAGTGTTGGTTGAGAGCAGAATTATAGTTTGCACTTTGTTAAATATGTACTGTAACGCTTTCTCACCAAAGTTCACCTCTGAGAGGAACCGAGCCGTCCTGTATAATATACACATCCTGATTACTGGCTGTGAATTCTCGAATCAGAAGGCGCTGATTAATTTTCTTTAACCGCTGCATTGAGAGAAGTTCTGACACCAGAGTATTATAAGAGTGCGTTTAGTACGGTATATCGTACAGTATCGACTCATAGGGCAGATGCTGTGACTCTATCGCTGTTGAGTAACGTAAATGTTATTATGGAAGTTGTTAAGCCGACATTACATGTAAATAGAACCTTAAACAATGACGCGTCATACTTTTGGATGAATATGAAACTGTAATCATGGGCTGCTTAGAAACTGCTGTGGAGGAACTACCATTGGAGTGATAATGCCCTTTTACTTTGCATCTGGTATGCAGGTTTAAAAGTTAAGGCTGTGCGACGTACATCGGATCGGTAACTATATCACGAGCGATTCGTTCTGAATCCCGCCACCTGCTGCACTACACACATCGATCGGCTGTCACAGCTGCCATATAACTCCTGCTAGTACAACACGTCACCTCGCGGATATCAGTTATTAGACACAAGACGTATCCCAAGACCGGTTTCATGAGATGGTGTTGACGCAAATAAATAAAACATGGCGTATTAATGCTTTTATTTTGTACTGCCAACAAATGGAACCACTGCAATATCAAATCACATTGTTTTTCTCGTCTGTACAATTAAATTGTATTAAAGTGCATTTCAGGCAGCTGTCAGACTTGCATTTGTTATTTAATCATTTAAGGCACAATTTACCCTCAGATTTACTTTCCATATTAATAACGTTGCCATGAAGTAGGTTTGACACTGGAAAAAAAAAAAGAAATATCGTTAATGAAAACGAATAAAAAACTAAAAATGACGCCTCATATTCTAAAGCCTGATCAACTTTTAGTACTATACAACGCGTTCATATCGCAGCGGCCCGATTTGTTGTCATTATAAAATGAAATGGTTTATGATTTCGAAAAAGCACTAGAGAAGAGACACTGGCTTTTTATTTCAGTTTGGGGCGGACTGCGGTTCCAGCAACAGCTTGAAAATACAATGAAACAATAATCACAAAGTATACCAGAAGCATCCATTTTTCTTTTCGTGATTCTGGGGGTGGGGTGTTTAATATCTAGAGGAGGGTCACTGATTCGCGCACTACGAGATTAAATACAGCAATTAGCTGCAGTCAAAACATGTTTTTTTCCCCAAACGTGAGGCGACATCTGCATATACAATCACAGATGTGTATCTGGACAGGCGTCATATTATCAGATGACTGCAGAGTTTGGTGGAAAACAGTAGGTCATTTTTTTTTTTCCCTCAGAAGAGGACCGAGAAAAACATTGAAATGGACGATCCAGACAGAAGTATAATCACAGAGGAGCACCTGTAAACGTTGCTTCCAGGATTTCGCCATCGCAGAAATGAACGCAAAATGAAGCAAACGCAACATTGGGAGGAGCTTGCGAGTTTTCAAAATTACCCCAGATTTCCACATATTTGGGCCGAGACACGTCAGCGAAATTGAGCATTTACACCAAACAAAACTCTCCGACTGGGTAAAATAGGAAATTATCCCAAGACTCTGGATAGTGCTTTAGCAAGTCTACTAGAGGAATCTATTTGGGAGGTGGGAGGAAACCGGAGAACCCAGAGGAAACCCACGTAGAGAAAATATCACCCGAGCTCAGGATCAAACCTCGAACCCTGGAGCTGTGAGGCAATGCTACCTGCTGCCCCACCGAACACTTGTATAGTTTATGGTGTGAAAAGGACAAAGGGTAGTATGTTAGCTAGTTGTGTAACCTGCTAGTTATCAATATTGATCAATATCTGAAGCAAGAACTCTTCCTTTACATCTGGGCAATGGTGGTGCTTTTTTGCCCTTCATGTTTACGGAGACGAATGGTGTCCCGCTTACAGTTTAATCAGTCCTTTCATCTGATGAGTGTGTGTTTAAGGGGCGTGATGCTTATTTTTCATTGCCCGCTGCTCTTGGTTTTTATGAGTTGTGTGATCTGCTGGCAGTGAGACAGTAGTAGCCTAGCACAAGACGTATAATTATTGTGCCTGTGTCTGTGGCCCTGCCACGTTGCCTCCATTTTTTTTTTTTTTTTTTTTTTTTTTTTTTAATTTTCCAAGATTTATGTCAGCTGTCAAGTCATTATATTCTTTCCATATTTATATAGAAAATGCTTTGTTGAGACTAGACTGCGACTGTTTCGGCGAGATTTTTACGATCCTCCGCACACACAGGGTTATCGTGAGCTTTTCTTTTTTTGAAGTGTCATCGTTACTAAGCTGCAAAGCTGGAGAGCGATTAAACAAATGCCGCACTTGAATTCTCCTTGAGATGCTGATAAGGTTTATTCTGGTGTTATGCAGATTTAGAGCATCCTGATATCAGAGAAGAACAATATCATCAGTGTTTTCTGTTCTTGCGACATGTCAGCAGGTGTTATCACACTACTCACCGTTTAGCCTGTTTGACGGTAAGCCTTGTGCTTTTCTCCCGTCGGTGCAGCTTGTTTCGATGGGTTGCAACAAAACGGCCTACACAGAGCCATCCCGAGCTACCAGGCCAACTCTACCGTGAGCGAGAAAGCGGTTCGGACTCAAATCTGCAGAAAGTGCTGTGTTCTAGGTAGCTGTGAGTTTCTAAATAGACCCATGAGGTGCAAACTGAACCGAAGGACAAAGCTGTAGAAATGGTGTGTGGGTTCTGGATATTTTAAGCAAAGCAAAAAAGAAAATAACTGCTGGATTGATGGGTGTAATGATGCATCATGATTGATGTGTCATGTATTGTGCATGGAGATGCAAACGTGAGATTCGCATCATGGAAATCAGCACTCTATAACTGATCTATTAGTAACGAGGCTGCGTTGTTCCTCACTCACAACGTAGACATGGCGATAAACACTGTAGCGCAATAAGATCTGTAATGTCACATTAAAATCAAAGTAAAGGTAAGTAAAACAAGATGCTTAAAGACAGCGAGTAGCAAACCGTAAGGTGCAGTGAAAGTGAGATTTAATTAAACTACAGTCCTAAATTAATAATCAGAGCTTTTTTGTGCATCCATGAAAAATAATGCATAAATACTTATATATATATATACACATATATATGTAATAAGTATAAATTGTGAAGTCCGATATCTCCGGATTTCAACGACCATCGCTCATTATATGGTTACATGACTGTTATAATGGTTAAAAAGAGCTATTCAGTAGCTTTCAAGCAACACCAGAGCCGCATTTTAGCCGACTTTGGAGCTCTATTTCTTCTACTGAGCTCGTGGTATTAAATCCATAGGTTAGACACTTTATTTATTCAGACAACTTAACTATAACTTTTTCTTACAATAACTTTATTACTGTATTATTATTATTTAATCATTTGTTTTGCACATGTTCCATGTTCTCCAGGCTTGATTGAATTCCTGTGATTTCCACACCTCCTTGTCAATCTTTTCTTTTTTTTCACTTTGACCAATAACAAGTATGTTTTCAGCCCTGATCATGGCATCCACTCTGGGGGGGAAATAAAAATATATATAGCGTGTGTGTGTGTGTGTGTGTGTGTATGTGTATATATATTTATACATATATATATATATATATATATATATATATATATATATATATATATATATATATATATATATATATATAAAAGAGAGAGAGAGAGATATAGATATTTTTGGAGATCACAAAAAGTTGTTTGAGTGATTTTCTATAACTGTACACACATGCCTACTACAAAAACAGGCTTCCGTTTACTCGTTTGAAAGTGTCTGTGGTTCATAGTTTCACTCCTGTCTGTTAGCTCTGTCTGAATCAGAGAGTTTGCTAACTGGTTTGGTTTTGCACCACACCAAACAGTAAAAAAAAACAACAAAAAAAACCCCGTTGGCCATACCCATAAAATTCTTTCATTGGTTGGTCAGAAATATGGCGACAGGGAAAAAATGAACCTTTACAAAGTGCTCTAGAGGTCGTGTGGAACCCGAGTGAGACCATGTCTCGGGCTGCGTTCACATTACCAGAAGTGATTCTCTGCCATAATGTGGCACAGATCTGATTTATCCATCCATCTTCTATACCGCTTATCCTTCCTTCAGGGTCACGGGGAAACCTGGAGCCTATCCCAGGGAGCATCAGGCACAAGGCGGGTACACCCTGGACAGTATGCCAGTCCATCGCAGGGCACAAACACACACACACACACACACTCACATGCCCATTCATACACCACGGACACTTTGGACATGCCAGTCAGCCTACCATGCATGTCTTTGGACTGGGGGAGGAAAGCGGAGTACCCGGAGGAAACCCCCGCAGCACGGGGAGAACATGCAAACACAGGGCCACGGTGGGAATTGAACCACCGACCCTGGAGGTGTGAGACGAATGTGCTAACCACTAAGCCACCGTGCGCCCAGATCTGATTTAATTATTATAATTTTTTTATTTCAAGCTGAATGGCCTGAAAAATCAGATCTTTTCAAATCAGACATGAGCCATCATATGAACCTTCATATGCTGTTCTAGATTGGATATATATCCGAGACGTGACCATGTGACCGGATTGAGGAATTCAGTGCAGCAAAACAACAATGGAGGACAGCAACAGAAGCGACTATGTTCAGTGGAAGGAGGGGGAATGTGGTGACTTGGCAGATATTTGGGGAACTTATTCAAGCTCGAAATAATCTACTACAGCTTCAACAACTAGCCTAATTTATGATATTGATGAAGATAAAATAGTTATCGATTATGCATGACGGCACTTCCACTTCCCGTCTCCATCTCTTCTTTATAAACGGGGAAATACAGACGGCGTATGCTGCAGCTCAGGGTCTTGTAGTACGATCCAGAAGGGCAAATTACAGGAGCAGTTTACTTTAGTCATCTAAAGGTCTTATGCAAACGATGGATGAGTTTCAATCCGCTCTCTAGCTCGTGAATCAGTGCATCGTGTACAAGAATTCAGGCATTGCTAAAGACCCTGGCTCACTACACATTGGGACACTGATGACTCAATTTCCGGCGCCATGACTACACACTCGCATCTTAAAAAGTCACCACTGGCATTCATCAACAACAGGCAGGACCGATATCTTTCTCACATTATATGTCATATAAATTTGTTAGGATAATCGCACACGTTTCTGTCGTAGTACTTCACCCAGAATCATAGGCTAGCTAGTGGAGATTTCTCTAAATCATTAAACACTTAAAAATTGTTAGATTCAAACAAACCGTATATAGAATGTCAGATTAAATTAAAAATCGCTAACTTGCGTAATCATTTGAGAGCTACAATAACAAGCTGCTTATATATATAAAATATTATATATAATTTATTTATTTATTTATTTTTTGATCTGAGAGGCTTCAGAAAGTATGATGACGTTGCTTGTAAGGGAACGTAGTGAACATCAATGCTTTTGAATGGTGTCTGTAACGTAAAAAGAATAAATGGATACTTGGTAAGAAGGCGAAGCTATAAAGATAATAACACTGATGGAGAGGAGGGTGGGAACGGATGAATGGATGGATGGATAGTTAATGAGATGGATGGATGGTTTATAGGATGGATGGACGGACGGACGGACGGATGGATGGTTAATACAGTGGTTTTCAAAGTGGGGGCCGCCAGGGGGCGCCCGGGGGGCCTCAACAATTTGGTGTGCCAATCCCTCCCACTAGTATGTTTTCTCTTTCTCACTCTCAGACAACCACACACTCTCAATTCCTAATGTAATGTAAAGATGTTATTATTAATAAAAAAGGGGGATATATTCAGAAGTCTGTATTTTTAATGTGTTTTAAAGACATCTTGCAAAAGGGGGGGCCTCGGTCAAATGTTAATGCCATTTGGGGGGCCTTGCCCTGGAAAGGTTTGGGAACTCCTGGGTTAATAGGATGTATGGATGGATGGATGGATGGTTAATAGGATGGATGGATGGTTAATAGGATGGATGGATGAATGTCTGGATGGTTAATAGGATGGATGGATGAATGGATGGTTAATAGGATGGATGGATGGATGAATGGATGGTTAATAGGATGGATGGATGAATGTCTGGATGGTTAATAGGATGGATGGATGAATGTCTGGATGGTTAATAGGATGGATGGATGTCTGGATGGTTAATAGGATGGATGGATGTCTGGATGGTTAATAGGATGGATGAATGTCTGGATGGTTAATAGGATGGATGGATGAATGTCTGGATGGTTAATAGGATGGATGGATGTCTGGATGGTTAATAGGATGGATGAATGTCTGGATGGTTAATAGGATGGATGAATGTCTGGATGGTTAATAGGATGGATGGATGTCTGGATGGTTAATAGGATGGATGGATGTCTGGATGGTTAATAGGATGGATGAATGTCTGGATGGTTAATAGGATGGATGGATGAATGTCTGGATGGTTAATAGGATGGATGGATGTCTGGATGGTTAATAGGATGGATGAATGTCTGGATGGTTAATAGGATGGATGGATGGTAAATAGGATAGATGGACGGAGGGATGGTTACGTTTCCATTTCCATTTGTTCATTTATGGAAAGTGCAATCATCAAGGCGTGCAGGTGAGACACAGAATCCGAAAAGCAAGACTGTCTCCTTTAACTGCAGGGTGAAGGACAAACCGAGAGCTGAAACTGAACATGTAAATGCGCGCGCGCACACACACACACAGAGGGAGAGAGTCAAAACTAAACATGAACATTTGTGCAAATACTAAGCCTCAGTAGCACTATAACTATTGGTCACAATAAGGGCTGGGATATACGATGATATGCTTGATCTTGTGATGAGTTTCACAATACACACAAAAAATGACTAAAGCTTTAATCAACTGTCATGAGCGTTTTTATTTTTAATTTTTGTCGTGTGCTTTCTCCAAGACATGTAAAGCCAACCCACAGAAACCTTTCGAACTGTTGCTCATGCTGTATCACGGGGTGGCATAACCCACTCGGAGGAAAGCACTATCCGCCCTCTTCTCACAGACGCCCGGGATTGGTTAGTGTCACTGTGATTGACAGGGGAGAGTGAGCACGCCATCCCTCCTACCTCCAGAGCCCGGCCAACTCTGCTTGTTCCTTTTTACTCCCGGTCACAGATGGCTGTGGCAGCTTAAGGATTCAAACTCACGATCTTGGGACAGTATGACGAATCGCACCCGAGGGCTGAATATAATTAGTGTTGCTGGCTAGTATTTTTTGGGGGTTTGGTTTATATTTGGTTGCTTTTGTCAGTTTTGGCAACCCTCATGCTGATGAAATGGGATCACAGCCGGCCAGTTGAAAATGGCAGGTGTGAAGAGATCTCAGGATCACCCGAGACCAATTCCGAACATGGCCATGTATGAAAATGTCACCTAAACATACTCCGTGTCCCCTGCTGGTCTCTCCAAGCAGCAGTTGTGCGAATTATAACGCGTACACTGCAGGACCAGTGTGTCCTGTTCTGGAAATCACTAAACCCATGGAAGTGCTGATATCTGTTTCTCTCCTGCTCCATTTTCAGGTACGCCAGCACTGCGGCCATGTTGGCGTCGAGCCCGTAAGCAAGCCTCCGTGCCTCGAGGCTCCAGGCCTCCATCCAAGCCTTCATCTTCTTAATCATCATCATCAGCAGCATGTCTAGCTCGGGCTTCCCCCCCAGTCAGGGGAGTTTCAGCAGCGAGCAGAGCCGCTATCCACCCCACTCAGTACAGTACACCTTCAGTCCTGCACGCCATCCACCGGTAAGTCCTGCAGCTCATCTGCTCGCTACAGTAATGTTCAAGCGCTGGGTCACGGTGCTGTATCTTTCTCTCTGTCAAAAATCGAGTTAGAGTGAGATTAAATTTGTATTAAATATTATAATTCTGCAGACTTCAAGTGGGGGAAAAGACTAACAGTGCTGTGGATATTTACAGCTTAAATGTGTGAGGTGAAGTATAGTTTTGTTTTAACACGATGTTATTTCAAACGCAAGATACTTTTGTGCAAAAACAATCGTTTTAAAATAATTGGCACCCCCACAATTAATACTTGGGGTTAGATTCGATTCAGGTCCGATCCAGTCAGATTCAGTTCAGTTAAACTTACATTTCTTGATGTATTAGGTTCGTACAGGATTTTTCGCCGAGTTTATTTTTGTGATTGTTGCAGCCAAAAATGCGTGATTTCGCTGCAGCTTTTGATGCGATATGGGGAGTTTTTTGTGCTTGTTTTTTGTGTGTGTGTGTAATCTTCTTGAATTGGCGACATCACAATCGCACGAAATTGTTTTGCATGATCTTTCACAGTTTGTTGGTGAGTGACATTTTTTAGCTGTACTCGTGTTCGACGCATGTGTATTGGCTGAACGCGTGTTGTGATGACATCACATAACGCGTCTTGGCCCCGAATCTGCAGAAAGTCTGCAGTCATTTTGAAAAATTCCAAGCTCTGAAGGACTGATTTTATAATTACTGTTAACAACGTATTCCCAAGATGCCACTTGTGATCCGTTTTCTGAAATTGACTCGACGTGTCCTTGTGGTGCAATACCAGCACGGACAGTGGAGGCAGTATTGCGCAATGTGACCGTTAATAATTTCTGTTCTAGAAAAAGTAGGTAGTTGCTCCTACCCTCTTGGGTACTGATGCTATTAATATTTATTTTATACCATCATTCTTTTACTTCTTCCTTTACAAGTGCATCTGTATATTAAACGCATTCATTCATTTTATCGCTATTTTTATCATCTTCATTTTTTACATAACGTGACTCACTTTGCGTTGAAACATGTGGAAGCTGTTCGGTAAATAAAGGGATCTAGGTTATGAAGACTTGAAATGAATTTCCAAAAAAATCACTTTTGTCCCAGAGCGCATCGACCTGTTCCGAATACAAAATCCCACTGTTTTTGTCACGACAAGTTTTTGTACTTGTCCTAATGAGGCATGTTTTCATTTAGAGTTTCACCATACAAATATTTAGTCTGTGAATTATATCGCCTGTGTGTGCTCTGCAAAGCCTTTTCATTTCTACAGCAAGCTTTGAGAATGTGGTATCTGGCGAGGCAGATGTTAGACAGCAGCTGCCAAGTCATTGTTTCCGATTCTTTCTTCTTTTTTTTTTTTTTTCAATGTCATGCAGTCGTCTTAAGCAAAAAGAAACAACTCTTTTTGTCCTTCCTTCCTTTTATTTATTTATTTTTTTATAATCCCCAGGATGACATTAGTTTTAAGACTAGCTGATGTCTTCATCAACTAATAACATTGCATATAAATCATTTATTCGATAAATAGCTGGTGTATTGCACAAGGTTATGAATATTCTTTCTATTATCCAAAAAAGCTGTGCAGTAATTTGTACGATGATTGATGAGCTGGGGCTGAAAAATCAAAGCATGAGTAGGACATCTGTCATATAAAATGTACAGTTTTTACATTTGAAATCATCAAGTGAGCTTGTTAAGAGATTTTTTTTTTTTCTTCCGTGCACGATCCCATACTGAGTATCTGTATTGGATTTAACGCTGGATCACTATTGAGTTGGATTTGACCGGTTTTCTAGTGAACTGTTGGAAATTTATAGTGCACATGAGCATGTTTATGATTCTTTTTTTAAGGCATGTCGCTCTCACGATTGTGTTAAAGCATGTGAAGCAGGTGTGGATAAACGATCAATTCTTTAGCTAGCACCCTGGGCAGGTGTGTTTACGCGCTCCCGTGTTTTGGTGACCCGGAAACTGACTAGGCTTAAAAAGTTGTAGCTAATGTAACAGCTAACTAGTATGTGAGTTAAGTGCATTAATACAGACTAAAGCGGTGGTCAGACTAGACTTTCAGCATGCGAAGTTTCTTCAGAGACCGCTGCGAATAAGGGTGGAAACCGGCTATGATGTCACACGCCAGCGTTAAAATATTCCTGTATCCAGCGACAGCGCAATCCAGGCAGTGTCTCTTTTGATGTTGATTTTATAGTCTTTTAAAGCCGTGATGTATAAAACGGGTTGGTACGACACCGCTATAATCGTTCTGAAAAGGTCACGCCGTGACGTGTCGATCTTCTATTGGTCACACGTCATCACATGATGCGAATTCGCAGATCAGAGTTCACCAGACTTGAACTTTGGAACTCGGCGAAACTATTTCGCACGACTCTTGCGTTTCCGGTCTCCAGCATTCGCTGGAGCATACGAGGTTATGATGGAGCACATTGTGGTCGTGACTTTAACTGAAATGTTGCCTAGCGACTTGTTGACTTTTTGTTATGAGCTGTTGCTCTGTCCTTTGCATGCATTGCACATATTATACAAGCCTGGATAGTCGCTGTGAGGTGACTGCATGTATTGTAAAAGTTCTAAGATAGAAACTATGTATCTTGTGCTGTAGTTGGGTCATTGAGGTGCATCAGAGGATGGTGAAGTGCATTACATTTAAGCGAAAATGTTTGTTTTTCAGAAATCAATAAAGAGTAATGTTTGTTGGTTGGTAGACTGAACAGTAAACAGCCCCGTAAAAACATTGTTTGTCCTGGGTACCTGGGCTAATGATTTGTCCATCCATGTGACAGGTGAACTACATAGAACCATATACAGTGCTGATTTCTTCTGTTTTTGTGTATATCTCATACTAAATTGTTTCAGAATTTAAAACAAAATCTAAGATAAAACAAAGGCATCCTGAGTAAACACTAAATGCAGTTTTTAAATGATAATGTTATTTATTGAAGCTTAAAAGTTATCCAATACCAACTGGGCCTGTGTGAAAAATGTATTTGCCCCTGTAGTTACTAATTCCTCACATCTATGAAACTGCATTCAAAATGGGGTTCAGCTGAACTAGACACAACCTGATTACTGCAAACCCTGTTCAATCAAATCAACACTTAAATAGATCTTTTTCAACCGCATGAAGTTGGTTAAAAGGTCTTACCCAGTAACACACTGTGCCAAATTGGAAAGAAATTCCAGAAATGAGGAGGAAGAAGGTGATTAAAATACATCAGTCTGGGAAGGGTTACAAAGCTATTTCAAAGGCTCTGGGACTCCAAAGAACCACAGGGAGAGTCATTATCTCCAAATGGAAAAACTCGGCACAGTAGTGAACCTTCCCAGAAGTGGCCGATCTTCCAAAATTCCTCCAAGAGCACAGCGACTACTCATCCAGCGAGTCACAAAAGAGCCAAGGACAACATCAAAGGACCTACAGGCCTCTCTTGCATCAATAAAGGTCACTGTTCATGACTCCACTATCAGAGACACTGGGCAAAAATGGTATTCATGGAAAAGTGGTGAGGTGAAAACCACTGCTAACCCAGAACACTAAGTCTCATTTGAGTTTTGTCAAATTACACCTTGATGATCCTCAAACCTTTTAGGAGAATGTTCTGTGGATGAGTTGAAAGGTGAACTGTTCGGAAGACAGGAGTCCCGTTACATCTGACATAAATCAAACACAGAATTCCACAAAAAGAACATCATACCTACGGTTAAGCATGGTGGTGGCAGTGTGATGGTGTGGGGATGCGTCGCTGCTTTAGGGCCTGGGCAACTTGCAGCAATTGAGGGAAACATGAATTCTGCTCTCTACCAGAAAATCCTAAAGGAGAATGTCGGTCTTCAGTCAGTAAGTTGAAACACAAGCGCAACTGGACTATGCAACAACACAACGATCCAAAGTATAGGAGTAAATCCTAGTACTGGAAGTAAGTGAAAGACTGATCTCCAGTTATTGGAAGTGTTCGATTGCAGTTATTGCTGTTAAAGGTGGCACAACCAGATTTTATGTTTAAGGGGCAATTAGATTTTCACATGGGTAATAAGTGTTGGATAACTTTTTTTTTTTGTTGCTTTTTTGCTTCAGTAAAACTCCGTACTCCAGTTTCCTCCCCCAGTCCAAAGACATGCATGGTAGGTTGATTGGCCTGTCTAAAGTGTCCGTAGTGTATGAATGTGTGAGTATGTATGTGATTGTGCCCTGCGATGGATTGGCACCCTGTCCAGGGTGTACCCCGCCTTGTGCCCGATGCTCCCTGGGATAGGCTCCAGGTTCCCCGTGACCCTGAAAAGGATGAGTGGTATAGAAGATGGATGGATGGATGGATGGATGTGTTGTGTTTACTCAGGTTGCCTTTGTTTTATGTTTTATTTCGTTTGAAGATCTAAAACGAATTAGTATAATATATATACACAAAAACAGCACTGTATAACTACATTGTCCTTCATCTTTTTTTCTTTTTCTTTTCCTCTCTCTTCTGCCACAACGTGTGAAGTGTTTTTAAACCAGTTTGTGTTTGGTTGCACACGTGTATTGCAAAACTGAGAAAACTGGCAGTCCTAGCCTCCTGTAGTATGTCCATGTCGTTTTTATTACCCAGCGCCATTAATTTTCCTGACGTCCTTGGCTTCTGTATTTCCCCTTTTGTCTTCAATACAAGTTATCCAGAAGCGTCAGGGCTTTAACATTATAAATCAAACCACTTATCACTATTCCTCAGTGTTACAGAAATGGCCTTGAACAGACCCCAGATGTAGAAGAGGTTTAGATGTTTGTACACAGTTTGGAGTGTGAGCATTGTCCTTTCACTGCTGTAATCTTTGTAACAGTTTGTGATGTAATACTAAGTTGTAAGTCCAAATTATGATGAGCTTGCTCTTTGTTTTGTTTTTTGTTTTTTTTGGCGCTTTTTTTTTTGTCTCCCCTCACTTCTGCTAACTTCGACGTTGTGCAATTGTTGTCTCTAGGTCAAGAGTCTTTGCTGCGATTGAGAAATCACTCGAGAACTCGATGAACACTTGACCCCCCCACCCCCAGCTCAAATCCCCTCAATCTTTAAAATTGCAAAAGTACATTTTTTTTCTCTTTTGAACCCTGTATGTTTGCTTAGCTTTCATAACGGGCTCCTTTTTACTTCCTGGACCATGTTGGAAATGAGTCTTTATTTACATTTATGTGGGGAAAAAAAATAAATAAGCGACAAGGTTGTGTTTGTGGTACTGCAGCAGATTTTGCTTGAATCCTGGCAGCCACCAAAGCAGGGCACAGGAGACACGGCAGACCTGTAAGCCGGCTTAGAAACTTGGCCACTTGCCCTGAAGGTCGTTTGCAGTTTATTTGCTAAATTTGATTAGAGTTCTGAGAACGAGACTTTTAAAGGGAGGCGTTTTCTCGGTTCGTGATTTGTGCTGCATTGCAGACTGAGGAGAATTTCTCTGGATGTTAAACAACTAGTCACGGACATACAGCAACCCACATGGGCTTTTTTTAATTATTATTTTTTGGCTAATAATTCAGGTCTCGGTGCCTGTACCCCTAATGTTGTCTGGTTTTGCTTTATTGATTTTCATGCTACAATCTCTTGGGGCATCGGTTCCTAAACCTGCTGTAATTGGTGGATCATGTGAAGATAATAGACATGTCAGCACGAGTGTTTGTGTGTCTGTTATTGACTTTTTTTTTTTATTCTTATTACCAATTCACTGCATTTCAAACCACCTAGAGTAAGACTGTGTTTCTGGTTTGGGTTCTTGGATATCTTTTTCATCTCGCCCTCATTTCTTTGTAAGGCCCTCATTCAGGAGGGCACTTATGTTTTTTTGTTTGTTTGTTTATTTTTGGTATGTCTGCTTTCTTTCTGATCATGTCTTTCTTGTTTGTGTGCAGGAGTTCACAGTTTCAGAGTACCGTAATGCTCACCTGCAGGACCAGCAGCAGCGTCGCAGGCCCTCATTGCTGTCCGAATTCCACCCTGGAACCGAGAGGTCTCACACACGCATGCACTCTACATTGCATGATCCAATGTAGGAATAATAATCCCTTTCACGCTACCAAAACCAAAGTTTTAACTTTAACTTTAAGGACTAAAGATTTTGTATTTGTGCCGCGCAGGCCTCCGGAGCGCCGGCACGGCTATGAGCAGCAGTTCCACACCGTCACTGCCCAGCTGGAGCACGAGGCCATGGATGCCAAGCGTCCTCGTATTGAGGGCGCCAATGAAGCCCACCTGGCCCGTGCACCACCCGCCAGCGTCGTCCTGCCGCTACTAAACCCCATGCAGGACGGCCTGAGAACCCCAGGAGAGATCAAGAAGGTGCCACACACCGCGATACTATTAATATTCGTATCAGAACGTAATCCAGATGATCGTGTGCAGCTGCTTCACATGTGGCATGTTGGTTATAATCACTTACAGTACTCTTAATTCAAACCGTATTGACACATGAATGCACACACTCTCTCACACACACACACACACACACACACACACACACACACACACACACACACACACACACACATACGGTATATGCGTGCTTCTATTAGCTCCAGGTTTTACCGTGCCCTGAGGCAGCAAAACTTTGGCCTGAAATGACTGAAAGAGTAAAACTGTTTTAAAGTTTTGCTAGCGTAGTTAGTTTATATTTTTCTGAGCTTAAATGCAAATCACAACAATGTGAATTACGGTTAAAATGAAACAGAAACTTGTTCAACGTTGCCATATCAGGAGGAAATCCTGTAAATGCGCCATTTTCGCATCACCTTCCTTAGGATTTGTGATTTGACCCTGATCTTTTGCAGTCACTACATTTCTTTCATTTTGTGGGAAATGTGGGGGCTATTAAAATAAGTGCTGTTTTTATTAGAAATGTAGTTAATAAACATGTATTAATATCTATGTAAATAAATGAATAACTAAGGATCAGTAATGTTTCTGTGCTTCCTTGTTTTTCAATTAAATCTATATGATCTGTGCTATGATTCGAAAACAGCTTAAATCAGACCCAGTTTTCTTTTGTAGCATTTTAGCTCTGTGTGTCCTGTGTTTCGCTTTTGGCCAATGATGCATCACGACAAACCGTGTTTACATTCTCACTGCATCTGCTGTTTAGAGTGTGGACCGTTTATCTGGACGCATTTTTGCTAGGGTATAACGTTATCTGCACTACAGAATGTAAAGTACAAGTATAAACAGGGTTTATAAAACTCGTTACTGGGTAATATAACTATGTTTATCTCAGCATCTGTTGCTAAAAGCTAAAACTGTCAAAATGAAATGAAAGTAGAGGTTCAGTACGAGTGCTGTGGGAACGTTAGTGTTTGTGTGCATCCTGTTTTGTTAAGAATTTAAATTTTTTTTAAAACATTTTTTGCTATTGCGTAACATGTTTACATTAGGCTTAATCCGTGTCTGAGAGACTGTCCTCATTTGAAATCTCTGTGTCTTCCTCAGGAGAATCAGTTCAGTGTGAAGCTAGAGGCCTCATCCCCAGGAGGAGGGATTCAGGCCATGGGGGAGGAGCAGGACGCGTCTCCGTCCAAGCTCTCCAAAGAGGAGCTAATCCAGAGCATGGACCGTGTGGACCGTGAGATTGCCAAGGTTGAGCAACAGATATTTAAACTCAAGAAGAAGCAGGTGAGCAGATCCAAGGCCTCGGTTTGTTTCCCAACTTTCTGAGGGATTTCGTTTGTTTGGCGAAGCTTATGGGAAATGTACACACTTGGTGCAGCAGTTATTACAGAGACTGCCACATCGACAACTAATCGATCTCGCGTACACACACACACACACACTTTTATTACTTTATATACTTCATTAAAATTCAGTTTTTTGTTTATCTCCACAGCAAGTAACCCGTTTTACTGTTCATCAACACATCATAGTATTAGAAACACAAGACGAGGTGCACCTGTGAGACTGGTAGCTCATTAGCTAAATCCACTCACCTTCTTGTGTTGGCCATGGTGGAAAAAAACTCTCTCCTTCATCCATCTGTAATCTCTCTTTGGAATTCCACCCTTATTTGGCTCAGCTGCCAGTCTGGAGATTTTTCCTACCCAGCCCCTTTTCATTTTTCTTTTCTTTTTTCCTCCTGCTTTGTCCTGCAGAAACATGCCCAGTTTATCTTGCTTTCTTTCTTTTTTTTCCCCCATTCTCTAACACACACTTGCATTTGTCATATACATGTAAGGATAACTAATAATACAACCTGATGATATTGATATTCATAACTGTATATCACAAACACATTACACAGAAGGCATTTGAGGAATCTTGCAAATCAGAGAACAAAGTCACCAAAAGAATAATAATAAAGAAACAGTCAGTACTGAATATCAGACT
Source organism: Ictalurus furcatus (assembly GCF_023375685.1). Classification (NCBI taxonomy): domain Eukaryota; kingdom Metazoa; phylum Chordata; class Actinopteri; order Siluriformes; family Ictaluridae; genus Ictalurus; species Ictalurus furcatus. Next base: position 13,939,016 of record NC_071282.1, read on the forward strand.
GGTGGCAGTGCAAAAAAGCTGAACTTGTAAACCTGCATTTAGATGTATGCATTCAATATTTACAGTCTCTCTCTACCACTGATACGGATCAACAATTATCTGTCCATTCAAATGCTCTCTAGAATCTGAAGTTTCCCCTGTCCCGCCCCCCGAGCAATATATAAATCACCTTGTCGAAGTTACAGCTTAGCCGGGGCCGTGAGGTAAGCTAAACGCTATTGGCTATTTTAAAAGGGGGAGGGGCACTCAGTATGTCAATACGCCCTGAGTTCCTGTTTCAGTGGAAAATACATCAACACATCGAATAACGCTGCGTGTTTCAAGGGACTTCACGGGGACTTTAAAGCTGCTCTGCGTAATCTCATGGTAGAATGTGCAGCATCTTTAAGGCGAATACATCCGTTGTCTTGCTAGGCGTGCTCCATCATGATGGATAGAAGATTTGAAACTCTCTAGCAGTGTCTTGTATATCCCAATACGTTGCCCATCACTAGTCATATCCAGTCCATGGTATTTTTCATATGTATGAAAATGTTCATGCATCTGATCTCATCTGTGATTGCACAAAGCTTTCTTTCAGTCTAAAGTGCTTGAAATACAAGCCATAGCTAAATCTGAGCTTAGGAAACACACAAGTTGCTGACTCTTGCATTAATGAAGGAATGTAGTATGTAAACTGCCCCTGCCTCAGTGTGTGAGATGAAAAATGTTTTGCATCTTCCAGCAACAACTGGAGGAGGAAGCAGCAAAGCCGGTGGAGCCGGAAAAGCCAGTGTCTCCTCCCCCCGTGGAGCACAAACACCGCAGCATTGTCCAGATCATCTACGACGAGAACCGGGTACGAGACACAACACAGACATGCTCACGTCATTCACAGCTTTTGTGATAGACTTCCTGAACTATGACCTAGTTTCACTCTTGCCTTTTCGTGCATCACTAACAGACAGTTCCACCACAGGCATGTGAAAACCTCTTCTTTATTCTATAGAGTGCTCAGCAAGTGAGGCGACTGTTAAATCGGATGGACAGAAACCGCAGTCCAGACTTGTGTCTCATGGAGTTCTCTGTGTGTGGGGTGTTCTATCTGTGCAATATGATTGTCAGTGAAGGACACACAGTTCTGTAGTCCTTTAATCTTTTTTCCAAAGCATTATGGGGGACCTGTATAAGCAGACAAGGAGTGATAAAGGCTGAGGGCACAGCAGAGTTGGCTGAACTCCACACAGACAGTAAATTCCTTTCCTAGGGGCCACACTACTAGGGATTACTCCTAACAAGAGCATGAAGGGAGGGAAAAAAAAACCACACGCTCATGTTTCAGGAGGTACGACATGGATGAAGGAAGGTGTGTGGTGTCTGGGCTGTAGCCTGGTTTATTCTTTGCACCGCGATCTGTGGCACTTTAGCTTACCTTCTCTTCCCCCTTGATTTAAATTGCTTATGAATGCCCGTGTGGCCATGCGCATTTTACTTCCGCTTTCCAATTAGCGGTAATTCGGGGGCAGCAATTGCGTGAATGGTGGGTTCATTATTATTATTATTATTATTATTATTATTATTATTCTTAATGAAAATCAACAAAACAGTACAATGACAAACTCTCTTGTATCAAATGTAGAACTTTTGAAACCAAATCTTCTACCATCGTCGTGTCAGTCAGCCCGCCTCACTTGCGTCGCGTGATAAATGAAATCTGATCGTTCGGCTCACGCTGAATTGAGCAGACGCGTTCGGTTTTTAATTGTAGCGTCCGTTCTCAAACTGAACTAAACGATTTTATATTAGTATAAAAAGGCAAAACGACTGTGGGGCGGTCGAATTATTAGAACATAATACACACCCGAGGTGGTAATGCATCCGCAACGAGAAGCGGCTTGTACAACAGTTACCACACCTCAAGACATTTGTCAGATTTTTGTCCTTAAAATGCTTTTGTGTGTGGAATTTTAGAGCTAGTGACAGAGGCTTGAGCCATTGATATGCAGTTATTGGGGAGAGAGAGAGTGTGTGTGTTCAGGTTTATTTTTTCATTTCATGCTGATTAATATGAAAATGGAACAAATCAACTCAAAATTGATAGGCCTACTTGTTCACAGGGTTTTTATTTTTATTTTTACACTGTTGCTTAGCAACTGGGAAATATAGTAGCTGAGGGTAGACTAGCTAGCACTTTGATGATTTTCCATGATTAAATGATGTAAAGGTGGTAACAGACCAGCCATAGAGTCTGGCAATGTTGAGAAACGTCAGAGTTGTGTTACAGTTTTGAACTGTTGTGAAATTGTAAATCGTAAACCTTTTGTGACCGTCATGAGCCAGAATCGTTCACAGGAAATCTTCACGTAAACACGTTGCGAAAATGGTTGTATTTGAACATCTCATGGCCTCATTACAGTGAGCCACTCACCACTTCCCCGTGCCTTTTTCCACACCCTTTCCGAAACGCATTCCCAGGCTTCGAAAGCCTGTTCTGTAGGCAGCATTAACCAAGTGTGTGTCCTTGTGCTGCAGGGTTACTGTAGTTCATCTGGCCTTGGCTTTCAGAGCAGGAAATCCACACTTTAAATAAGCCCCGCTCTCTGGCTGTAGTTTCCTGGTTGAACTAAATCGATGGCGTTGTCAGAGATGCATAAAACCTCGCTGTATAGACTGCAGTAACTGGTTACGTCCTGCCAGGTTGCTGAAAGACACTTTTTATTTCAGAGCGTCTCGCTTTCTTCATTTCTCTGTCTCTTCATGTTTAAACAGCTGTTGCTGCCTGCTGGGTGATGCATCCGTCACACCGCAGGTCATGCTACACTGTTCATGCAGAAATATTCTTTCTCTCTCTCATGCACTCTTTTTTTTCTCTCTCTCTCTCTCTCTCTCTCTCTCTCTCACTCACTCTTTCACACACACACACGTTACTGTTCATTACTTCCCTGGCACACAGGGCATCCTTTTCTGCAGTGTATGCAAATACAAACTTGTGGTTTTTACTTTAAATTTCCCCTTTCACATTCGCTCAGCTGCAAATGACTTTTGAGAGTTTGTGTGAGCGTGTTCGTGTCATGCGCTGTTGTTTAAGAAAGCTGGGCTCTGGTCTAGTGACCAGTTAAAAAAGACAGACAGCAGGAATGAATTTTGTAGCGCTCCCCGTTCTTAGGGAAAATATTCCAGAAAATACAAACGCCGTGCTGTTCATACAATTAAAACATGCGGCCTAAAAACGTCCGGAAGTCGTAGCACATTGTTCTTCTAAAACGAGACGTATTTGTGCGTAGAGTAGATATATGATAGGTGTGGGAGGTAAAACATTGAACAGAGACCTCATAAAAATGTCCTGTGGACAGAAGACTTGTGCTGTGAGTTATTCATACTGATAAATGATGCACAACATGACCAGGAACTAAGGTTTTTTTTTTTTTTAACACTCCTTTAAACAAAGATCTCACTTTTTTTTTTTTTTTTGAATGCAGGTGCTTAAAAATATGCACAAGCAGTAGAAAGTATGCAGGATCCATCTTAAGTTTCAACAAAAGCATCTTAATTGTTACACCATGTGGTGTGATCATACCTTTATCATCTGATGATGGTGCTGTGACACTTGAAATTGACCTCTTTTCACCAAGCACTGGTAGTTTATTTATATTTATTTGTTATTATGAGCAGGGGCTGAGTCCTTTAAAAAAAAAAAATTCTTAGAAATAATGGTCATCCAGGAAAAATATAAACTGTGACTGATGGATGGATGATAGATGGATTTGAAATTGAATTTCCCCTACAGGGATCAGTAAGGGTTTATTTTATCTTATGGATGGATGGATAGGTGGTGGGTGGGTGGGTGGGTGTGTGTGTGTGTGTGTGTGTGTGTGTGTGTGTGTGTGTGTGTGTATAGGGATGGATGGATAGGTGGTGGGTGTGTGTGTGTGTGTATAGGGATGGATGGATAGGTGTTGTATGTGTGTGTATAGGGATGGATGGATAGGTGTTTTGTGTGTGTGTATAGGGATGGATGGATAGGTGTTGTGTGTGTGTATGTGTGTGTATAGGGATGGATGGATAGGTGTTTTGTGTGTGTGTGTGTATAGGGATGGATGGATAGGTGGTGTGTGTGTGTGTGTGTATAGGGATGGATGGATAGGTGGTGTGTGTGTGTGTGTGTGTGTGTGTGTGTGTGTATAGGGATGGATGGATAGGTGTTTTTTGTGTGTGTGTGTTTGTATAGGGATGGATGGATAGGTGGTGTGTGTGTGTGTGTGTGTATAGGGATGGATGGATAGGTGGTGTGTGTGTGTGTGTGTGTGTGTGTGTGTATAGGGATGGATGGATAGGTGTTTTTTGTGTGTGTGTGTGTGTATAGGGATGGATGGATAGGTGGTGTGTGTGTGTGTGTGTGTGTGTGTGTATAGGGATGGATGGATAGGTGTTTTTTGTGTGTGTGTGTTTGTATAGGGATGGATGGATAGGTGGTGTGTGTGTGTGTCTATAGGGATGGATGGATAGGTGTTGTGTGTGTGTGTCTATAGGGATGGATGGATAGGTGTTGTATGTGTGTGTATAGGGATGGATGGATAGGTGTTGTATGTGTGTGTATAGGGATGGATGGATAGTTGTTTTGTGTGTGTGTATAGGGATGGATGGATAGGTGTTGTGTGTGTGTGTGTGTGTGTGTGCGTGTGTGTGTGTATAGGGATGGATGGATAGGTGTTTGTGTGTGTGTCTATAGGGATGGATGGACAGGTGTTGTGTGTGTGTGTGTGTGTATAGGGTTGGATGGATAGGTGTTGTGTGTGTGTGTGTGTGTGTGTGTAGGGATGGATTTATAGGTGTTTGTATGTGTGTGTATAGGGATGGATGGATAGGTGTTGTGTGTGTGTGTGTGTGTGTGTGTGTGTGTGTGTGTATAGGGTTGGATGGATAGGTGTTGTGTGTGTGTGTGTGTGTGTGTGTGTGTGTGTGTCTATAGGGATGGATGGATAGGTGTTGTGTATGTGTGTGTCTATAGGGATGGATGGATAGGTGTTGTGTGTGTGTGTGTGTGTGTATAGCGATGGATGGATAGGTGTTGTATGTGTGTGTATAGGGATGGATGGATAGGTGTTGTGTATGTGTGTGTGTATAGGGATAGATGGATAGGTGTGTGTGTGTGTATAGGGATGGATTGATAGGTGTTGTGTGTGTGTGTGTGTGTGTGTGTGTGTGTGTGTATGTGTGTGTGTATAGGGATAGATGGATAGGTGTTGTGTGTGTGTGTATAGGGATAGATGGATAGGTGTGTGTGTGTGTGTGTATAGGGATGGATTGATAGGTGTTGTGTGTGTGTGTATGTGTGTGTGTATAGGGATAGATGGATAGGTGTGTGTGTGTGTGTGTGTGTGTGTGTGTGTGTGTGTGTGTATAGGGATGGATTGATAGGTGTTGTGTGTGTGTGTGTGTATGTGTGTGTGTGTGTATAGGGATAGATGGATAGGTGTTGTGTGTGTGTGTGTGTGTGTGTGTGTGTGTGTGTATAGGGATGCATTGATAGGTGTTGTGTGTGTGTATAGGGATGGATGGATAGGTGTTGTGTGTGAGTGTGTGTGTGTCTATAGGGATGGATGGATAGGTGGTGTGTGTGTGTGTCTATAGGGATGGATGGATAGGTGGTGTGTGTGTGTGTATAGGGATGGATAGATAGGTGGTGTGTGTGTGTATAGGGATGGATGGATAGGTGTTGTGTGTGTGTGTGTGTGTGTGTGTGTGTGTGTGTGTGTGTCTATAGGGATGGATGTATAGGTAGTTGGATAAAGGGGTGGATGGATGGGTAGGTAGTTGGATATTGGGTGGGTGGGTGGACAGGGAGTTGGATATTGGGTGGGTGGATGGACAGGGAGTTGGATATTGGGTGGGTGGATGGACAGGGAGTTGGATATTGGGTGGGTGGATGAACAGGGAGTTGGACATTGGGTGGGTGGGTGGACAGGGAGTTGGATATTGGGTGGGTGGGTGGACAGGGAGTTGGATATTGGGTGGGTGGATGGACAGGGAGTTGGATATTGGGTGGGTGGATTAATATAGAGGTGGATGGATGGGTAGGTAGTTGGATATTGGGTGGGTGGATGGACGGGTAGTTGGATATTGGGTGGGTGCATGGACGGGTAGTTGGATATTGGGTGGGTGGATTAATATAGAGGTGGATGGATGGACGGGTAGTTGGATATTGGGTGGGTGGATTAATATAGAGGTGGATGGATGGGTAGGTAGTTGGATATTGGGTGGGTGGATGGACGGGTAGTTGGATATTGGGTGGGTGGATTAATATAGAGGTGGATGGATGGGTAGGTAGTTGGATATTGGGTGGGTGGATGGACGGGTAGTTGGATATTGGGTGGGTGGATGGACGGGTAGTTGGATATTGGGTGGGTGGATTAATATAGAGGTGGATGGATGGGTAGGTAGTTGGATATTGGGTGGGTGGATGGACGGGTAGTTGGATATTGGGTGGGTGGATTAATATAGAGGTGGATGGATGGGTAGGTAGTTGGATATTGGGTGGGTGGATGGACGGGTAGTTGGATATTGGGTGGGTGGATGGACGGGTAGTTGGATATTGGGTGGGTGGATTAATATAGAGGTGAATAGATAGAGAGAGAGGTGTATAGCAATGAAGACATGGTGGTAATCTGCTAGCTACTAGGCTATTTATGACGCTAGAGATGGCAGGTGCACTGCACTGATATGAGCTCTAGTTATACGTTACAGATAACATGGCTAACCTGAGGATTGACATGCCACAGTAGTTTGAATGGGTTTGAATCTATAATCCAACTGAATGTTTTGGATACACCCCTAACTGTTTATGTTCTCTTCTTAGAAAAAAGCAGAGGAGGCCCACAAGATCTTCGAAGGACTCGGCCCTAAAGTAGAGCTGGTGAGTGCGACATGTCTGATGCGACAGTTTACTCAAACTGTACTCGGTGTTCAGTGCTCCTGAACCCAGACAGCATTCCCTTTAATTGCTAATGATTAACCATTGTTTTCCCCACGTGTCTTTCTGTCACCAGCCCCTGTATAACCAGCCGTCAGACACTAAAGTGTACCACGACAACATTAAGACGTGAGTATTTATTCCTTTCCTGACTAAATATTTGTGAGAGTGGGCAGGAGCGTGGGTTTATCAAACACTGTTAGCCGATAAGCAGCGAGACGTGATGACGGGAGTGGAAGTCGGCTGGGGTTAAAAGCTCAGGGCGTAGAGTTTTTATGGCCAGAACACGTTCAAGCTAGATTTGATTTAAATGTTTTTTTTTTTTTTAAATGCTGTTTTTTTTTTTTTTTGAGAAAACACCAAATCTCTTTGCTGTTCTTTCGAAGTCATAAGCGATTGCTTTTGTCAAAATTGAAACTTAAAGGAATAAATCAGTAGCAGGTTTACAGTGAAAAATGTATTGAAATAATTAATGATGCAAATATTTAGTGTTGCAGAAACTCGACTCTATAAATGTTTTACTGTATGACTGCGAACATGCTGAGTAAGGTTTTATGAAGATAGGATTGGAGCACGGTGTGTCCTTGTTTGTTTTGTGTGTCTGCGTGTGTGCGTACACATGCACTAAGGTGAAGGTCGAGTTGTCTGGAATCTTATCAGTTTTGCGAATGAGCGTGTCAGTCTGAGAGCTGGGCATTTTGGCGAAAATATCATGTTCGGACACTTGGCTGCGTTTTCACAATATTTAGGTCTGCCAAAAAAGTGTCAGTGTAATAATAAGTAGAGTCACGACTGAAACATTTGACCTTGCAGTCTGTTAACTGTTTCTGACTAGCAGTGAAATCCAAATTTCATATTAATGACACAAAAAGAAAGCAAACCTAAACAAATCCATAAATTTAAGACTTGTTCTGTCAAAAAACAACAACAAAAAGGTGCCTTATAAAAGGTGGCAGAGTCTGTGGTAGCTGAACAGCTGCAGTGGCTGAGCTGCATTACTGGAAGATTTTCACTTTTTAGTCATTGTTGGAGATGCCAGTGATCTGATACCCAGGTGAACTGGATATCGGAGAGAGGAAAAAAAGAGTGAATTGAAGCCAATCCTGTAACAAATGGAAAAGATTGGAAATTGGATTTATTTATTTATTTATTTATAGCTGTATATGTGTACATGTAAACTTGATTGTACGTTTTGTTAGGATTTATTATAAAAAAAAGATTTTATATTTTATGATATATTTTTATATTTGATATCGAAGTGATTTTTATGTGAACGCTGCAGTTTTGTGCAAATCATGTTTTCAGATGTATATTTTATTTTATTCTGTTTTGTCCTGGGCTTCAGTCAAAATAGAAAGAAATATCACATGGGCATCGTTATCAGCTGATGCATAAGGTTTTAGTATGGGAAAAGTAAAAGTGGCATCGTGCCAGCTCTCGTTGTCATGTCATTTTCAAGTTTTCTCATTTTACTGATACGCGAGTTGGCCCGTTACCGAATAGTTTTTTGAAACTGATTCTGAATGAAAACATAACCCTCAAAGTGAAATGTTGATGAACTTTATTATGAACTTGTACAGTACTGACTTTGCCATGAAAACGTACTGTACTTTGTTTTTTAAGTGAAATATTCATATGTATTAACTATTAATAAACATTAAATAAAAGATATACATCCAAATTGAACCAAAAAGAAACTCCAAATAAAAATAGAGACATCCAGAATGAATTTGGAAAAAAAAAAAAAAAACTTCAAATAACACAACAAAATTTGGCAGAGATTGCGATTGCGAGATCGGTTATTGGTGCTGATTAATTGGCAAAAACCAATCAGTTAGTTGACCTCTAGTCAGTTCACAAAACAGACCCTATAATTTACGGGTGATTAGCGTTCATCAACATATGAAGTAGTTTTGTTTTGTTTTTGTTTTTTTGTTTTTTTTAAAAGAAGTATTGCACAGGTGTATTTAGTCTTTTATCTCAGTCACTGTATCAGTGCAGGCATTCTTGTACGTGTGTGTGTGTGTTCATTGGCATCTAGCCATTGCTGTGAAACGACATTGTTAAGCAAATATTTTAGTAGCATCCAGTAAAATATTAGCAGAAGAAGAAAGGAAGCCTTACTGGGACTAAGGTCTTATTTTTTTTATAACCAATAAAATGTTATCCAGCTTTGTGTGCCCTACACATAAGAGAGAAAGACCGTCTAACTAAACAGGAAGTGATGTGATTGCTCCATTGAAGTTGACTATGTCGTGCATTACAAGAACAAGCCCTTGCGAGTTTAATTTATAGAGTTTGATTAAGGAGTGTATTAAAGTTAGCACAAGCATGATGTGTTGATGATTTTTTATTTTTTTTTGCTATGGCAACAGAGTGCGTCAGACTTTGCTGTAAGATCACTGTTTAAGTGTGTCAGGGGTTGTGTGAATGAGTCCATGTGAGCATGTGTTTTTTTTTTTCTTTTCTTTTCTTCTTTTCTCCATAGAAATCAAGTGATGAGGAAGAAGCTGATTCTGTTTTTCAAGAGGAGGAACCACGCACGCAAACAGCGGGTGAGTGTGTGCATACGTGTGTGTGCGTGTGCACACACTTGTTTGCACTTTGAGAAAGTCAGAGACGCTTCTCGATATTAATGATGCCATGTCTGATACCTTTGTACAGCAATCAGCTCACTTTAAAAAGCGTGTGCGCTGTGTGTTCTGCCCCACTTCTAAACGGCGTGTGCAGACGTCCATCTTAATTCTAGCGTAATGTAATCCGGTATGGTTTAAAACCCCTCTCACACACACACACACACACACACAGTGCAGAATGGTCAAGCTCCAAGAACAAGTGCTGTGTTCCTCTGATCTAAATATACCTCTCAGACCACATGTGGAAGTCATTTGGCTGTGGAGGGTGTGTGTGTGTGTGTGTGTGTGTGAGACCAAGAAAGGTATAGCGCAAGTTGCTCCATAATGCCGAGACATTTTTGGATCCTGAACAAAATAGCCTATTGTCGAGCTGGCACTTCACCAAGCATATTGCTTGTGGTGTATTTAAAGGCACATTCTCATTACAAGCCATTTTGCACATTGTTTGGCTTTGTTTTATTCGTTCTTTTCCCTACCGTGATGGTTCACGTTCCTGTTTGAATTTGTATCGGTCGTGAGCGGAGGCCCGCCCTAAAATAACCTCGCGTGAGAATATTTTTTGAAAGCGAGGAAAAGCTTCACGAGACGATCCATCATTGCAGTAGCTATTAAAATGAAGACTTCATCTCAAAGATTATTTGCTCTGGAGGTCGGCTGACAGCTCGTCATCTGAACGTGATTAGGCGGAGGAGGCGAGAAAAGGCCAAATGCATAAATTTTTAGCTGTTTTTGTAGCTGTTCCTGGCACAGCTCTACCGAGAGACATGCGAATGCCGGAGAAGAGGCTGTAGTGATGTGTGTGTGTGTGTGTGTGTGTGCACTGTGGATACTTGAACCTTCTCATTACACTCAAATAGCCAGGTGTAAGATAGTTTCCGACATAGGATGGGATATGAATCTGGTTCACGGAAAAAATCATACCTGTAGCATTTTAAAGAAAAAGCCAGACGCGGGACGCTTCAGCACTGAAACGCGAACGTATCTGTAGTTTACGATTAGCTAGAAATTGATTACCCCCACCCCACCCCCCACCCCCCAAAGTTAACCCCCCCTTCCTAAATATGTGTCTCTCTGTGTGTCAGGAACAGAAAATCTGCCAGCGCTACGACCAGCTGATGGAGGCGTGGGAGAAGAAGGTGGAGCGGATGGAGAACAACCCACGGCGCAAGGCCAAGGAGAGTCGCACGCGCGAGTACTACGAGCGCCAATTCCCCGAGATCCGCAAGCAGCGCGAACAGCAGGAGCGCTTCCAAAGGTCAGGCCAGCGCCATTACCCTCGTCCTGAATTCCCAGCATTCCCCAGAACGCTTCCCTTCCAGGAAATGTGAAAATAGGCTGGCCTGGAAACTCGTTTTGTGGACATGGGGCCTCCTAGGAGGTTACGCATACGCAAAGGCACCCCGTCATAGCGATGTAACTTGCAACGCGTAAACCGAAAGGGTGCAGAGCTGAATTCTGAAAGCAAATAAATGAAAGAGGCGGTCAGCTTGCCTTTTTAGAGGCAAGGTCAGAGGTCATGCATGTTGTGGTTCCTGGTACAGAGGTAGACAGACTTCTCTGAACTGAGCACAGTGGAGAACTTCGCACTACACCGGATCCCCCCTCCCCCGCCCCCCCTAGAAGTCAGGATTATGTTTGGATTCAGATTCTTCTTTTGATGCACAGTGTAGGAATTAGTAATGTTTTCATCTACTAGCTTTTTATTCTCATTTTATATTTGTGCATAAGTAACCTTAACTATACACAAGATCTCATTCCAAACGGGGGGGGGGGGGGTCAGTACCCTTTCAGTCTTGCTTTTCTGAATATTTCGGCGGAAACATACCCACTAACGCGTTTCGTATCAGCCCTTATAAAGCATTCCGTCACCACTTCACTTCAAGACCTTCCAGTTCATTTGGTTTACCTGCCCGTTCATTGACATTGCAGTTTGTTTACACTTGACCTCTGGCATCAGTTTAGTAGCTCTTCCTGGCTCTCCGCAGGCTTTATTTCCGCCCATTCAGACTCTGACCTCTGTCCTGCAGGTACTCTGTTACCTGTGCACCCATTGTTTAGAGAAGAGAATTTTCTCAGTGCCAGAGGTCAAAGATTTCTGAGAACCTCACACCATTAGAACAGTTCTGGAAAAAAAAAAAAAGTCAGATGTAGCGGCTCACTGAGGCCGAGCGCATCAAAGACTTCTGCTGGAGCCGAAGCCACGGGTTGGCTTTGTTTCGGATGTGACGGTAGTCACTGGCAGGGGAAGGAATTAATGATGACTATAGGGACTTGACCATCATCCACAGGAAGATGTTTGTTCTCAAGAGGTCTCGGTTAAAAACCTCTCCTAGGAGACCCACTTCTCTGTGCCCTACAGGAAAGAGTACAATAGAGAAATATCCTTTTTTCCACTGTTAGTGGCGTGCTTGTGGGATCGTTCTCTCTTTCTCTCTCTCTCTCATCCTCCATCTGCTTTGTCTTTCAGGGTGGGACAGAGAGGCACGGGGCTGTCTGCCACCATAGCTAGGAGCGAGCACGAGATCTCGGAAATCATAGACGGCCTCTCGGAACAAGAGGTAGGTCAGGGACACGCCGCGAATCCTCTCACTAGGCCCTGTTTTTAGATCTTCGACGACTTCCCATTGACGTTTGCGCTTAAGGGAGTCTCTGTCACTTTCTTAAAGGAATACTCTGATGTTTTTACTTAACCTCTTATTGAAACTCTTATTCTCATCAACCAAGAATTTCCCAGTTTCCTGCACTAACCCAAATAAATAAATAAATAAATAAAACCCATTAAACCTGTTTATTTGAAACTGCCTTTATAATGGACGTCTAAAGGCAGTCGTCTATACAGCACAATTTTACAGCTAGAACCTTCACTCACACACGGATACTCTAACAATAAAAGTCTTAACGAGACCGACACGAGAGTGCGCCTTGGCAACAGTGGATCAGTAATGTAACGAGAACACTTCTGCGTTTGTGTCTACATTGATAACACTAATCATAAGTCCTGTCCTCTTAAAAAAATGTCTTTAATAAAAATTCCCATCCCATTGTACTGATTTCCAAATGCCTTTGACTGAAGATGTGTTTTCATCAGTGCAACTGCCCTTAGATTTCTATTATAAGAGCAGCTGTTGTGCCGAGGTTTTCTTGTCTGTGTTGGAAGATAGAGATTAGGTTGAATACTGTGTTAATCCATTTTTAGATTTTCTTAGATGTGGCCTCGGAGACTCGTGGGAGTCCGTCACAGGCTGCAGGAGCAGCGTCTACCCAGAAAGCTTCACAGTCAGCAAAAAAATACTTGAAGCACTGTAACGGAAACAATAAAGTACTTAACATTTAACAGTACACTTATTCGCAGTGATCAAATCAAGTTTTTTTTAATGTAGCAACGACTCCATCTGTATGTGACAGCTGGTGTAACATTTTCTAGCAGCTGAGCGAGTCACTATCACTCTTTATGCATAACGTAAGAGAAATAGACTAATCGTAGAAATAGTTTTTTTTTACATTTCTGTCGGTACGCCGACGAGTACACGGAGAAATGATCACTCTGTCCACCCATCAGAACAACGAGAAGCAGATGAGGCAGCTATCCGTCATCCCTCCCATGATGTATGACTCGGAGCAGAGGCGCGTGAAGTTCATCAACATGAACGGACTCATGGACGACCCCATGAAGGTCTACAAGTCTCGGCAGTTCATGAACGTCTGGACCGAGCACGAGAAGGAGATTTTTCGGGAGAAGTGAGTATAAGCAAGGCATTGTGGCTTTGGATTCGTTACAGTCGTTATCCTTCATTGTTTTACACATCAGCTGAACTAGAATACACACTACCGGTCAAAAGTTCACACACACTCATTCTTTATTTTATTTTTTTTTCTCTCCACATTTTAGAATATGACTAAAGTCATCAAAACTCTGGAGTAACGCAATCAGAACTATGGGAATTATTTTGTGGTTAAAAAAAATCAAAATAATTGAATGAAAAGAGTAGACACTCTTTTTGTCTAGAATTTCCAGAAATTTATTTTTGCCATTTTTTTTTCAACTAATTTCTTGAGGAATTTCCCTGAGATGCTTTTTAAACAGTATTAAAGGAGTTCACACCTATGCTGGACTCGTACTGGCTGCTTTTCGGAATATTTCGCGCCATGTCATCTGTTAAAAAATACGTTTTTTTGTAACTAAAACTTTCATTTTCTAATGAAAGAAATGAATACGTTGGCATGATTATATTTTTGTCTACAACACCGATTTCAAACATTTAATCACACCCCTTCAGATCAAAAGATCTTTAAGATCATGAGAAACATTTCAGTCGAATGTCCGCAAACTTTTGATGAGCCAGTCAGCATATGAATCTCGAATGAGTGACAGATGTTTATAACTGACACCCCATGGAAGCCCCGCCCCTTCCTTAATCTCACATTAGCAGGCTAATCTTTTTCCTGCCGGTCTCATCTTGACGCGATATTTTTTTCCCCCCCAGCTTTCTTTAGTCTATTAGTGTATGTTTAACTTGTACCAGTTCATATAGCCCTTGTGTCATTCTACGCATACTGCTACAGTCACAGATTTAAACCCCACGTTCTCATCTCACCCTTCCCTTCCATATATTATACTGCAGTCACGCGTCCTGACCGCACTGTATGAAATCTCAAGCTAATAGCTGTCTCCACAAATCCCAGTTTCTGGCGGAAGAGCTCACACTCCAGACTGGATATGGCCTCACGAAGAGTTCTATGGGTTGGAGAGCATTTTTATGGGCCAGACAAAACCCTGGGCGGAATAATGACTGAGGGATACGCCACACGCACACCCGCTAATTGTTTTCCTACTTTTAGATGTTCTCCCCCACTGTGTATTTTGTAATGAATCAGCTTGTCCTGTTTAGTAGTTCAAAAAAATTCACTCTTGCTTATGTTTGCTTTGCAGGTTTGTGCAGCACCCAAAGAACTTTGGCCTTATTGCCTCTTATCTTGAACGAAAGGTGAGTACTTCCTGTCTGTGCAGGCAGGTTTCCTGTCTCTCTCTCACTCTCGCACACGCACGCACACACAGAGCTAATGCAGCCATGACCCACCGGCAGCTCTGAAACCTCACAGTGCTCCCACTTCACTCCGACCTCAGATCAAGGCTTCTCCTGTAATGGGTAAGGTTAATGCTCAGATCTTAAGTGTGGAAAATCGATTTTCTCGATCGTAGAAAAACACTGCAGTTTATTTCCGACCTAACGTTTATCTCGAAGCGTGTCTGTGTTACCGTAGACAAGAATTTAGCCTTCCGAAGAAGAAACCTAAAAACTACAAGCATTGCATTACAGCTGTATGTGCGACAGCCCGTTCTTCTGGAGTCGTCTAATGTTCGGGTTCTGTCCGCTTATATCCTGAAGGTTTTGTGGTGTCCGTGTGGTCACACCAAAGACTCAGTAGAATTTGTAACGTGACTACCTCTGAAAAAGTAGTCCCACGTTATATGGATAGATTCGCGTAAATGTTTTTTGCGTTAAGAGTGAATTTGGAGTTTTAAAAAAACCCCACACAAACATTTTGTGTTATTTTCTCAGTGCAGGGAAACGTGTCCGTTATGGTCTGTGGTAATCACGCGTGTGCTGCAGATGGTAAAGGTCGAGATTAGCCTGAGAACACTGGACTATTTCTTTAAAGCACTTTCACAACGGCGTGTGCTAATCAGCGATTGGGTTCGGGATTGCTGTAACACTGTTGATCCCCAGTTTATCTCCAGTTAGCTAGAAATGCGTTAGGTGTGAGAGATGCAGTTTGACATCATCTTTAGGAGTGAACATACATGTGAACCTGAGTGCAGTCTAATTAAACCAACACACTTTAACGGAGTTTAATCAGCGACGCCTTTGTGATTTATGTATCAGTTGAGTATCAGTAATTGAGCAGCTCTTTCAGTGTGTGTGTGTTCTTGTGTGTGTGCTTGCTCTGTTAGCTACATGCTCACACTTCGTACTTCCTTTTCAGTGTGTCTCAGATTGTGTACTGTATTACTACTTGACCAAGAAGAGCCAGAACTATAAGACACTGGTTCGACGCAACTATGGCAGCCGACGACGGAGGAACCAGGTAAGTCAGGGCGAGTGTGTTTCACCGGTGTGAACGTGTATTGTGGTGTTATGCACTCTCTGTCTCTTTCGCTCTGTCTCTCTCTGTCTCTGTCGCTCTGTCTCTCTCTCTCTCTGTCTCTCTCGCTCTGTCTCACTCTGTCTCACTCCCTCTCTCTCCCTCTGTCTCTGTCTCTCTCTCTCTCCCTCTCTCTCTGTCTGTCTCTCTCTCCCTCTCTCTCTGTCTGTCTCTCTCTTTGTCTCTCTCTTTGTCTCTCTCTGTCTGTCTCTCTCTGTCTGTCTCTCTCTGTCTGTCTCTATGTCTGTCTCTCTCCCCCCTCTGTCTCTCTCCCTCTCTCTGTCTCTCTCCCTCTCTCTGTCTGTCTCTCTCTCCCTTTCTCCCTTTCTCTCTCTCTCTCTCCCTTTCTCTCTGTCTGTCTCTCTCTCTCCTTTTCTCTCTCTCTCTCGCTCTCTCTGTCTCTCTCTGTCTCTCTCTCTCGCTCTCTCTGTGTCTCTCTGTCTCTCTGTCTTTCTGTCTCTCTCTCTGCCCCTGTCTCTCTCTCTCTCTCTCTCTCTCTCTGTCTCGCTCTTTTGCTTAATATTAGTTATGGCCATTTTAAGTAATTTTTGTAGTCAAGGGCTTGAAACATTCTGAAGTTTATTATACGTCTCACACCGTACTTTTTAATCCGTTTATACTGTAGATATATGTAATGTTGTGGAGCAGCCATGGAAAAAGTTCCTCTTATCACCTTACCTTATATCCGCTATACCTAATCATTCCCTTCACCAGCTTCACTTTTTTATTTCTCCGTCTCAAACTTCATAAGACAAAAAAATACAGCTTGCCATGTTGGCGAGAAACCCGGAATCGTTCCAGCTTTGCCTCTGTTTCACAGTTACAAAGCGTCGACACTGGAGACTCCTTCCAAAAATGCCAAACATCCCCTTATAGAAAACTTCACATCGACTGCACAAGTCTCTGTGTATGCTGTTACTGTAGAAACGGTAGAAGACTTCTTGGAATGAGCGCTTTAGCGTAAACCTCGCAGCTGGAACTGCCCTCCGAGCTGCTCTTATAGAAAACGAACCAACACTCTGATTCTGACCAGTCAGATTTGCGAACTCAACATCACCGCGTTATAATATTTAGCAACCAAGCATAACCAAACTGAATAAGGACTGTGTATAGACACAGTCCTAATATTGTATTATTTTGCTCTCATCTTTCACATATATATTTTATATATATAGTTTATATATAAAGTAGTACTTTGTGGATACAAAGGGCATGCTGTGTGACGTGTTTCGGGAGCTCCTCCTACCTGGGCATGGTTGAGACGAAGTGGGAGGAGCTAGAAGAACAGGGCAGGGCAGAGTCGAGCCAAAAGTCCAGGAGGTATAGACAGTCGAGTGTGTTCCAGGCTGCATACAGTAAGTGTGTTGTTTCGTGTTGGGGATCAGTTGGATCAGGCCCAGCTCCAGTTCCTGGACTTCTGGTTCTGCCTGAGGCATGGAAATGATTTTTGTCTCTAACAAACAGCATTTTTATGGGTTTCGCTGAACAGTCTGACTTCTAAGAGGTTGTCGAAAAGTACTGTAAATGAAGCTTTTTTGAATCACAGTTTCATAACACATCTTAAGGCGTATTGTAGTTGTAATGTCTGGCAGTGTGAGTGCAGTATGCCATTTGTGCTCATGTCACAGGAGTAATGTGTACTCTGGCATCTGGCAGAAGTCTCGAAAAAGCCCTCTAGTGTTCAGCACGTACTATAGCTAGTGTGCCTTTATTTTTGCACACTAATACCTGTATGACCGCTACAGTACGTGTCACCTCTGTCAGTGTCACGGTTCTTAGTGAAAGAGTAGTTCGAGGTTAGTGAAGGAGCAGAGCGAGGAAAGAAAAATGCCATAGGAGAATAATAACTGTCGAGAAACCTTGTCCATGTCTGTGTTATTTGTGTGAGTGTTTTGGTTAAATGAGAAGCAGGCACTGTGTTCCCAGAGACCACACCCTCTTCATCTCGTCCTTCTCTCTTTCTCGCTCGCTTGCTCGTTCGCTCTCTCTCTCTCGCTCTCTCTCTCTCTCTCTCTCTCTCTCGCTCTCTCTCTCTCTCTGTGTCTTTGTGATTTATGTATTGCTGCACAGCGTACAAGGAATCTTTCATCTGCCTGCTACAGAGGCTTCATGCTGATTTCCAGGGACTACAGAGGAGGAAAAAAAGAGAGAGAGAGAGACATATTTTGATCCCTCCTCAGTACAGCTAAAATCTGTTTCTGTTTCTGCGATGGTAGCCATGTTTGGTAGTTTAAGTGTGCTGATGTACTCTGGATGGAGCTGCTGTGCTCACACACACACACACAGACAGTGGAGCAGGTAGGAGATCTGACGCCATAGGATACAGTTCAGGATACAGATGTTGAAGTGTGTTTTGTTTTTTAGCTTATTGCTTTCGGATGTTTCAAACATTTGGAGTGAAATGGGTTGTGAAAGAAAGGATTTTAGACGTGACAATTGTTCGTGTTTTTAATTAATTTCTCGTACTTTTTTTCTTTTCTTTTTTTCTTGCTAACGCAACATCTGGGTTTTTCACATTCTGCTTATTTATTTTTAATCTTTTGAGTCTTATTGTGTTTAGCGTTTAAAGTCTCACTCAATATGACAGCGTTTAGTCATTTTTGTTTCAGTGACTTCTACATCTGAAGGAATACAGGCGTATCAGTTCAGTTTATATGAAACTTTTAGTGCAGTAAAAACAATTTTGATGATTGAGTCAGTAAGAGATGTAATGAAAGGACTGGTGTAAGAATGAGAGAACAACTTTATTGCTGCTGCAGTGTTTATTCATACTTGTGTGTGTTACTGTTTGTATTGCTGGAGTTTGTATTGCTCAGACGTGTGTTGAAGCATACTTTTGTTGAGACAGAGAGGGGGTTTATGGGTAAGCGTGGCACGTAGAGACGCACTGAAATCCAAGCAGTGTGCCGTACTTCAGGCTAACGCTGATTGGACGAGGCCAGGGGGGTGTGTCTGGTTGTGGAAATGTTGTGACAACAGGGCAGGAACTTTGTTTCGTAGGTTTTCTGAAGGGATTCAGAGTGATATTGGTTATGTAATTGTTGAATCTGACTGCAAAACTGCTAGATTTTTTACATTTTATTTAGTAGTATAAATGAAAGTGCATTTTAGTTGAGGTTTATTGTAAGTAAGGAATGAAACACAACAGAGTGTGCGGTTAAACAGGGTGGTGTGATACCACGCCGAAATGGATTATATTCCTGTAAGAGCACACCCTGAAGTTTTTTATTCCTCTTGTACTACAGCGGTTTGCCAACGATTGCGATATTTTAACACTTTGTAATTTTTAACCATTTATGGTCGCGTTTCATGTTAGGCAGTGACTACGAGACAAGTTCTTGTTCTCACATTTGTTATAATCAGTGTTCTCTTACTAGCTTCTCTTTCTTAAAGGAAATAAGATTACATTTTTACTGTTACGAGGTGAGGTTTTCTTATGGGGCATAGTGGCTTATTGGTTAGCACGTTTGCATCGCACCTCCAGATTTGGGGGTGCGAGTCCCACCTCTGCCCTCTGTGCATGGAGTTTTTCTCCCTGTGCTTCCGGGGTTTCCTCCGGGTACTCGGGTTTCCTCCCCCAGTCCAAAGACATGCGTTGTAGGCTGATGAATGTGTGTGCGTGTGAATGTGTGTGTGATTGTGCCCTGCGATGGGTCTTCCACTTTGTGTGCCTCAAGTTCTCTGGGATAGGCTCCAGGCTCCCCCCTGTTATTAGTCTCAGATTATGTGGTGTGTTTGTTATACAAGTCCCTGTGAATGAGCTGTTGCCATAGAAACGATAATCTATTAGAATGAGCCCATTATTATAAAGCGGTCTGGAAACTGCTGTTTATGGAAAACGAATCCACACCTTCTGATTCAAGAATTCAGCAGCACTGTAGTATAATCTATCCTAGTATATAATATAATCTATAATCTATCTTTGGCTTGTCTTTATTTGTGGGTGAAATCTAAAAAAAAGAACTTAATAGTATAGTATCTGTGATTATAGTAAGTTGTGCTTCTCAGGGTTATTGTATCTCCTTCCTCTCTATTCATCCTGAATTCATTTTGCCGTTCGTTTTCTGCCCCCTAGTGGGCACATTCACGTTCACGGTTACATTCAGGTCTGAAGGAAGACAGACACCCATGTGATGCCCTCACGTGTTCACAAGTACACTGTTAACCGACTGTCCTCCTCTCTCCTATTCCAACAAGCTACTGCAGCACACTCCTTTCTTCCCCTGATCTCTGTTCTGTACAGTATATCCTTCCTTTACTTCCTTTTTTACTATTCTGGTTTCCTTTTCATTTCTCCCTCCATCCCTCCATTTTCTTCCTAATTTGGCCACCATTCAGCTCTCCCCTATTATACCAGGAAGGTGAAGGCTAACACGTGCTTGCTTTTGAGAAACATGAAACCAAGCCACCACACCACATTTCAATGCTATCCGTCCGCTTCCGCACACACGAGCTTACAAGGACGCCCGTGATTGGCTAGCGTTGCTGTGATCAACAGGAGAGAGAGAGAGAGAGAGTACACCTGTGACTGATTGCTGGAGAGCTGTGGCATCGTCGGGATTCGAACTCATGATCTCCGGACGATAGGCAAACCCTTTTCTGTTGCATCATTCTGGGGGTTAGTCTAGCACCTTTTGCATACTAATACTGAAAGTTGGTATGGTCGATGGTGATATTTTGCAGTAATTTTTAAATTGTTCAAACAAAATTGCAAAATTTTACTGGGTTCTTTGCATTTTGTGTAGCTTTGAGTATGAGCATAATTGATTCCATGAGGATTGATCACATGTCCTGTTTCCTTAAATCAAAAAAAGCCCCATCTTTGTCCTGAATGCTCTGAAGTTATAGACTCCTGATGCGTGTGTCTGTGTGTGAGAGACAGACAGGGGGTCTTGCTGCGCCACTGATCACCGAGACTACGTGAGCACCTGGTAGATGTGGAGCCCTGTCAGGAGTCCAGTATCAATAATTAAAAAGATATTTTGCTGAGTCCAGACCGACTCGTACACTGACCTTCCAGCACTGTGGAGGACGCCTGGAGTGATTCCTTTGCTATTTTGAGGAGAGACGGAGCACCGTGTTGCAAGAGGCTCCATTTTTGTTGTTTGTGACAAGGCAGAGCAGAAATTTATTTATTTATTTAAAGTCTGAGTGAGTAGACGGCTGCAGAAACAATAGCAGTGTCAATTCAGGGCTCCAGCTGACATCGCTGTGTTCCAAACAGATTTCTGTCTGGAACTTTTCCCCCCTCTCCCCTTCGACATGCAGAAAGGAGGGTGGGGAGAATACAATATGCAATGGTAGAAGGAAGGAACAAAAAAACAAAGAGGGAGCAGGACAGAAGCAGCTCTGCTGGTAGTTTGTGTGTAATGCACTCTTTGACATGCTGAGCTTCAGAAGGAGAGGTCTGTGTGTTTTGTGAGAGATGAGAGGACTAGTCACCGTCAACCCCCCCGTCCCCCCCTTCTTGCGTGTCACAGTGGTATGACCTGCTTTCCCATGACCAGGACAGGAACTAGAAAAGTTTGCCATACGGCTGTGAGTGCCAATCAAACGCCTCAGACTCTCAGCACCTGGCCCAACCCTGTCAACTCTGTGTGTGTGTGTGTGTGTGTGTGTGTGTGTGTGTGTGTGTGTGTGTGTGTGTGTGCGAGAGAGAGAGAGAGATGTGTTGTGATACGGGAGTGAGTGGAAGGTATGCTGTGGCAGTGTGGAGTGTGAAAGGGCTACAGTCTGGAGTAGAGTCTGAGCGGCTGCCGTTATCATGGTGTGTGTGTGCGATTCACTACTGCTGTGTCTCCAACTGCTTTACACACGCACACACACTGACTGACTGATCTTGAAGGTAGTGTGTGTGTGTGTGTGTGTGTGTGTGTGTGTGTGTGTGTGTGTGTATTCTCCAGTGTGCGCATGGCGGTTGTTGCTTATTATTATTATTATTATTATTATTATTATTATGTATGCTTATATATTATATTGTGCTTATGTATGCTTTCTGATTGTGTGTGTGGCTGGCGTTTGCTGGATCAGAGATCTCGAAGCTGCTCACACTGCCGATTTTTACTAATTTGACTTTTTTGTTGTTGTGATCACAAAATACCAAATTAAATGCTTCTCGTGTAATATAAATAAATGAAATATAAGTAAGCTTGAGTTTAGATATGAATAAGCTCTCGTGTTGATTCACAAATGAATGTAATTGGGTTGGTCCCTCCAAATTGTCCTGCAGTCGAGGAACACACTGATTATTGTTGGACAGAAACTTCTTTCTCTACCGTTGATCCACATTCCAACCCGAAGTCAGTCTTTGGAGGCTGTTGGGTTTCAAGTCTGTCATTTCCAAACTCAAATAAGTGCCTGGTGAATCAGCAGAAAAGGGAACGATTCAAAGCCTCCACTCGTGGGCTAAAGGAAAGGAGAATTTTACAGCCTCTCTCACACTTCCCCCAACCCCTGCCGATCAACACACCAGGAGTAAACTCATTTAAACCAATCCTCCATCCTGAATCCATTTAACACCTGATCGTTGACGTCGGAACAGTCAGAACTGGTCTACTGAGAGAGCTAAATGTACGTTATACGTTGCTGGTGAATGGAAGGAGCAAGTGAACAGCGTCTACTCTCGGAGTTTGCACCCAGGCTGGATCTGATTGACCCCTTATAATGAAGCTAGAACCAATTAGACAAATTGCACTGTCTAAAGTACAACATCTATTTTTCCAAAGTCCATGTTCAACATAATGCACTAAAGGAAATTAATAATAATAATAAACAAATAAACCTGAGCTTATTGAGAAAACGGTTTGAACACACATTGGACCAAGGATGTTATTTTTCACCCCTAGTGGAAGGGTAGACTCCGGGTACTGAATATAATATAGATCTGCACCAGCACACGTGTAGGATATTCTACATTCTGAACATGCTGAACAACGATAGCAGAGATGTTCGAGAACTGGTGCGCTCATCTCTGGTTCTGGATTTAAAGAGGCTCAAGGTGCCATTTGCAGGGGTGTTCGAGCCTCACTTCCTTGGCGTGAAGAGGAAGCCCAGCAGGAAACTTGACACCCATTCTGCCGGCTTGGAGGTCTGATCAGAATGGCACTGGATCCGAATGATCCGTGTGTCCAAAACGGGATGTTCCTAGAGCGGGCACGGGATGGCTCCGGTTTCAGAAAGCCTTATAACTGACCCACTCACCAATGTTAGAGCAACTGTAAATGATGGTGGACATACTTTATACTGACCTCCGTAGGTGCCCGAAGGACTCCTCAGGAGTTATGTAAACACCAGCAACAACAATACTGGACTGAAATTACAGGGGAAGCATCCAGCATGTTGTAGTATCCAGCTTGTTATTATACTGAGAACCCTGAAACTCCTCTGTCCTGAAGATTCTCCTGTGCTTGGAAACTTCATGAAGCACCGTCCTTACAACCAAGACGCCTTCAATAAATGTTGAATAAATAAATGTCCCTGAACAAGAAAAAGTCTCCACATCAATGATTATACAGTTCACTTTGTTAAAGAACAACCTTTAAAAAAAAAAAACACGATTATTATTATCATTATTATTAGTCTTTGATTACGTGGAGCGTCTGCCGTACAAGGCTGCTACAGTATGAGCCGTTACTGCACAAACAATGACTTATTCGAATGATCGCCCCCATATAAATCATTCATATTGCAGCCGGATCTACTTTCCGAACCGAATATAACGCACGCCTCCTGAACAATCGGGTTAAAGCCAGGCTCTGTGGTATAAATTTGCACATCGACTGCATAATAAAATGGACAATTAGTCATAAAATACTGCTTGTTTCGAGATTTCACAAGATCAAATAAACTTTTAAACTTAATCAAGCCCACACTACCACCTCTGGAAAAAGTAGCTAACGCTTTATCTCGATTCAGGCGAGGCTTAGATTTTTGTTGTTGATGTTCCTGTTATTTTTCAAAGTGATTGATACCATATAGAGCACCCAGTCAGGAGAGAAAGGACTAACATTTCAGCCCATCTTTTCAAACTGCTACTTGTGCAGCATCAGCAGAGCGGTTAAACACACGCGGAGGGGAGCACAAACTTCCGTATTCTCTATTCTCATGTGATTGGATAGTGTCACTCTGAATAGCATGACCAGAAGGACAGTCAGGCCATCTTTCACTCAGAAATGTTTGTTTATTTTTTTTTCCCCTGGATGTCCTCTTATTGATGTCATCAAACTTGGACATGTGTCTAAAGGAAAAAGTTTGAGGAAAATATTTGATATTGCATTATTTTATATATTATAGTAAATCATTTTGATAGTTGTTTATTTTGCCTAAAAGGCAGCGAATTGGTTTGTTTTTGGATGAAGTCCTGATGTGAGCTCTTTCTTCCATAAATACTATATTTTTGGGAGGATATCGAAGTTGAAGAACATTATTTTTTCCCTTTAAAAAAAAAAAAAAAAAAAAAAAAAAAAGCCCAAATCCGAGCCAGTTGTTGACTGACCTGGAGTACTTGATTCCCTCAGTATGATGGAAAAAAAGGCTCTTTATTACTGTGAGCACTTTGGTTTATTAATAGAGCCTAAGTGGCAGTAGAGAGCTTGGGAACACGATTGGCGTGCGTGTGGATGACGTGAGCTCCCTCTCTGCTCCGAACCCTGTGAGAACACCACTCGAGACCACGTATTTTGCTGCGTACTTTTTAATGAACACGCATCCATTTAATTGTCCGTTTTTCCACTCTGATTCAAGGCTCACAAGGCATTTTAATATGATTTTGGAGTAGGTTTAGTGCTATTCTTTGTCTCTGTCTCTTTAATTTCAGTCTCATTCTCTTTCCCACTTTCTCCACGTACTCTCACTCTCTCCCTCCACTGTCGAGCCTTTGACATTCCTTGGCCCCATCTGGTGTCTGCATGGCTTATTTGTCTTGGCTGAGGCAGCTTTGTTCTCCTAACAGATTTAACCCAATAAAGTGCTTGTACGTATTGGGAAAGACAGACAGATTGGTGGATTATTGTAATTGGAGTTATGTTGTAACTGATTAGCATTTCTTAAAGCATAGTTTGTACTGTCTACTTCAGAATTATTGGCACCCGTGGTAAAAATGAGTTTGAAAAAAAAAAGTTGCCAACCCAAACACCGTCCACATTGCTCTGATGGTAATAGTGCCCTCGTCCTCTCACCCACCACTGCATTTCTTTTGACGGGTTCCTTTATATCATTCCCAGACACTTTTCATTGCTATAATTTATGCATCCCAGGAAGGGAGGAGCAACATTTTAAGGATGCTACGGTTTTTGTTTTCCTGATATGGCATCGTCTGAGCGTGTGTAGCTTTAACCCAGTCACCGGGTCGCCAAGCGCCTTTCGTTCCTCTGATCTGCCCTCCTTTGCTGTCTTCCCGTCTTTGAACTGAGTTCCGTCAACAATGAACCTATTGTGATTTTGGAGCCTGTCCTTTTAGACAACCCCATCCATGTGAACATCATCAAAGTGCCTCATAGTACTAATCTTATCTTTGGAGAGTGCACCAACTGGCCATCCTTCTTAAACTCAGTCATCTCTCTCTCTTTTTTTTATTTATATATTTTTTTAAAAAAAATTTATTTATCTTTCTTGTGCACTCTCTTTCTCTCTCTATTTAGTTTGATTGCCACTCAGCATTTCTCCAAGTGCTTTCTTTTCTAATAAGCCCACCATATTTGAGTGTGTGTTTGTGTGTGTTTGGTGTTTCCTTTAATTATAGGTTTAAAGTGCAGTCCATTTTTATTTACACACATCCTTTATCATAGTCATTCTCTGGGCACAGCTTGTTGAACCCCAGTGATGATATACATCTGAGCATCGCTGTGTAATGGATGATGAGGCAAATGACATGCAGGTGTGTTTTCCCACAACTATCTTTGACGCGCAGAACCAGGCCTCATCCAGATCAGCAAAAGTCCCTCGCTCTTTGTTCAGGAAGAAGCTTGTCATATTTCTTCTCGGTTTTTGAAAAGAAAATGGGTTTGGATAGATTTAACTAGCAGTGAAGAGGAGGGAGTCGACCAAATGTGGTTTTCCCATAACAGGAGTGAGCTGTGATTTGAGGTTTTGTCTTCTATTTGACTTATGACTGCCTATCTATTTATTTATTTATTTATTTATTTATTTATTTATTGTTCCTTAATGGGTTAGTCATGTTTTAGATATGCAAAGCTGACCATAGATTAGAATCACATACCTCCTAATATACAGATCGATCCGATTAAAATAGCCGCACTTTCCTTTTGAATTTATAACGTTACATGACTGATCAATTATAACGGCGAATGACTGCTACAGTTGCAATCAAAATGATTCAACCCCCATTTCAAATCAGGTTTGTTGTCAAAATTTACAGACTTTCAGCGGTTTGTAATGAGCAAATCAGACAAAAGCAATTGAAATAGTTCAGCTCAACGAATGCTTTGTGCTTTATTAAATTAAATAATTTAATAAATAAATTATTTTATATTAATAAATAAATTAATTAATTCATATTAATTAATATAATATAATAAATACATTAATAATTATTTATTATAATTATTTTATATTATAATAAATAAATTATTTTAAATTAAAATTATTCAACCCCCTGAACAGAATCCCTCACAACAGCACAAATATGCAAAACCATGTGTTGTCTCAAGCACAGCTGATGCAACTAATCAAGGGCTTCGTTAGTTGCACGAGGTGTGCTTGAGCTGGAACACATGAAATACCTGAACTGGCTAGGGGTAGAAAATATATGAAATACCTGGACGGGGCAGGAAAAGGAAGCTATCAACGGCTGCAACCAGATTTCTGAGAAGGCAGGTTGTGAAAAATCCTCAAGTGACTGCAAAAGACCTGCAGCAAGACTTGATGGCAACAGGCACTGAGGATTCAATGAGCACAGTACGGCATGTACTAAACGCACAAGGTTTCCATGCCAGAACTCCAAGACGTACACCACTACTGACCCCAAAGCACAAGAAAAGTCGGCTCAAAATCATAAATTAGCCACAGACGTTTTGGGATTCTGTTCTGTGGAGCGATGAAACAAAACTTGAACTTTTGGGCACGATGGATGAGCGGTATGTCTGGAGGAAGAAGAATGAAGAAAGAACACTCTGTCCAAATTCAAGCATGGTGGAGGCTCGGTGATGCTCTGGGGCTGCTTTGCATCCTCTGGCACTGGAAACCTGCAGCGTGTGGAAGACAAAATGGATTCATTGAAGTATCAGGAAATCCTAGGAGAAAACATCACGCCATCTGTGAGGAAGTTGATGTTTGGGCGTCATCGGACCTTCCAACAGGACAATGATCTCAAGCATCAAATTCCACCAAGGCTTGGTTGCAGAAGAAGTCCTGGAAGATTCTACAGGGCCATCACAGTCACCTGACTTGAACCCCATAGAAAATCTCTGGAGGGATTTGAAGGCGGCGGCTGCAGCACGCAAACCCAAGAATATTACTGAACTGGAGACCATTGCTCATGAGGAATATGCTAAGATTCCTCAGGAACGCTGACAAAAGCTGGTGTCTGGCCCTGCTTCTCGTATGCAGAAGGTCATAACAGCAAAAGGGTGCTCTACTAAGTAAAGATGCTTGCCATGAAGGGGTTGAATAATTTTGAGACTGGAGAAGTCATTATAAGTTGCATTTTCAGTTGAATTTGGGGAAACCACTTGAAGCATTTGTTGTGTTGAACTATTTCAATTGCTTTTTGTTTGATTTGTTCATTGAAACAGCTGTAGGTCTTTCAGCAATGTTCACAATAAACCTGATTTGCAGTTGAGGGGGGGGGGGGGTTGAATCATTTTGATTGCAACTGTATAAATATGAACAGCTTTCTTTCCGAGCAGAAATACAGTCTAAACATGCTGTGCTTTGTGTCTCTTTTCTTACAGCAGATAACGCGGACCTCACAAGAAGAAAAGTCCGACGAGAAGAACGAGGAGGACAAGTTGGAGAAATCAGACAAGAAAGAGGAAGACGATAAGAAGGACGAGGAGGAGAAAGATGAAAAAGAGGACTCGAAGTGAGTGCAGTTTTGCTTTGCTTGCATTTTTTTTTTCCCCCCCACCCCAGCAGGTTGAGTTGGCTCCTGCTCTGAGTCAGGCCGTTGGCTCTGGCCCTAGCTCTGACATCACTAATCCTCCAGAAAAGCCAGGCAATTCAGGCAATTTTTCCCATCAAGAAGCCTCTTATATTATACCACAGAAGGTCACAGAGCATTCCCGGTTATACCTACAGGCCCTGTTTTGGTGGTGTTTTTTTGTGCCCTCGCTGTTTATACAGGACCAACATCTTGTTTTCCCTTTTAGCAGAAAGAGGGATATGAAAGGAATATGAGCCTAGACCACTTATTAAAGACAGCTTGGCCTCTTGCCAACCTCTTCCACTCATAAATGAGAGCTATTCATAAGTAGTTCCTGGCTCTCTCCATCTCTTACGCTTTCACCATCCCTTCCTCCATGCCTTCTCATATAATGGTCCATCTCACTTATTCTGAGAATTAGTTTTGTGCAAATGACATGCACGGGGATCGAGCATCTGTTTATACTGAGACAGGCAGGCTTCTGAGAATAGGATGTCTCTTTATCAGTACAACGGCTCTGGAAATCTTTAATAAACGCAGATGGGGAGAAATCTGCGGTGTCTTATTTGAAGCCAGAGTTTCTTGTTGACAAGGCCCTTCTGTCTAATGGCATTAACACATTTGGAGCGTTTTCATATTTCTCAATAGCAACTGCATCAATAGTTAGGACTCCTGATCTGGAGCTATGCGTAGCGTAATGAATGCAACACAACAGCTGTGCTGTTATAGGAAAGTAGTCAGTGGCAGGGTGGTGTGATACAGCTCGATGTGAAGTACAGGCAAATCTCAAAGGGTTTTAACCAGGGCTGGGTAAAAAAAATGAGAGAATCGATCATTTTTTTTTACCCAGCCCTGGTTAAAACCCTTTGATTTTAATCGATCTTCAAGTTAACGAAACGATATCGATTCTTAATGCACGTACTCGCTTTGCTTGAGAGGATGTGAATATTATCTGTAGTTCGCCTCTCGTCGTGAAGATGTCGCCATCTTTCATGTTTTTTAATTTTGAAAACGGTTTTATTTCTTAAACATGTTTCAAGTCGTTAATGAATTTCACTGTTGCACATTTACAATGTTTTTATTTTTTTTATGGTAATGTGCAGTTTGTGTGCACTGTATGCACATATTTATGATTTCTTGTTACAAAGTTTGTTACACAAAGTAAAAGTAAAAAGCAATGAAACATAATTGTGTGGGCCCTGTTGTTAACGTAAATGTGTATTTCAGTAATATGGCTAAGTAGGAGGGTTTCAGGATTCCATGTCTGCAAAACTCATTTTAAATGAAATATTGATTACTAATCGATATTGAATCGAAAACGAAACGAACCCATATAAATAAGAATCGAATCGCCAAATTGGTCACAATACCCAGCCCTAGTTTTAACTAGAGGTCGACCCATAGGTCAGTTTTGGTGTTTTGTTTATCGGTTATCGTGAAAAATCCGCACCGATAGTTTTTCACGGTTGTGTCTGCTGTGGGAGCGTTTATGAAGTGTTCGTCGTCATTATACAGGACGAGAGCAGCCTCTAGAGGCGGAATAAAAAATATCACTGGCAAATTTTGTGTTTTTTATTCATTTTGGATGTCTCTATTTTTATTTGTTACTTGGAGTGTTACTTTTTGGTTCAGTTTGGCTGTCTAAATTTTATTTAATTTATTAATAGTTAATCTATACTAAAGTTTATATATATATATATATATATATATATATATATATATATATATATAAAAAAAAACTTTAGTAAATATATACTATATATAAGTACATATATAAGTACAGTATATTTTCATGGTAAAGTTCAGCGATTCATTCACTGAATGAAATTCATTCAGTATCAGTTTTAGAAACTACCGGTTGATTAATCGGTTATCAGCAGGTGCTGCCCAGCTTAGTTATCAGTATCGGTAAAATCCTCTATCGGTCGATCTGTAGTTTTAGCACTTTGAACTTTTATTCGTAATGTTGTAGAACGTCCTTTACAAAGCACTGACACTGGAGATTCCTTCCAAAAAAATTCGAAATAACCTATCCTCACAGAAAGCTTCAGTATATCGATGATTTCACACATTTTTAAAATGTGTTGCTTCGTCTAGAAGTCCCCGTGTTTAAAATGATTTCTATAGAAATAGCATTTTACAGAAAATTAAGCAACACCTTCTGACCAATCAGAATCGAGAAACACAACAGCACTCCGGTATAAATACTTATAATTAGTTAGAAAAGCGTAGAGTTACAAACACAGCTCTATACACAGTATCTAAACTAAAAACAAAACCGTACGCTGTTTGCTACTTACGAACCGGGAGTGGGTTAACAATTTGTCAGTATCATATAAATGAATCACTCACAATGAATGTGTCTCCTTGCAAATGGTCTTCTACTCTTCAAAGATCTTTTATTTCTCTGATCACACCCTGCTAGCATTAGGTTGTTTCATATGCCTTGTGTCTGGATTATATCTTGATGCGAACTGAACCACACACGTTTACAGATGCAGCGAGAATTAAAATCCGGTTTCCGTATTCCACGTAGCACTATGGCCATGTTTGTTTGCTCTGTTTGTTTAGTCCGTTTTGAAACGAATGACTTTTTTTTATTTTTTAGATTTGCTAAGAATAAAAGTGAAAGTGTGTGTTTGTGTGTGTGTTTGGTGCAGGGACATTAGCAAAGACAAAGAGAAGTGTGAGGGAGAGGACGAGGAGGGGAAGGAGCAGAACACGCCCCGCGGTCGCAAGACGGCTAACAGCCAGGGACGGCGTAAGGGCCGAATCACCACGCGCTCCATGGCCAACGAGGCTGCTAGTACTGCCACAGAGGAACCAGCAGCACCAGCAGCACCCCCGCCACCACCACCACCACCACCTGAACCTGGTAAAACACACTCTCACATCACACTAACATGCATACAGCTAAGACTAGAGGTGTTTGATTTTAATATGAAAAAGATACTCGGTTAATCACGAAGAGAGTAGGAAAAGCCGTATTTAATCAAATATAGCTCGGCGTTTTTCTGTAAATCTTGTAAGTTTATTTAGCGTCTAGTATAACCCCGTCCCCCCCACCCCTGGAGTTTCAGTAAAAATCAGCACTTACTTACCCATCTGTGCATGTACGTCAGCATAACAAGCTCTATATCTGAGCCACTGATCACACACACTCACACGTCTGTGCTTCTTCTAAACAGATCTTTAAAAGTTATGGTAAATGTGGTTTTTTCTTCTCTCTCTCTCTCTCTCTTTCTCTTTCTCTTTCTCAAAACAAGTTTTACCGGAGCCTGTCCCTCCTTCCAAGCCAGAGCCAGCGCCGAAGCCAGCACGCGAACTCGCTAAGCTTGCTCCTGTGACCAGCATGGACAGCCAAGCACGAGGTACAAACGCGCTGAAGCACAGCCCCCTTGCTTTCCTCACACTTTCACACAGTCCAGGGCTTGTGTTTGTCCTCTGACAGATGTTTGTCATTGTCTCAGTGTTTGGGTTTGGACGGTTGATTTATTGTACACTATACCATATACGCATTGCGAAGGAGCTAGCTTGATTGTTTTCTGCTCGCGGAAAAGAAGCGGCGCGTATTCGGAGGTCCGTTTGCCGAAACCTGACGGTGAAAAAGCACCAAAACGGAAAAACACAAAATTCTGAGCTCGCTTTTTTAGCTGCGTGCGCTGACCCACTTCTGCGCCGTGAGTTTACAGCCAAGGAAATGAAAAAAGAGCTGTTTATACAGAACGGGCCCCCCCCCCCCCTTTGGCTCTGTCAGAAATGCGTCTGTTGGATCCATCAGGGCTGCTGGCTGAAGCCTGCGTCCTCTGACATTTGAGGCTTTTTTTTCTTTCTTTTTTCCACTTTCCCTCCTTTCTTTCTACTCCTCCCTTACCATCTCCGAGAACAACCCACAGCTCAGTTCAGGCTGTCCCGTGTTTTGTCCCCCGCTCTGCCCATCTGTCTCTCTTTCTGGAGTTTGCATGTTGCTGTGGTGATGGCGTGTGTCTCAGGTGGATTACATTTGCCATGAGGATGTAAAAGGGAGGCGACGGCTGAGAGCAGGTAAACGTCCTGCTTTCTCTCTCTCTCTCTCTCTCTCTCTCCTTTTCTCGATTTCAGCATTCAGTGATCTGTGATACTTTATTGCTAGATAGGAAGAAATCTTCTTAGAGTGCTGCGTTATACTTGGGTAGTGCTGCTGATCATGTGACTGAATTGGTAGGTGGATCCTTATACACCCCGTCATCGTCCCCGCCTCGTTCCCTGCACACTCGCGACATCGTCCACGAAGACCTTTACTATATTTATCGCAACATCCATCCAGAGTTGCATCCATACATCATTTTCGTGCCGGTTTAATTTAAAGTGTAACTAAAAATCATAAGGTTCTGTGTATTACTGGTGTGCCAGTGCCACATGAGTGAGATCTGATTTGAGTACAGCGGATGAATTTTGGTGCTGGAGTAAACAAGTACAGAAGTCCTGGGAAGCTTGAGAACTGAAAGGAAACCGAAAAGATTTGACAAGTGACGCAGTTGCAGCCAGACTTGTGTGTTTTGGAAATTTTGCACAAATTTCTGTGTTTTGTAAGATTTGCATCTCTGTGCAGGAGAGCTGCGGCTTCCTGTTTCTCCATTTCCTGTTTCCTATCTTGCCCACTGTCCTCAAATCACCTCCTAGCTAAACTCACCGCTCATAATCTGACTGGCTTTAACGCCATTAAACATGTGTGTGTGAGAGAGAGAGAGAGAGAGAGAGAGAGAGAGAGAGAGAGCAAGAGAGAGGAGTAGGAGGAGAAGGAAGGAAAGAAAAATATTTGTGCCTCCTCACCAATTTGGGCATTTGCCAGCCCTGGAGTGTGTGTGTGTGTCTGACCACAGTATACAAACACAAATGTTTCTATCACTGAGTTTGGACATGTGTATGTGTGTATATACACACACACACACACACACACACACACACACACACAAACAGGCGCTGTGTGGATGTGCACTGTGTGTGAGTTTGTTGTTCGAGATACGTCTATAAAAGTGGTCATGCTTTAGTCTTAATTGCAAGGTGTGTGTACGTACGCATGTCCTTTTTTTTTCTTTTTTTTTTTTTTAAAGGTCAGTTGATGGAACACTCCAGTGTTTTTCAACACTTAATCATTACAGATGTGGTACATCGATTTAAAGACAGGTTCAACACACACGCAGTTTATATATATATATATATATATATATATATATATATATATATATATATATATATATATATATATATAATATAAATAAATAAAGTGTGTACACACATTTATTAGAGTTGTGTTAGTCGGGACATTTTGTGCAAGAACTCTAAACGCACAAGATGACTCTTCTTATCAGAACAGACACACACACTTGTATAAATGTCAGAGGGTCACACTGTGCTAAATTTGTCCGAATGTTTGTTCAATCTCAAGGAGTCTCGGGGGTGGGGGGTGGGTAAGTAAGTAGGAGCAACACACACACACACACGTATGCACACACTCTGTCCTACTGTTGCGCTTGTTGCCTCGCTCTCTCTCTCTCTCTCTCTCTCTCTCTCTCTCGGTTGTGCACAAGAGCCGCTGTTTAAGGGAAGGAAGGCGGTGCTTGTGCAGTGTGTAGCCATAGATCAGCTGACGAGAGAGTGAGTGAGAGTGAGGGAGTGAGGGAGACGGGGGAAGGAAGAGAAATAGCAAAGGAACCGAGAGAGAGGTGACGCGCGAGTGCATTAGGGAAAGTGAGAGTGGACGATACGGGGAGAAAAGGGGAGGGGAGTGGGACGAGGGCTGGACAGCTGATGTAAACAAATTATTAGATTAAAGATCGAGAGGAAGAAAGTGCATTACGGTCAGTCTGTTTCTCTCTCTCTCTCTCTCTCTCTCTCTGTCTTTCTCTTGTAGCTTACTCTCTCTCTGTCTCTCTTGGGATCTCTATCTTTCCCTGTCTCTGTTTCTCTCTATATCTCTCTCTCTTGTTCTCTCTCAATCTCTTTTGCTCTGTCTATATTCTGTCTATATCTCTGTCTCTCTTTTGGTTTCTCTCTCTCTCTCTCTTTCCTGCTCTCTTTCTTATTCTCTCTCTTTCTATTTCTCTCCCCTCTCTTTTTTTTGCTCCCACTGTCTTTCTATTTGTCTTGCTATCTCTCTCTGTTTCTCTTTCTATCCTTTTTCCTTTCTCTATCTCCATCTGTTTCTCTAGTCTTTTTTTGCACCTTGTGTGCACTCTCTCTCTCCTGATTTCTCCTTTTTGTACTAAGTGCGTGTTGTTCTGTGTGCAGGAGCTGTAGAGGCCGGAGAGACGTCTCGCTGGACAGAGGAGGAGATGGAGGTGGCCAAAAAAGGTACCGTTTTGATTTCACTTTTCCGCTGATCTTTACTTTTCTTTCCTAATCTCATGTTTTCAGGAAAACCCTGTGTGTGTGTGTGTGTGTGTGTGTGTGTGTGTGCGCGTGCTGCAGACCTCTGACTGCAGCTGTGCGTTCGTGCACGCATGTGGTGATTCACTGAGGAAGTTAATGTGCATGATGAATTGGGCTTCCAATAAAGATTAGAATCAGTTGCTCACAAAGGTCATTCTACAACCCTGCAGTTTAGTGGTGGAAAGTTGAACGAATTGAAGAAGACAAAAGAAAAAAAACCCTGTTTTGAAACATGTTAAAGGTTTTTGATTTTGTTCTACGGATTTAGGTTTGAGCCAATCAGGCAGCATGACAGAAACCGGTTCTGATAGAAGTCAGTAATATTTTATTTACGACATCCTTCCTTTGCACTCTTTAGTTTTCTTCCTTTTATTCATCAGTGGTCATTATTTAAAAATCATGCACAGTGATGTGGGTAAATCGTGTTGTATCCAGTGTGTGATTTCATGGCTTTAAACACACCTTAAATCTGAAATAGTACCGTATGTTTCTGCTATTTCTTATGCATTAAAATTTAAAGGTGCAATATTTGATTATTTATATTATTTTCATTTTGATTTATTTTTTACTTGTACAAAGAACCTGGGGAAATATGTAGAAGATAATAATGGTTTATTAAAAGAAAGTATTTAATAAAAAATAATGGTGTAAGCCATTGGAAATTGGTAAGCGTCCAGCACAGCCAGATAATTCTCCTCTGAGCAAAGAACACTCTGTGCTTGGAAACAACAGGAAGAAATGCCGTTAAATCAGAATAAACTTTGGCGAAAGAAGATGAAGCTGTACGCAGAATTAGGTCAGGTATCTAAACCCATTTTTTTTATTACAACGAGAAACAGGACAGCGAAGCCACTCTGGACCGTTCTCATGAATGAGTACAAGTTAAGTTTTGTGTGTTTTTAAAGGTTTAAATTTGGCTTTCAAGCTGAATGTCATGACCGTCATTGCTGATGCTAACTCTAGTTATTATGCTTGAGCGTTGAAGTGGAGCTTTGTGTACATGCCCTAGCTCAAGGAGTTAAAAAAAAAAAAATCAAATCTTATTCCATCTATGTCAGGGGTGTCCAATCTTATCCGCAAAGGGACGGTGTGGGTTTTCATTCCAACCAAGCAGGAGCCAGACCTGATTCCACCTGTTTAATCAGTTGATCTTGGCTTTCAGTAGACTCAGGTGTGACTTCTGCATGGTTGGAATGAAAACCTGCACCCACACCGGCCCTTTCCGGATAGGATTGGACACCCCTGATCTATGTAATTATTAGAGACTTTGACAAATCTTTCCTAATGCACCTTTTAATAGTGAAAAGTGGCTGTTATTGGACAAACATGGAGTCAGACGTGAACGGTTCCTGTATGCTGACCATTTTTTTTTCCGTGGGCCGACTGCAGTCATCATTCATTCCTTTATCTCTTTGCTTGTTTCCTCTTCTGTGTTACAATAGCAGAAGTTGAAACAGGAAGTGGGAAACACTTGGGTGTATGTGTGCACATGTTAGTGTTGCAGAAAGAGGAAGAATTTCCCACTGGGCTTCCACACTATCGGAGACACGAACAGTGGTGAAAATGTTGGACAGTTTATGAAAAGCAAACTTTTCCATCGGTAACCATTTCAACATTTTCTTCCTTACTAGGTAACCGCTACGATGTGCTCGTGCTCGTGCTAGATTGAAGGAAAGATTCTATATGGTGTCGTTTCAGAGGTTGAGTTCGGACAGAGCGGTGAGGCGTTCAGTTATGTATAAGGACACTTATGTAGCATAGTGCATTAACAGCATTCAGCACTGCCATGTTTTCCCACTGAGAAATGACAGGCTGCAGAACTTTTCACCTCAGATACGAGTTACTGTAACTTTATCCAGTTGTTTGACAGTTCTGAGTTCTGTGCTTAAAGGAATTTCTCCACATTTTGTAGTATGTATATGATCATCACGGATGAGAATTTCGACAAGAAAGAACAGAAAACTTGTTTACTCAAAACTCATGTATAACAGAGGTTGTATAATCAACGTTGCATTTAATAAATGCTAAAGTGAATACCATTTTTAAAGAATGATTTCCTCTTTGGTTAAAGATATTTGTCATTTAAGCCAAGACACTACAGGTGTATAGATATCACAAATATTTTTTTGTGATAATGAATTTTTTTAATCATTTTTTTTTAATGTTAGATTTATGCAGTCTTTGGATTATGGTCTGTTTAAATGTGTCTGGAGAAACTCTTTCACAAAATAAATTCAATGTCATTTTTAAAGTGGTGTAATCAAGAAAAAAAAATACATTATAAAAAACATTTTTTTTTTGTTTTAAATGTCATTTTGGAGTAAAACGAAATCTATCATAAATCCATCAATTATAGATATTGAAAAATTCCTCAGTAATTTAAGCCTTTAAAGAGGGATGGGACTGAAAATGTAAAATGTCATGAATGCATATAGAAACTGGATTTCTTAATCTAGAAAAATATATACAATGTGTTTCTACACCAGTATATATATGGTTGATTAGGTTTATAAAATAAATTGCCATTTATTTCTGGAAATCTGTGGAACTGAGCTCTAATACACAACGTGACATGATTGTGCTGAGTGTGGCGAAGCGAAACCTTCTTCAGTCCATATAGGAGATTCGCCGAGATTTTTATGATTGTTGCGGCCAAAAAATTCTTGATTTTGCTACAGCTCCCCCCCCCCAATTGCTTATTTTTTGTTGTTGCAGAAAACTACTTGAATTGACGAAATCGCAGTTGCACAGAATTGTTTTGCAGGGTCTTTGTAGGTAAACGAGACCTTTTAGCTGTAATCATGTTCGACGTACGGGAATCGAAGAGGGTTTTGACTGAATGCGTGTTGTGGTGATGTCACGATTCATCTTGGCCTAAATCTGTGGAAAATCGGCAGTCATTTTGAAAAATCGCAAGCTTCCCCGAATATTGAAGAGTTTGCTTGATTGAGTTCATTTTTGCATCTGCAAAATTCTGGCAGGACGACTTCTTTACTTCCCCCAAACTCTTTTTATTAATATTTTTCACAGTGTAGAGAGTTGCTTCTCAGATTGTTTTGACACGTTTTTTTAAAACGTACAAAAATAATGGCATGTAAACCTTGTGCATGCGGTAAAAACAGTAGTTGCAAACAGTATATATATATGTGTGTGTGTGTGTGTGTGTGTGTGTTTATATAATGTATGTATTTGAGTGTGTATTATGGGACTGCTTCTTTAAAGTTGCTAAATTTCACACCACTAAAGTAAACATTTCGTAGCAGTTTTTAAATTGCAGCCGTCACTGAAATCGTGCCTGTCACACACACGTACATAGAAAATGAATGGTCTTCGGTCAGTTTGTTACTCGCTATTGAGAATGTAGGTTTAAGCAAGCTACCCCCTACTTTGTGCCCAAGTTAACACATCCACTACAGCCAAGCTGATTGGAGGATTAACCTCACCATAGGGTGCACAGGAGGGCATTACAGTAACTACTGACCATGAAGCTCAAGTCCAGAAGGGTTCAGAGGAGGGTGGAAATGCAGACATTCTGTGTCAGCTTTGTGGAACACATCTGTCAGTCTTAAAAAATGCGCTTCTCTGTTTCTCTTGTGTAGTGAAGCTTGTTTCAGTTAAACTTAGCGGTAAGTCTGGCCCGTTTTTAGCCAAGATTATGGAAATCACTCCAGTGCATGCTCTCGGAGGAAACTCTGAGAGGAAAGTAAAGCATTGATCCAGTCCATTTGCCTTGAAACCACTTTTTTAAGCATGATCAGTTATGGCTGCACTCTGTAACATCGTCACACGCAACTATTACAGTGTTTCCCTCCTTCTGCAGGACTGGTAGAGCACGGCAGGAACTGGTCGGCTATTGCTAAAATGGTGGGCACCAAGAGTGAGGCGCAGTGCAAGAACTTCTACTTCAACTACAAGAGACGGCACAACCTGGACGACCTGCTGCCTCAACCCAAACAGGTGAATGATAGCACTTTGTACAACTGGGGAAAAGATTCATTTTTACTTGAAGGATGCGCTTAAATATCCGATCATATAAAACATGGCATGGTGGTGCAGCGGGTTGTCTTGAGCTTGGGATTTGTCCGTGTTGAAGTTTGACATGTTCTCCACATGTTCGTGTGGGTTTCCTCTGGGCTCTTGGGGTTCCTCCAATCACCTAAAATATGCTAATGGGAGGATTGGGTGGATCGACTCTGAATTGTCCCAGGTGTAAATGTGTTCCCGGGATAGGCTCCAGATCCACTGACTAGAATAAAGCGCTGCAATAAAATATATAACATTTTGTAATAATATATATAATAAAATATATTTCCACTGTTTTTAATGTAAACATACCTGTTTTTTGTTGTTGTTGTTTTTAATAATATGTATATATTTTTTTTAATAAATATTACAGGCAAACAAATGTTTGCGTGACCGAGATGCGTCTCAGAGCGACGGTGTGGCCACGGCTTCAGCTGATGATGATGAGGAGGAGGAGAACCCAGATGACAGCGAAGGTGAGAACAGAAACGGACAGTTTGACTCTGAAATCCGTCTCTGAAGCACACAGAAAGCGACGTCACAACCGCTGCTAATACTGTTTTTGCTTTTAATAAGCATGAGAGATGATCAAATACGAAGATACAAAGAGAGGAGGACGAGTGGAAGAGAGAAAGGATCGGGTCTAATTCTGAGTGCCAGGCTTGCTCTTATATAAGTGTTCTTTCGCTTTGAAGACTCTAGAAAACGCGCTGTTGGGAACGCAGAGTTCCTGCTTTGCTCGTTTGATCTGGTGGGATGCCTCTCTCTCCCTTTATCCCTCTCACTACGGTTTTTCTTTCTTTCTTTTTTTTTGGATCACGTCTTTCCACACTGCCCTAATTCAATGTTTCCAGTCTCATATCCTTTCCTCTTTGTCTACCTTTCCATCTGTCCCATTCAGCTATGTCATTTCTCTACTATATGCTCTCTATTTCTCTCTTTTTTTTCCCCTTCAAAGTTGTGCTGCTAAATAGTTATAAAATTTTTCAATGTCTTTTGAGTCCATTCAATTAAATTATTCATTCAGATTTGTTCAGTTGCAGTTTGCAGCCATCTAAGCAGCTAATCCTCACTGTTTTAAAAAAAATATTTTGGAATGTATAGGTGTATGTATGTGTTTTTAGAAAAGTCATTCTTTTTACAGTAAGCCCAACACAGACCTTTTGCATGCACTGAAATGCTGGAAATCTACAGCTCAGATTAAATGAGCGCAAACAGGATCCACTGAATGTGCTGAATCTTTGCCATGACTGACTCGGACACTGAACCACTGAACACAAGAGGAGCGAATCCGAAAGGGATTAATTGAATCAATCGTCGAATTTCTGTACATGAGAGGGAAGGAGTGAATCGAATACGATTCCCTGAATCGGACCCTGACCTGCTGAACACTGAAAGGATTCACTGATTCAAACACTGAATCACTGAACATGAGACCTAAACGATTCCATGAAATTGCTCTAATCTGACTTGTGTATTTTATTTTTTTTTCTTTCTCATCTGAAACCAGGTGCAGAGAACAGTTCAGACACCGAGAGCGCGCCATCTCCTTCACGGTCGGACACACCCAAGCCCTCCGAGTCGCAACCCCAAGCCCCGGATCAAGAAGCTACTGCCCCCAAAGTCCCTAATGCAGATACCAAAGCTCAGGAGCCCACCTTCAACGAGCTGCAGGTAAAGCTGGAGAAAAGTCCAGAAGGAGCAGTGGTGGACGAATCCATGTTTAAGGATGAGGTCCAGCTGTACCCTAAGAGTGAACCTCAGGACACAGAAACAGTGGGAGGAGACCGGGGAGAGGTGCAAGTAAAGACCGAGCCAGAATTGAGGGAGAAAGAGAAGCAGAATGAGCAGCAGCATTCGGACAACGACTCGAGTGCCACCTGCAGTGCTGATGAAGATGTCGAGGACGAGCCAGACAGACAGAGGTGAGACAGTGGAACGGTTTCTTAAATATAGTGCATTTATATACATATACCAAACAAAAACCTATGAATATATATACAGTATGCACATTCTGTGACCTTATCATTATGTTATATACATTGGGGTGTGCAGTGAATGGAAGGCTATTTTGGGATTCAGTCTCATTGCTTGTTGGAGAATAATTAAGCATCTGCAATGTCAGCAATTAATAAAGGGTTTTAAACAGAACCGTCTGTTTAAAACTCATTTTAGTCTGCTTTTGCTTCATTCCTGTCTTTCTTTGTTTCTCTGTCCTTCAAGGTTGTTCTCTCTGGAGAAGCCGTCGATTCTCGGAGGCTCTGGGTCAGTGGTGGTCTCCTCGAGCAAGCAGGCTCAGCTCAGTGTGCAGCAGCTCCAGCAGCGTGCTGCCACCATCCCCCCCATGGTCAGTCTCCCTAGTTCCCTCCTTCACTACCCTAGCAGCTCTGCCCCCCTGGCCAGGCCCAGGGACTGGGAGAGGCTCCGTCACAGAGCCCCACCCCGCCACGTGAGTCCAGACCACGCCTTGACCCAGTGAACAGGAAACAAAAAGAAAATTCCAATCGATTTTGGTCAAAATCCCGTGATCTGGAGCGATTCAAATCAAGAATGATTCTCCCTTCTACCTCCCTTTCCCCTCAAAATGAAATGATGGCAGGCTGATTTGCTATATCGCCATGGATTCTCTGCTTTAGGATGGTTTGATTTGTGTGATTGAACGATTATTACCTTTATGATTACTGGTAGAACTGAATCATGGCTGCTTCTGAATCACAGGCAGTGTAGTGGACTTCATGCATCTTTGGGTCTCGGTGATTTAGTGCGAAGTGAGCAGTGATGGGCTACACCAGAAAATGATGTACAGTTCTGTCTCAAAATCACTTTCCTGGAATGAATGCAAATGATAAATATTTAATGATTATTAAAGGGTTGGATTAAGTAGATTGGTCGAGGAAGGTTTTGGTTCTGACTCAGCTTGTTTTGTTTTGTTTCGTTTCTTTCCGTTCTTCTCAGGTTGCTGGTCCGTTTGGGACAGCCGGGGTTCCTGTAGGAGCTCCTCTGAGCGGCTTAACCATGTTCCAGCACCAAATCAAAGCTGTACACGAATCGGCACACATGGAGGACAACCAGAGACAAGAAGCCGGAGAGTTGGAGCGCAGGCCGCGCTACATCACTCGCAGCCCCACCATCCTCGACCGAGATGGTAAGAGAGTTTGTGCTTTTTGGTGAAATAACTTGGCGGCAGAGAAAACGGAGGTCAATAGAAATGGACTGTGATGTCTGTACGAGTTAATGTTGTTTATACATTAGCGCGGTTGAATTCTCGGTTCTGATTGGTGAGTGGTTGATTAAGTTTCTAGATCAGCAGCTCTTCTAATACGTTACTGATTGTGTCATTCTTTTTTCTGTTTTATTCTTGTTTGTTTGTTTTTTCTCCCTTCTCGATTGGAACTGTTTTAAAAACATTTAACATCATAATATTAGCTAACACTGGTCATTTGCATCCAACCAGGGATATGCTTTAAATCTTGCTGTTGAGTTAGCACACACAAATGTGTTATTATTTGACAAAATTGGTCAAGTAGTAGCCAGAGATTCCTTGATAGAACCAGGGGCTGCCAAGGACACTGACCAGTTCGAACACATAGCTGGTGTGGACATTATAGAAGGTGAAATGTACATTAGTAGTTGTAGACCTAATAACGTGGCACCAATAAAGACAAAAAGTGTTCAACTTTTCAAGGATTCCTTCGTGATGCCTGTAGATACCCTGTTTTACTTAAGCCACAGCCTAAATTGTGGATTGATCAGTGTAAGGGAAGGGGCATGAAAAAGGGAAAGACTTGGGGGAGTCATGTGGGTGGAGATACTGCTTCAGAGTGGAGCTGCTAGATGATGAAGTGATGAGTTGCAGCGGTGCGAGTGGGCGTCTCGGGTCTTCTGGTTTCATTCGTCGATTGCATGTTTTCTCGGTCGTCTGACTCGGTCTCGGTCAGTTCTGTTTTGAAAAACTGACCAAACTGGGCCAAGCCGGAGAGAAGGAAAGTTTGTTGTTTTATTCTAGCTTTACAAAAAAAAAAAAAAAAGAAGTTATGAAACAGTCCTCGAGACACACGTACACCTTGTCTTCATATACTTCTGAGAACCTTTCACTGACATAATTATCATTCTAGCTTAGTAATCATTTAAAGAACTGCAAAGAAAGCTGTTTTTCCTCATTCAGCCAAATGTTGTGGACATTTTGTACACACCAAGATATTACACACACACTGAGAGAAAATCCGGTACATTGTGTATTAGTCCCCAGCACTTTACTCAATATTTTTTCCCCCTTTTTCTTGGACTGCTGAGGACTGTGTGGTGTCTCTTTGCTTTCCCAGACTTACTTAGGGTGGAGGAAAGCATGTCTTTCTGATTCTGGAATGATGGTCAGGGCTTTCCAGGGCTGTGAGAGCAGAGCAAGAGCCAAAATAAGAGTCGGGGAGGGAAACGGCTGCCGTTGTTAAAAAAGTCAGACAGGAGCAGTGAACCAGAGGAAACATCGGGGCAGCCACTCTTATAGCTGTGCCCATTAGCCAAAGTGCTGCAGTTATTCAGGCTTTTCTCGCCCTGTATTTGAGTCAGGTCGGCGCTGAGGCTTTTTCCTGAACTCATACGGTTTTGGTGTAGTCTGTGTTTCTGTCATTACATCACGCATCACTGGATATTGTAGAGCTTCTCATGAGGTTTGCTTCACACTGACTATTTGTTCAGGAGTGATCAGCTTCTTTTCTAATTGTGTCGTGTGTGTGTGTGTGTGTGTGTGTGTGTGTGTGTGTGTGTGTGCGATTGATACGCTGTCCTCTCTTGCCACAGGTAAGCCGTTTCCCTACATGGCGTACGATATAAAGCTGATGGAGCCAGAGGTTCCTGCTGCAGGAAGACCGGGTTCACCGTACAGACTGTCTCCCCGAGAGCCTAGCAAAGCGTCGCCCCAACCCGAGCCCAACAACCCCGCCCGCTACAGCGTCCCGCCAGGTAAACACCCCCATCCTTACTTTCACTACACACCGTCCCTCAGCCTTTTTGGTTCTCA
This sequence comes from Ictalurus furcatus, assembly GCF_023375685.1. Classification (NCBI taxonomy): domain Eukaryota; kingdom Metazoa; phylum Chordata; class Actinopteri; order Siluriformes; family Ictaluridae; genus Ictalurus; species Ictalurus furcatus. The sequence goes on from NC_071282.1 coordinate 13,982,296, forward strand.
AACCCTTGCTCTCTGGGTGCAAATTCAGTTCCGATGCAGAATGGCTGTATGAACCTTTGGTGTCAGGAGAATAAGGGTGGTGTTATGTCGATAACAAAAAGTTATTTACCCGTCTGTCATTAAAGTGAGACGCGAGAGATAATAAAGATTAGGGAAATGAAATATCACCACTGTGAATCATTCGCTTATATTTTATACATTTATGGCATTTGGCAGACACTGTTATCCAGAGCGACTTACAATTATCTCATTTATAAAGCTGAGCAGGTGAGGGTTAAGGGCATTGCTCAAGAGCCCAGCAGTGGCAGCTTGGCAGTGCAGGGATTTGAACTCATGACCTTCTAATCAGATGTCTGACGTCTTAACCGTTGAGCTACCACTTTCCAAGCTACCACAGCACTGCATAACAGGAAGTAACTTGCGAATGTTTCGTAACATTTAAATGCAACTATAAACGAATAAAAAATTTTAGGTGGTGTTCTTTCTTTCTTTATTTATTTATTTTTATTTATTCATGATGGTAACTCTAACTCCATTTCATGTCACACCACCCCATCGTTAATTATTTTCCTTTAACCGCATGCCTTATTTTTTTATTCCTTACTTAATGTATTCTAGTTGGAACGAACACACGCTACTTTGCCAATGATAACACAGTTGCTTTGGGCAGCTAAGCAGAGTCTTTGTGAGGATAGACGCTGAAGGATTTGGCATTTGATGGTAAAATATGTACAAAGCCACAGATTTTTATTTTTATTTTTTTTTAAACATTCAGGTCCACCCACATGATGTAATTATTCGCAATTCTCAAATCAGTGGAAATTCTGAAACCAGCAATGGACTTGGCTGCTATTTTTCAGTCCTCCCAGTTCTACCGAAGTGATTCATCTTTTTATATTCTTGTCTCGGTTATGTATAATTCATTGGCATGCAGCAGACTTCAGAGGTAATGTTTCACTTCAACGTACAGTACAAGGTATATGAATTAATTGAAAGTTAATAATTTAGTGGGCCTTTGCAGCTTTTGTGGGTTACTTGAGTCACCTGTCATGGAGTGAGCGATTTTCTTATCTATAACTGTGTCTGTGACTAGCACGCACACACACACTCGTGCACCCACACACAAAGATCAATCGAAGTGCAATCTCCTGAACTCCCTTTTACATGTTTTACACGGCCTCTAGTGGCGAAATAAAAACGATCACTGACTAATTCTTTTGTGTTATTTGAAGTGTTTTTATATTTGTTTAATCTTTTTTATTTTGTTTTTTTTTTTTTACATTCATTTTGAATGTCCCTATTTCTATTTGTTATTTGGAGTGTTACACATTCAAACTGAACCAAGCAGTATCTTTTATTTACTTTAATATTTATTAATTAGTAAATATATTGATATTTATATATTTTCATTGTGGGCTGTGAGCTCTGATTTTCTTTCTTGCGTTTTTGCACCCTTGTCAGTTTGAAGACGTGCTTGGATCTCATCGTCTGTGAAAATCTATTCAGGTCATGGATGAAAAGAGTTTTCAGAACAGTTAAAATACACTACATGTCAAAAGTTTAGACACGCTCATTCTTTATTTTTATAATTTTTTTCCCACATTTTAGAAGAATAATAAATTAATCAAAACTCTGGAGTACCGCCCATGGAGCTATGGGAATTATGTTGTGATTAAAAAGTCCAGAATAAATCAAAATAATTTCATATTTTCGCATCTTCAAAGTAGACGCCCTTTTTGCAGAGAATTTCCAGAAATGTATTCTTGGCGTTTTCTCATCCGATTTCTTGAGAAATTCCCCCGAGATGCTTTTTAAACAGTATTATAGATTTCCCACCTACACTGGACACTTATTGGCTGCTTTTTGGAATATTCCTCTCCAGGTAATCTGTTTAAAAATATATATTTTTTGTAAATAAAATGTTAGTTTTCTAATGAAAGAAATGAATACGTCGGCACAATTTTATATTTTTGTCTACAACACTGATTTTAAACACTTAATCACACACCTTCAGATCAAAAGGGTTTTAAGATCATGAGAATCATTTCAGTCTCCAGACTTTTGCCCCGTAGTGTATAACGTAACGTTTACCTGGCTTTATACTTGTAGGCATCGGGATGCTATCTATACAGTAAGTGTAATTGAAAATGCAAGTAAGGGATGCGTTAAGTTATATTACATGGATGTGAATTTTCCTTCCTTTTCTATCCCGAAATATATTTTTTCAAGTTGCTTTGTTTTAATATGAAAGAATACTTTTATATAGTATGACGGTCTAGAAAGAATCTTTGAGAATGTCTGTTTTAAATTACATAAGCAGAATAATAAGTATGAAGTAAGTAATTTTTCTGTATTACCTTTTAATGCATGATGAAAGGTCAGTTCTTGGTGTTGGAATTAGACTTTGTTGATGCTACTACTGTAAGTTACTCTGCTGCAGATTGTATTTAGGCGACGTTATCAAAGCGCTCAAGTGTCCTCAGGTCAGTGTGCGTTCTTGATCCTATCACATTAGGGCTCCGTGGACGAGCTGGAGTTCATTCATCTAAGATCTCACCTTCCCTGGAAAACGTACACCACGATGAGCACAACGTGTCACTGTGCTCATCGTTTAATTCCTCCTTCCTGTCCTCCTGTTGTTCCCGCAGTCCTGCAGCCCGCGCCTAACCAGGTGGTCCAGAACCTTCCTGATGGAATGCGTGTGCCATTCGCCCGCCACAGGCCCCCCAACATTCCGTCCCCGCCTCCACTCATCCCTACGTCCAAACCCTCGGACAAGCCCACCTTCATCCAGGGAGGATCCATTTTACAGGCGAGTTGGATAAATTAAAATATAAGAATAATAGTCAGTTGTATCGGTCGATTATAAAGGCATTTCATAATTAAGGTGAAAATATTTTTAAAGAAACACCATTATCACTAATTTGCCCAGTGCATTTGATGTACCACAGAGCAGCTGAATTGAATTAATGACATTATCTAGGATTTTACAGGGTCGGTTATCATTTCTTTCTCTTTCTAATCTGAGACGTGTGTGTTTCTACTTGTGTAGGGAACGCCAGGCACGTATCTGCCCTCACACACTCATGTCATGTTCGGGCCAGAGGGAGCTAAGAGCGCTGGTGGATCCATCTCTCTCGGCCTGCCAAGACAACAGGACCCTGCCAAACCTGGTGAGAGAGTCAGGGAAGGAGGGAGGTGGGTCAGGGGTTGAATAAGTCTGACCCCTGGACACCCTAGAGTACCTAGAGAAAAAGCAATGTGTACCACTGAACACAGTAATAAGTATATTCATACTAGTTACTACTCCTAAATGAGTACCGCATTTATTTCTGTGCTGTTCATTTCTTGTAATAAAAGCAGAAATGATTTTCGATTTATTGTATTTTTATACCTTATTTGTACCCATAATAACATGTACAGATGTTCCCTTATGTAATTAAAAAGGCCAATAGATATTTACATAGCCCAAGTAACACCACTACATTATATTGAGAGAGAAATGCAGGTTTTAAAAGAACTGGGTTGTGTCTTCTCTTTTCCTCAGTGTCCTATATAAAGCAGGAGGAATGTTCACCGCGTGGGCAAAGTGCTCAGGCTGAAGGGCTGCTCTCCAGGGCACAGTATGAAGGAGTAGTCCGAGGTGACACACACACACACACACACACACACACACACACACACACAGTATACCAGAAATATTCATTCATGTCATAAATCGTTCTACAGGGGGTCTTGATAATTGTGATTCCCTATTAACCCGACAGCCCAGACACAGTGCTCACAGCTATGAATTAAACATCACGTTGTCATTATGTGACAAATTATCAGTGATTAATCTCGTTCACCATAACACACAAAGCCCAATGTTTAACAGTGTATTTATTTGCAAAGTATCTGGAGAGGCTAGCATTTAAAACTGTAGTACTCTGCTAAAAAGCTCTGTTTACATCCTGCTTGTCCTCTCTACATTTGCTTGTCTACAGACTCGAGAACATTTCATGGCTTGTGGATGCTAATCCATATTTTAAAACCTTCATAAGTATTATATCATGAAATGATTAAACTAGAGGCCGGTTGGTTGATTGGTTTTGCAGATTAATTGGCACCAATGATCGATTGCTGGAACTATCGGTTATCAGAAAAATCAACACACACACACACACACACACACACACACACACACACACAGTTTTTCCCGGTTGTGTCCATCGTGGGAGCGGATATGAAGGGTCCACTGTCATTATACTGTACAAGAGCGGCCCCTAGTGGTGAAAAAAAAGCTCCCGGAAAAAAAGTCGCTGACAAATTTTGTTGTTATTTGAAGTGTTTTTTTTTTTTTTTTTTAATTATAATTTTGGATGTCTCTATTTTTATTTGTTATTTGGAGTGTTACTTTTTGGTTCAGCTTGGATATATATTTTTTATTTACTTTAATGTTCATTAATAGTTAATATACATTAATATTTACATGTTTTTAATTTTAAAAAAGTACAGTATATTTTCATGGTACAGTCGGTACTGTCTATTTTTGGAATAAAGTTCAGTAATATTTTACTTTGAGTGTTATTTTTCATTTAGTATCAATTTTAAAAAAGATCGGTTGATTAATTGGTTAGCAGCAGGTACCACCAACTTAGTTATCGGTAAAATCCTCTATCGGTCGACCTCTAGATTAAATTCCATGCGTTGCACTGTGACATCAGACAGGTTCTAAATGAATTTTTGTGTCATTCCTGCAGGAGGGCCGATGCCTACCATCCAGGACCTGGGAAGAGGGCCTACTGGAAAAGGCCCTGAGGGACTTCCCATAAGAGCAGGATCAATCACCCATGTACATACTTTCATGAATATAATACAGGGCTGTTTTAAAGTTTCAGTAATGTGCAGTCATGTGAAAAAATAAGTACACCCCATGGCAATTGTTGGCTGTTTTTTTTTTTTTTTGTTTTGTTTTGTTCCCCCCCCCCCCCCCCCCCCTCCTATTTGGACAAGCAAACAAGAAAGTGTCTATGAATAAAGTTGATCTACTTGAACAAATCCACAAGGAAATTTTGCCTTTTGAGTCATTTATAGGTGTTTTGCATAATTTCATGTAATCTTGAACACCTGATTCTAATTTTATGGATTTGAAGGTGTGATAAATGTAAGAGTGTACTTACGTTTTCCATGTGACTGATCTTTTTTTTTCAAGTTACTAATAAGCTGATAGCCAATGCTAGATTACTTACATTTACATTTATTTATTTAGCAGGCGCTTTTATCCAAAGTTATTACAAATGAGAAAATCGCCAATTCTAGATTGCTTGGCTGAGGTCAAGCTTGGTGCGAGGCTGTTAAAATGTATGGACTCTAACATTCTCTCTGCATTCTCTGGTCTTCTGTGTCATTTTCTCGGAGTAGGGCACCCCAGCTCTTCCTCAGTCCAGCATACCGGCAGAATTGCTGAAGGGCAAGCTGAGTGCTGAGGACCTGAGTAGCCCAGAGAAGGGCCGAGGCGAACCACTGCCTAAAGCCCATGTCATTTATGAGGGCAAGAGTGGCCACATCCTGTCATATGATGGTAAGACTTGACACTTTATGATTGCCTTCTTTAGTATTCAGGTGCAGAGGGAACGGTGTTGTTGACGAAGGTTCTGATTTTACATTCTGAACCTAAACTTAGGAGCAGGAATTTGGAAAATGAACTAGTTTTAAAAAAAAAAAAAAAAAAAAAAAAAAAGACAAAACAGTGAAATTTAAAGAAAGGGTAAAAATATGTTTTGAGGCAAATTAGGTGAAATCCAACAAGCCCGTTTTCTCTGGATATACGTACACACGTGCTTTTCACCATCCTCCTTATAATTAAGATATTTGAGTTAATTGCATAAGTAACCACTTATGACTGCTGATTTGGTTGTAAAGAAGTGTTTAACTCTGTCCACAGCCATTAAGAACACCAGAGAAGGTACAAGAAGCCCCAGGACAGGACATGAGTTGAAACGCACATACGAGATGATGGAGGGAGCCAGAGCACTTTCTGGACGGGAGGCTGCACCTTTTGAAGGTAATGAAGTCTCCACAGAGAGCAAACTGTTTCAGTAATAAAACTCCAGGTGATCATTGGCATTTTTTTGTTTTTGTTTTTTTTTTTTTTTCTTTTTGTTTCCAGGTTTGATTAGCAGGGCGCTGCCAAGAGATGGCCAACACCCTGACTCCAAGGAGAGGCCCATACTCACGGGATCCATCATGCAAGGTTAGTGGAGAGATAAATAAACTTCGCTTTAGCTAGGGGTTTTTTTTTTTAACTTCATATAATAAAGACATGGATAAGGATTTAAGGTGTTTGTGTTTTGGTTATTAGATATGTTTTTTTATTTTTTATTTCAGGGACACCCCGAACCGCCGCTGATGCTTTTGACGAGGTCAAGTATGGTAAGCAGATCAAGAGGGAAAGTCCACCAATTCGCTCCTTTGAAGGAGGAATCACTAAGGGCAAGCCCTACGAGGGTGTGAACACCATTAAAGAGATGGGACGCTCCATTCATGAGATCCCCCGCAAGGAAGTACCGGACAGCCGCAAGACCCCTGGCTTGGAAGTATCCATTACTCAAGTAAGCTGCCGTATTAACAAACTAGATCATTAGAAGTAGAGGGTGAGAGTTAAAGGGGATGTATTGTAAAAATGAGCTTTCCTCTGTTTTGGTGTTTAGATTTTAAGGAGTTGCAGTGCACCCTGTGCCAATAAGGGGTTAAGGGTCTTTTTACCAGTGTTTAGGAAAACAAATTCAGTTTTGGGATTCAATCCAATGACCCTTTTTTGTTTTTTTTGTTTTTTTTGTTGTGTTGGCCAGAAAGTGACACAATGGTGCCTTGTGTGAATATTTTCTTTCAGGGCATCCCTCTGAAGTATGAGAGCAGCAGCAGTGGCGCCAGCCAGTCTGCCATCAAGCACAATGTTAAGTCACTTCTCACCAGCCCGGGCAAGCTGGAGGACCCCAAAGTACAAGAGCGCGTGCGGCACACGTCAGTCGTCAGCGCCACGTCAGTGCTGCGCTCCACACACCAGGAGGCCAGCAAGGCTCAGCTCAGCCCGGGGATGTACGAGGACGCGAATGCCCGCAGGACCCCCAACTACACCACCGGCTCCATCTCCAGAGGATCGCCCCTGCTTCGGGCGCAAGAGGGTACGTTGCCTCTTTTTTTCTTCCTTCAGATCCTTATAGGATGCACATTACTCAGCTTTTATTTCGTTTCCTTAGAGAAGGGCATCATTTGATGCCCAGACAAGTTACATTCCTGAAATAGCGTATCGTTTAAGGTTCATTATCAGAATAACGTATGTTGTTTGTAGATGTTTTATTAGCAAACAGATTATAAGTATTATTTATGTTCCAAATACTGGTGATGTTTAAATAAATGTCAAAACACTTTTTGTTGAGTTTAAAACGACAAAGTGCTTTATAAATAAATATTAATGACTGACTGTAGTATTAGTAGAAGAATTATCAGTAGTAGTAGTTGTAATAGTACTAGTATTGTCGTTAGTAGTAGTACTAGTAGCAGTAGTATTAGCTTTGTCAGTACTAGGAGTAGGTTAGGCACGATTCATCTTTTATTTCCCCACAGTTTCTTACAGGAATTTTCAAAATTGTTCCCTTTAATGCTATTTATTCTGTCATGTTGATCAATTTGACATTTTCTGCAGAATAGAATGTCCATCTCTCTCTTCATCTCTTCCTGCCTGTACCTCTTTCAGTTTTTTTTCTTCATTCATGTAAATAGCTAACCGCTGCATTCAGTATTGAAACAACGTCTTCTTTTGGATTAATGTTGTAAAAAATACACCACCGTTTACTGATGTCCTCTTTTCCATTTTTAACAGGGGGTATAACTGCAGGAAAGCCCGTGTCCCACGAGAGAAAGAGCACGCTGACCCCAACCCAGAGAGACAGCGTCCCAGCCAAGTCTCCTGTATCTGGAGGCGAGCCGCTGGCCTCTCACAGCCCCTTTGACCCCCATCAGGTGTACCGAGCCCACCTGGGCCCTCATTTGGACCCCAGCCTTTTCCACCACCCAGGTACCCTATGCATGTGTCCCCATGAAACTTACAAATGTCCTTGATATTAGAATACATTCTGGTTGGAAACGGGTGCTACATAACATAACTGCACTTGTTATACTTCACTTTCCACCATTAACAATTTGTATACAAGTGACATTTAAAATGTCTTTTTACAGAAACAGTAACAAAATAAGCTGTTGGTACAACTCGTAAACATCACAGATCAATGTGAGCGAGCCCTCCTGTGTCATCGTAAGCAGGAGACTGGACTGTTGTCTATGTAAAGATGATTAGATTTGTATCATAAAATTAACTGTGAGGTCAGATTTATATTTCATAACTTGGTGGTTCTGACCCTGTGTGTTGCACCCCCCAGTGGAGCATGGAGGTAGTGCTCTTTCTCAGGGGTGGTCATTTTTTCCACTGTAAAAATAATTGTTTAAATTCTAGTACATTTTTATTGAAATAATTATTAATTACTAATGATGGCATTACTTAAACAGTCAAGTTTAGTGTACTAGCCATATTGATTGAGGTCTTGGAAAGCTTTTATTCTCATTCTCTCTCTCTCTCACACACACACACACACACACACACATTATAAATCAAAAGTTTAGATCCACTCATTCTTCATTTTTATTTTTCCACATTTTAGAATAATAATAATAATAATGTCATCAAAACTCTGGAATAACACAGATGGATCTATGGGAATTATGTTATTTTAGCATCTTCAAAGTAGACACCCTTTTTGCCTAGAATTTCTAGAAATGTATTCTTGGCATTTTCTCAAACAATTTCTTGAGGAATTCCCTTGAGATGCTTTTTAAACAGAATTAAAGGAGTTTATTTCGCTCTAATTCATCCATTTAAAACATTTTCTTTGTAGTAAATAAAATGTTAGTTTTCTAATGAAAGAAATGAACATGTTGGCACTATTATTTTTATCTGCAACACCAATTTCACACATTTAATCACACACCTTCAGATCAAAACGTTTTTAAGATCATGAGAAACATTTCAGTCGAATGTTGTTCGTTGTTCGAATGTTGTTCGACAGTTGTTGATGTACCTAACAATCAGATCAGAGCATATGGTGAGCCATATGACATGACTGAAGGAGTTGTGGTTATAGCTTCCATAGGCCTTTTTTCCTCTAATTTACAATGTTGTCTTGTTTAATACACTGCTTGGCTGTGATGATGATGTTTGTTTGTTGTTTTTTCGATATCTTTAAACCTAGTGTTCTTCTTCTCGGCAGCTTACATGTTCCAAAGGCAGCCATCCCCAACTGGCTACCCCAACACCTACCAACTATACACCATGGAGAACACGCGCCAGACAATCCTGAATGACTACATCACTTCGCAGAAAATGCAGCCCATCCCGCGGGCCGAAGTCGCCAGAGGCCTGTCGCCCAGAGAACAGCAGATTGCCATCCCATACCCTGCTGGAGCCAGAGGTGAGTTGGGCTGCATGTTTACAGGGAGGGTTTTGTAGTCTGTAGACCTTTGCTTGTGTGAACTAGTGGCCACCTTTTCCAGACGACCAGAAGCAAACGACCTTAAGGACAAAAGAGAGGAACATTAAGTCAAAATGAATGAATTTAGGGCTGAGGCTGCTCCTTGTATCAGTGCAGATTTGCCATCTGTGTCGTAATGCAAAAAAATATTATTTTAAAACTTTTCGAATGCTGTGAGACACAATAAAGTCAATCACTTTAATTTACTTTTTTCCTGTATTATTTTGTACAATACTGAGACATCTGACAAATGAAACATTTAAATTTACACACAATATGGGTGCAGTTGCAGAAGTGGAGACTCTATCTTTTTAGATCAGATATTGCCTAAACCACTATTCCACACTGCACCATAACTAACCACGAACTAATTTTGTTTGATTAATGATGTAATGTATTCTGATCGGCTTTCAGCCCTAACCTTATATCTAATCTGTAAAACATCATCTAGTATCAGTTTGTAGTACAGTTCATTGTTCATTCCAAATTGAAAGTCTGATGCTAGTGCAACAGCTGCTGTACTGTAGAAACTCGTAGAAGCTTCCGGCTCTCGAGTGCAAAGTGAAGTGTGAGTCCTGGTTGTGGTTGCTTACCCTTTGGTCCCTTTGCTTCTGTCTGCAAAAGGTATAATTGATCTAGCCCAGATGCCTCCCACCATCCTGTTGCCTCACCCTGGGGGGACAGTTTCCCCTAACTTGGACCACATCGCATACCTCCCTGGACCTCAGACCCCTTTTCCTCCTAGGGTTTTCAACCCAGCCTCCATATCTCCAGGTGAGGACCCCATCCCGAATCCCAAACCCCGCCTCTTCCTCAGATCCCCTGCTGTCTATGTAGCGCCTGACCTAGGTCGCCTCCATCTGCTGTTTTCTGCTCTTCTCCCTGACTGCTCCTGCTCACCTTCACCTGTTCCTGAAGCGAGCTTCACACTTCACCTCAAAATACTGGTGTAGAATCAGCTCGATTCCTCACCTCATAATGACTGAGTGGTATATATGCCAGGGGTATGTGCACTATGCACTGCCTTTGACAAATATTTTTAAACGTACGTAAACCAGGGGTGGGGCGGGGGGGGCATGGTGATATAGTTTCACCCCAGTTAGTCGAAACTCATATTTCATCCAGGACATGCAAGCTACTCCTGTTAAATTGTGATACTTGCAGCTAAATTGTGCTTCAAAAGGTATATAATAAGCATTAAATTGAACCATCTATCAACTGCAAAATATCTACAAGTGAGAAGAGCCCAGAATATTTCTATAGAGATTTCTGTAAAAATGTGTATACTACAATTTTGGCTGTATCTTCACCACTAACCACACACAAAACTAGTCTAGTCTAAATCACAGTTATTTGAAGTGATTTGGATGGGTGTAAGTTGCTGATCAGGGTGCTTGCAGTTTCAGTCTCTCTGTGGGCTTTCACTACTTTCCCTGTGGGGAAAATTGTGGTGTTGGCGGTCTGAGGGTTTCATGTGACTTTCTCAGCTGGTTTCTGACATATAATAGTGAGATGCTCATTTAACAGGGTTTACTGTCACAGTGTTTTCCGGTTGGGTGTGTCTCTCTTCCGCTCATTTAAAAAAAAAAAAAAAAACACTTTTTTTTTTTTTTCCTTTTCTTTTTTTTAATTCTGAGTGTTTATAATGTTGAGGTAACCTCACCATGTGGACTGTTCGAGCTGTTTTGCAGAATTCATTTAACTTCAAAACACTTTTCTCCACTAGGAAATGAAATGTCACAACTTTTTAAATGTTCTTCAGTGCCTTCAAACCACTGTGACCATAAACACACTTTTTTTTTTCCTTCTTCTTTTTCTTTTTTTTTCTTTTTTAAACTTCAGGTTTGCAGAAAACATTTCAGTCAAAGTGTTAATGCTGCTTGCAGTGAACTGTAACTACACGTTAGCATTCGGTTTTTTAAATGACTTCCTGTGCTAGATAGAGGTGCTTAACATTGTTAGTTATGTCAGTGTTTAGTGGAGCTCTTCCTTTAGGTGTAGAACCCAGCACTTCTTAATATTGATTCATAAACTTACCCCAGCACTCACAATGGTGATTCTTTTTTTAATGGCCTCTAATGGTTCGTTCTGATTATACAGCACAAATGTCACGTTTCTCACATCAAAGCAGAGACTTTATCAGTTTGTCTATATACAGGTGGTACGAAGAGTTTGAGTTCCATAGCATTAGACTTTTAATGCCCAGTGTAAGAAAATGATGTCGGACCTGCTATCGTGTATTCACAGACCCTGTGTAGTAAGCGTAGCTGCTGTTCGTGATGAATACGTTCATTATTGGTAGGTTTTATATTGACGAGTTTAGTCACTGGGTATAAATTGAGACTCTGGTATCATATGCTGGAATCCTACTTGACCCTAGGAGTCATGTTTCTAGATATGTATATTCGTCGAAAAGATGCTTATAGGCCCTAACTCACACAGTTTATTTTTTCTTAAGGCGTATTTTCTGTGTAGACAAGCGAAAGTATCCGTATGTAAAGAACTGGGTAAAACTTCTGTGTTATCAGTCGCTTTCTAGCTGCTAAATGCCTTCTTCACAAGGGCTCCTGCTTTCATCTTGCATCTCAGCAATGTCTCGTGACTTACTTTTGTGCCTTAATCAATGCTATGACATTATCAACTTTCCCCAGCTTGGCTTAACAGCAAGGAAACACTCGTTTTTCATCCTAATAAAATACTGAAGGACACCAATGCTTATGTTTCTTTGTCCTATGTTCCTTTGTGTGTGTGTCCTCGTCTGTGTTCTTCTTTCTCACAGGACACCCTGCACATCTCGCAGCCAGCATGGAGAGAGAGAGAGAAAGGGAAAGGGAACGAGAGAGGGAGAGGGATCGCGAACACCGAGAACGGGAGAAAGAGAAGGAGCGAGAGAGGGAGAGAGAGCGGGAGCGAGAGAGAGAACGCGAGCGCATGGTAGTCGCTAACGAGTACATCCGTGGGGGTGAGACGAAGCAAAACAGCACACAGTTTATTTTCTCCTGCCTCTGCTTTATTGAATGAATGAACTGCTACAAGTTCATCATTCTGTGTGTGTGTGTTTGTGTGTGTGTGTGTGTGTGTGTGTGTGTGTGTGTAGCAGCTCCAGAGCAGCCTGGCAGGCCCAGTAGCCGTGCTTTCCTGCGTTCCCCGTCTCCTTCAATGAGGTCCCAGGAGGGTGTAGTCCAGCAGAGGCCCAGCATCTTCCAGGGCACGAAGAGTGTCATCACGCCTCTTATGTACGCTCCACATTACACACACATACACGCACGCACATGAACACACACACATACACATTATTATACCATCCAGAAGACAGTAAAAAGCATGCTGATTTTTTAGGCATCAAATTTATACTCTATGGTGACCTTTGACCCCCGAGCAGGCAGATGCCCCCCGCAGCAGCCGCAGCACAGACTTCCTCCCGCTACAACACAGCCGCAGATGCATTGGCTGCACTGGTGGATGCTGCCGCCTCTGCACCCCAGATGGACGTAGCGAAGGTCAAAGAGGCTAAACACGAGGGCATCAGCGCCCGTGACGAAGAGGCGAGCCCCTCACGAGCCATGTCACTTCCTGCTGGGAAAGCACCCCTTCCTGGATATCCAGACGGAGGAGGAGGAGGGGCAACAAGCGGCAAAGATAAGTCCCGCATAGAGGAAGAGCTGCGCACGCTCGGCAAGACCACCATCACCGCGGCCAGCTTCATCGACGTCATCATCACTCGTCAAATTGCATCAGAAAAAGACTCGCGCGAGAGGGGCTCACAGAGCTCGGACTCCTCGGGAAGTTGTGAGTGGGAGATCACCCGTTTCTACATGTTTATCCTTGACCTCTTCTAATCCGTCTAATCTCTAAACCGTCCTTGCAGTATGAGCCAATGTGCTGAACATTGTTTTTTTGTTTGTTTGTTTTTTTGCTTTAATTAGTTGCATTTATTTTATTTATTTTTTTAATTGGAAATCCTAGAACTAAATTATTTTATTTATTTTTATAAATGAGATGAAATTCTGTAACATACTTTGGAAGAAAGGTCAAATATTGAAGATCAAACAAATTAAAAGTGTTATGTTTGTTAAAAGTCTTTTGCGTCTTGTTAATCTAACTGTTAATATTGATAATGAGAAGAATAGGAATTTATCTACACCACCGGTCAGAAGTTTCTGGACACTCGACTGAAATGTTTCTTATGATCGTAAAAAGCTTTTGATCTGAAGGTGTGTGATTAAATGTTTGAAATGTGTGAAAGGTGTTGTAGATAAAAATATAATCGTGCCGACATTCATTTCTTTCATTAGAAAGCTAACATTTTATTTACAAAAAAATATTTTTTTAAACTGACAACTCGGAGCTAAATATTCTGAAAAGCAGCCAGTAAGTGTCCAGCGTAGGTGTGAACTCCTTTAATACTGGTTAAAAAGCATCTATGGGGAATTTCTCAAGAAATCGGGTGAGAAAACGCCAAGAATACATTTCTGGAAATTCTAGGCAAAAAGAGTGTCTGCTTTGAAGATGCTAAAATATTAAATTATTTTGTTTGTTTTTTTACCACAATATAATTCCCATAGGTCCCTTTGTGTTACTCCAGAGTTTTGATGATTTTATTATTATTCTAAAATGTCGGGGAAAAAATAGTGGGTGTGTATAAACTTTTGACCGGTAGTGTACATGGTGTGTTTGTCAGATCCCAGGATTCTTTACAGGAAGTAGATAGATTTAACCTTTGCTTGACTCGCGTGTTCCAGAGTGTAAGGATTGAACACGTTTTGTTTTTGTGTGTAGTGACATCGAGCCGTTATGATGGACAGAGCAGCGGCGCCATCGAGGTGATCAGTCCGGCAAGTTCCCCGGCTCAGAGAGAGGAGAAAAACGAACGGTCCTTCTCCTCAGAGAAGAGCACTCAGCCGGCTACAGGTGAAAATGTATTCATAGTAGATCTAGACTTATACACGTACAGCGTGGCCCCGTGTTTGCGCCCCAAATGTCCGTCCTAATTTTAGGTGAATTTGTGAATCGTCAGACAAAGAAGACACAAACTGTCCATATTTTATTTCCTGCTCTTAGACAAATATTTTCTTGAGCAGGATAATGTATTACATGTCTCACGTTGTTTTTGTGCAAAAAAAAAAAACAGGTGTTCAGAAAACTTATTTTGCTGTTTGTCTGTGCCTACCACAGGTACTGTTAGAGGATTTGATATTGGGCGCTTCAGGCATCAGATGGAATCGGGACCCTCAACAGCTCCACCTCCACCTACACAAACTCACCGTGTCATGACCCTGGCTGACCACATCTCGGTAACTCGACAAACTCAAACTAGGAATAACAATCAGACAGTCATGCACACTGTACATTTTTGATAACAGTAAGTCACTCTCTCCTGTCTTTCTATTTCTGTCATGCAGCACATCATAACCCAGGACTTTGCCAAGAATCAGGACCCTCCTCCTTCATCCAGCGCTTCTTCCTCCTCTTCCTCCTTATCCTCTACATTCCAAAACTCTGCAGCAGTAGGTGGAAGCGCTCGCTCCAAAGTGCCTAACCGCTACAGTCCGGAGAACCCAGTCAACCCCGCCCACCATCAGAAACAACCTAGCCGAGTGTCCCCTGAGAACGCCTCGGACAAATCCAGATCCAGGTACTGCACAGTGCCGTAGTAAATTCCTCTGCGTAGAATGGTGAGCGTTCATGCCTCGTTCGTTATCGACCAGTGAAATCGGAGTTTTTGCAATTCGAACACGTCAGCGTTTCTGAAAATCCTCTCAAACAACACATTGTGGTCACCCAGACACAAGCATTTCATCTCACAATCCATACTGCAAACGGAGAGAGGCAGGCAAAGCAGTCTGCCCTGTGAATAGAACTTAATACTTGTATACATGTATCGATTTCTGTGTGTAAATCTTTTAGTCAAAAGTACAGGGTGTCCCAAAGTCTCCATACATGCATCACGTCAGTCGTGTCTTCGTCAGCGGATGTTCCAGGACAACACTTCCAGTCTTTTGGAATTTGTAAAAAAGTTTGGCAACGGAGTTGTGTGTGATGTGATCTTGCCGTGTTTCTGCTCGCTGTTAAAGCCCATCAAAACCTCGCGACAGCTTCCCGATGCAGCCATGAGAATGATTTCAGTACGGTCTTCTTTTGTCAAAGGTGTTCTTAAAGCCTGTCTGAAGAAATATATATAATAGAGACTAATTATAAACTAAATTTTGGAAGACATTTTGCTAAAAAAAAAAAGTGTTTTTAAAAGACATTTTCCCTATGCAGAGAGACTTTTGGGGACACCAGGCCAGAGCTTATCTCCTCTTGAGCCATATCTCCCTGCAGTTCTCGCTTGGTTTCCCACTGAAGCTAAGCAGGCTTGAGTACCTGGATGGGAGACCTCTTGGGGAAAGCTAAGGTTGCAGCTGGAAGTGGTATTAGTGAGTCCAGCAGGGGGCGCTCACCCTCTGTTCTGTGTGAGGTGCCCCTTATGCACCAGATGAGACGTTAAACCTAGGTCCTGACTCTCTGTGGTCATTAAAAATCCCAGGACACTTCTTGTAGAGAGTAGGGGTATAATTTAAACCCCATTGGCCCTTCTCTATCATGGCCCCCTAATAATCCCCATCTCTGAATTAGCTACATCACTCTCCTCTCCACTAAGCTGCAGTCGCATCATCCAGGTGGATGCTACACACTAGTGGTGGTTGAGCAGCCCCCCCCCCCAAACCCCCATACTATGTAAAGCACTTTAAATGTAACTGTAATATATAAATGTAACTGTAATAAGACCCTGTAGTTTCATTTTTTAACGTTTAACTCCAGTGTGTGCCTGTCAGTCATGCTTGTCAATTTGAAAACAATTAGAAACCTGATAAAGTGCAAAACATCTTGAAGACTAGAAGTACAGTCATATTAACATCCTACTACTAAAATAAAACTCTGATCTTAAAGCTTCAACCTGTTTTGAAATCCGTCTCTCTCACTACGTGGGTGTCGCAGGCCGGGTAAATCCCCTGAGCGTGCTGGCGGCCGGGCCGTCGAGAGCTACGAGCCCATCTCCCCTCCACAAAACTATTCAGGGCTAGAGAAACAAGAGAACAGTCTGCTTCAGAGCCAGAGGCGTGAACAGGATCTTACAGAGCAAAGGTAAACCCGCATGCCACTATAAATCACACAAGCCAAATACTGCCAGCTGTCTAATTCCGTTGGTCGTTTCAGTGTCTGTCCTGGTAGTACTCTTCATGATTCGGAGCTAATCATTACATTATGCTGAGAGCTAGCTTTTGATGGATTGATTGAAATATTTATTGCTTAGTTTTATTGTTTCTTGCCCTTTGAGGTCACATACAGATATTGAAGTTGAGCTTGAGACCCCTGTATGTAAAGGATGTGATTGAAGAAGGATATGCCATGTGTACCCTGGATGTAGTTTAAAGCATAGTAAGCTCAGACGCTGGTTGACGGCCATCCGAGCAATGTAATCTCATCTCGTCCCCGTCAGCCTTGCCTGGCATCCTTAGTGGAAACTTGGCTTATTCCCAAACATTCCCCACACTCCTGTTGATCCTATAACCTGTTTTAACCTGTTAACCTTCTGTAACCTTTCTCCGGTGTCAGAACGGACTCGCGCTCCCCGGGCAGCGGCAACTATCTGCCAGCTTTCTTCACCAAGCTGGAGAGCACCTCCCCCATGGTGATGTCCAAGAAACAGGAGATCATCCGCAAATCTGATGTCGGTAAGGGCCTCTCTTCTTCCTTTTTAAATCGTTTATCTTACCTGAGCTTGGATTGATGACAGCTAATAACAGCTGTATTTTCCCCCATGCCTCAAATGTTCAGTCAGCCAAGGCAAGTGGCATCTAGATCCCAGACTCCCAAGGGTTGGTGTTAGAATAGTACCAGAAACATAATTGTCGTCCTGGGTAGTTATTTTTAAATCTTTTAGAAATAAATCTGGATTATACTTTACTATTTAGACATGTATTTATGATAAAGATTTTGAGTGCTGTAGTGCTCAAAATTATTTAGTTTTAGCAGGATGCCAGCATGTCCTGGCTGTTCAATTAAAATGATTATGTATTAAAAGACTCTTTTCAAAATCCTAATCTTTTGTCAATTTTCTTTCCAGGTAATGCACAGCCAGGCACAGAGATCTTTAATTTACCAGCAGTAACAACCTCAAGTAAGTAACCTAAAACCCTGGGGTTTTTCTACATTGCTTTCCATAACATGCCGCTTAACTCTTAATCATCTCCTTTAAGTCTGCTCTGGTGTTGATTAAAATGTTTGTCATTTATTTATTTATTTATTTATTTTACACGGATTTGTTACTGTAGATTATTTGAATTCAAGGTTTGGTCATGAAACACTTTTATCCTCACCCTTTTCAGGTAATGTGAACCTTCGGAACCACTCATTCAGCGACCCAGCCAGCAACCTTGGTCTAGAGGACATAATCCGTAAGGCTCTGATGGGGTCTGTAGATGAGAGACCAGAGGAGCAGACACATCAAGCTCAATCTGTAGCTTCAGCAGCAGGAAATAACTCTGAGGGGCGACAGGAGGCCAACCCGTCCCCCAGCACAGGTAGATATTGTAAGGAAAACACACACACACACACACACACACACACACACACTGACCATTTCAATCATTTCGTGTACATACCCACTCCGTGTTCTTATAAATGACACCTCTCCACCACTCCCTGCTCAGCTGAGTCCATAACTTTTTATATAGAAATGTGAAGTACTCATTAGCGTTCACACGGCAGGTATGAGTGCTTCTTTTAAACGACCGTATGAAAAGCAAAAATCACATCAAAAGTTTTCCGTTATTCTTGGTTGACATTTTTACTAAAGAAATTAACATTTTGATTTGTCAGGATTCATAACCTTTTTTCACTCAGCATGTTGCTGTTATGAGTTGCAATAAAATATATTTTTCCAGTTACATGAGGGGAATTACACATAAATTACCATTCATGCGCAGCAATGAAACAGAATTTGTGGTTGTAATCTGGTTGTAATCCAGATCAGATCAGGAGTGTGATCTACATAGACTGGAGTAAGCCACCACATCATATTAAAAAATTTAAATGCATAAACTTGGCATGAACGCAAGTCAGGTTTCTTCTTTAGGCATAAGATGTCTGATTTAAGAAATATCAGCGCATTACTTCACTGTATATAGAAGTAAAAATCCCCGAATCCCTCGGCCAGCTAACAGCTAAGAAACATTTTGCGGTGTAAATTTATTTCTTTTTTGATTTTCTCTGTTCTTATTTTAATCCTTAAATTCTGGCTGCTTTGAAATTTAAACAAAGCTCTTGCTCTTATTGTAGAAAATATTATATATTTATATATATTTATATATTTATTTTTTGTGTGTGCAATACTATGTATCTGCGTATGCTTGTTGGAGTTAGTCATGCGTCTCTTTTCCCATAGCAGCGAAGCAGAAGCTCCAGAGCAAAGCCAGCAGCAGGAAGTCCAAGTCGCCCAACCCAGGCCAGGCGTACGCAGGCGGAGAGCGACCCTCCTCCGTGTCCTCTGTACATTCGGACGGAGAATATCACCGGCAGGCTCCCAGCTGGGCTTGGGAAGACCGGCCCTCATCCGCAGGTGAGTTCTCGGAGCACTGATTGCAAACATAAGCAATCACGCTCCAGCCTCCAAAGCTGCTTCATGCTGCTTTCTTGAGGTCTCAGTTCGCTGGTGATTCTCGATAATAGTTTTAAAGAACTGTCCGTGAACTCCCCGTGTCTCTCTGCTCTCCAGGTCCAATGCAGTTCCCTTACAACCCTCTAACGATGCGCATGCTGAGCAGCACGCCTCCCACCTCCATGGCCTGCCCTTCTCCCTCCATGCAGTCCCAGCAGCAGCCAGGAGGAGGAGCCAACGCTCCGGCCCGTGCCTGGGAGAGGGAGCCGCCGCTGCTCTCGGAGCAGTACGAAACCCTCTCGGACAGCGACGACTGAGCTGGCCCATGAACCTTGACCCTTTTGACCTCCCTCCAACCCCCTTCCCCGGTCCCTAGGGTCACCGAGAACCGTGTCCCTGTCAGGGCGGTCCAGCTAACGCACGTCCCAGTGCTCAGTGGGGATTGCCTGGGGAGGCACACTCGCTTCTGGTGCTTTAATTTCCTCTTGTGCTTGTAGAAAGCGTTGCGAGGGAGCCACGACCTGGTCGTTCAGGATAAACCTCGTCCAGAAGCTTTATTTCGCCTGTTTGTGAACGAGCAAACACAAAATGTTGGAAAAACAGAAAAGAGGATGAAGAACTTGAAATATAACGACTGAACTTGCTTCAAATTTGTTTAATTTCTGTAAAGAAATACTTAAAAAAAAAAAAAAAAAAAATCTTCAAAAAAATGTATGTAAATACAGTAACCTTTTGCAGTGTGAATTTTTTTTTTCCAGACTTTTTGCGTTTTATTATTACTTTTTAAATCAGATCCCTGCTGGTTTAAGATTATACAGAAAGTTCTTGCTCTCAATGTGAAAAGTGTGGATTTTTCTCCCGAGCCCATGATGGCAGGACGCAGCGTGAACTTGAACCGATAGAGCTGAAGCACCAAGGAAGAGAGCATTTCAATCACACAGCCAGCCTTCATAGCACTGGAGGCACCAGGGGCACCACAGATTTTGTAAACGAGCATTCAGCCTGTTACACGAGTGCATGATAAACAAAAAATTAATTATTTAAAATTTTTAAAAAGCGTGAGCGTATTTAAGCCCTGCAGAAAGATCTCCATTTTGGTTCACGTGAACAAGTTGAGAACACTGGTGTCAGAGCTGAACGATTCTTCAGTGAAAGAAGAACAATAAGCTGAATGTTTCTTTTTCCTCCCGAAATACATGTTGTGGTTTTGTTTTGTTTTTAGATCATTTTTTTGTCGCTCTGTGGTGACCTCTAGTTGTGAGAGGAAACACGTCATGGTTCCGGTGTCTGCTTCAGAGTGTGGCTCTGTGTGATTGCTAACAAGTGCTCAATGTTCTGCTGTTTTTCTCCTTCATCTCTCTGCCAGAGGAACACCAGAGGAAGCTGTTTCACTATGGAGAGATTCTTGGTTCCCTTCACATGGAGGAGAAATCAAACTGTGATCTTCCTCTTTTTTTCTTTTCTTTTCTTCTTCACTTTTTTTTTCTTCTGTAAAATGCTGAAGTACATGCTGATCTGTCTATCTGGTGAGGAAAAAAAAAAAAAACAAGCTTCTGTTTGTCACACCTCTGCACCACTGTTGCACTTTTTGTTTTGGCTTACTAACTTTTGACAAGCGTACTACCTGTAATCTAAGTTATTGGAGCTTCTGCAGAGGTCTGGACTCTTCAAATTCATTCACATTTTTGCAATAACGCTCTTATCACAGTTTTATTTGTTAAATCTTGCCACCGTTTTCCGGCTTGTTTGACACATCACTTGATCTTTGCTCTAGTCTATGGTACAGTAAGGCTGTTCGAGTTGCTGCTTTGTAGTGGTGGCTTTCACTTATAAAATCATCTTGATGTAACAGACAATAAGCTCAGTTTCAGTAATCTGCACAAGTATAGCTGTATTTTCTATGGCAACACCCTCAAAAAGTTTCAATCCGTAGTGCAATTTGTTTTCTTTTTCTTTCGCTTTGCTTAATTAACTAAAAACCTGTCTGTTTATTTTTTATTTTTATTTTATTTTGTTATATTTAATTAATTTCACTTCTGAAATATTGAGGAAAAAAAAGCCCTAGAGCTCATGTTGAGATTTTATTCCATCATTCTCAACATCATTATTATTCATCCTTTTTAATGGGATGCAAAGTGTTTACAATGGCATTGACAAAAACAAACAAAAAAAAAAAAGTGGTGAAACTTGAATCTTAAGAAAAAGAAAGTCAGTCATTGCATCAGTTAGTCTATTTTGTTCAGTCCAACACCATGCAGTGGTAACTTTTATTTTTCTTTATTTTATTTTATTTTATTTTTTTGTCCTTTTGGAATTGAGACTTGAAATAACCCATATATCCCATGTTGTTGGAAAGCAATGTTTGTATCGCACAATGTCTCTTAAGTAGCCAATTACAAAATTTTCAGACCAATCAATAAAGTGGATTAGCGCTCCACCTTTCTGAAAATTTACTTCCTGTACTCCTTTGACCTTTATTTTGGGGCTTTGTTTGGGGTTTACCATATGGGGTACGTTTCTAATGTCTATTAATCCAAAACGATGCCAAAATGTTTAAAAGATGATATAACTATTCAAGATGGCTAATTATTTCTTGTGACTAGTTATTAATGCACCCCAGTAATAGTTATTACTTTATAGATATTATGCTCTATTGTTTTAGACTGTAGTTTTCTGTGCTGTTAACCAGCAATCACTGATCAATTTTAATCTAAAACAAATCAGCATCTCACTCATGAGACTGATGTATGGCATCAAAGTGACCGGTGATTTGATTACAATGTGTAGAAATCGGCTACCGCCCACTAGTCCCTAATGTGCATGTCATATGCATGCGGCACAGTCGAACCTACCCTCATACAATCTCACATTTGCATGGGAACTCTACATTTTAACGTTGGAATACACTGGTTCTGAAATTAGTGTCAGGTGTTTTCAATCAATGGGATGACAGTCAGGTGTGAGTAAGCGTCCTGTTTTATTTAAAGAGCAGGGATCTGTCAAAGTCTGATCTTCACAACACATGTTTGTGGAAGTGTATCATGGCACGAGCTAAGGAGATTTCTGAGGACCTCAGAAAAAGAGTTGCTGATGCTCATCAGGCTGGAAAAGGATACAAAACCATCTCTAAAGAGTTTGGACTCCACCAATACACAGTCAGACAGATTGTGTACAAATGGAGGAAATTCAAGACCATTGTTACCCTCCTAGGAGTGGTCAACTAACAAAGATCACTCCAAGAACAAGACGTGTAATAGTCCACGAGGTCACAAAGGAGCCAGAGTAACTTTTAAGCAACTAAAGATCTCACGTTGATTAATGTTAATGTTCAGGGTTTACCATCAGGAGAACACTGAACAACAGTGGTGTGCATGGCAGGGTTGCAAAGAGAAAGCCACTGCTCTCCAAAAAGAACATCCGGCCCATCTGCTGTTTGATAAAGATTTCATGGACAAGCCAGAAGGCTATCGGAAAAATATTTTGTCAACGGTTGAGATCAAAATAGAACATTTTGGTTTAAAATAGAAGCGTTGTGTTTGGAGAAAAGAAAACACTGCATTCCAGCATAAGATCTCTAACCCATTTGTGAAACATGGTGATGGTAGTATCATGGTTTGGGCCTCTTTTGCTGCATCTAGGCCAAGACGGCTTGCCATCATTGATGGAACAATGAATTCTGAATTATACCAGTTAAGTCTAAAGGAAAATGTCAGGAATCTGAAGAGAAAGTGGGTCATAAAACATGACAACAACTCTAAACATACCAGTCGATCTAGAACTATTCAGTTCTACCCCCCCCCCCCCCCCCCCCCCCCCCAACCATTTGTGTGAGTTTAAAAGATTTCAATAACGGTTACTTGAGGTCTGCGGTTTGTTAGTTTGAAGCTTTTGTCCGGAAGCTATGTACACAGTTCTCATCACTGGTCTGACGCGGTCAGGTTTAGATGAGCTGCAGCTTCATGATCGTACAATGGTGCTGTTTAAGATGAGATGTTTCGGGCTGTGGATGGTTTATTGGTGCTGTTTGGCTTTGGGAAACGGTAAGTTACAATGTAAATCTGTACAATTAATAGATTGCTGAAGTTGTAGTTAAGTATACTGTTCAAAGTATAAATAAACCAGTATAAATAAGTTCAAAGATTAAGTAGTTTTTTCTGAGGACAATTTTACTCATTGTATGAATTTAATAAAGTTTTTTCTGAATCATAATGTGTTACTCTTTAATTACAGGAGAAAGCCTGTGCAAAAGTGAACTTTTACTAAGCAGTAACATTTCTACTGAGCTCCAGTCTGATGTCCTGCTGCCGTGTAACTTTAATCCAACTCTCCTCGGATCAGATAAGACTGCAGATATAGCAGTAGCGTGGAGTCCAAGGAACACAACAATACACCATCTAGCGGAGATCACTCTACAGGGAGAAGTGATGTTTTGGGATTCTAAAGGTGGACGTATCAAGACGTTCCCTAAGCTCTCTGAATCAGGAAACTTCTCCATCCTCCTTCAGAAAGTGCAGCCGTATGATCTGGGTCTCTACCACTGTGAGCTGTTTAACGGGACCGGCTGCAGAATTGCGTATCAGGAGGTACACCTGCTTGGTTAGTAATGACACTTTTAGACATATATATATATATATACATATATATATATATATATATATATACATACACACACACACACACACACACACAGTCAAACCTTGGATTGCGAGCATAATTCGTTCCGGAAACTTGCTCGTGATCCAAAGCACTCGTATATCAATGCGAATTTCCCCAAAAGAAATAATGGAAACTCGGATGATTCGTTCCAAAACCCAAAAATATTCATATACATAATAATGATTAACACAAAATACCATTTTATATTTTTATTATTTAAATTTAATATAAAATCGAATGTATTAATTATTGTGTAGGACGACTTTCACTGTTACTAATGGAATCACTGCTATCTGTTGGCTCGCCGGAATCTTTTTCTTTTTGTACGACGTTAACAAGGAACCTATCCAGTGACGCTTGCTTTTGCCTCCTTTTAAGGATTTCGCGGAAATGTGACATTGCATTGTCGTTAAACAGATTCATCGCTCGCACTGCTACAGTCTTACTCGGGTGGTGCTTTTCTACAACATTTTGCACTGTTTCCCACATTTTACACACCTCCCTAATCGCATTTGAAGTGAGGGATTTCTCCGTCTTTTTCTCCTCCTCCTCCATAACCTCTTGCTGTTGCTCGTGATGCAGATCCATCAGTTCGTCGGTGGTCAGCTCCTGGCCATGTTCCTCCACCAGCTCTTGAATGTCGTCGTCATTCACCTCCAGTCCCATGGTCTTCCCCAAGGACACAATTTCATCGACAACTGACTACTCGCAACTCAGCTACTCGCATACCTCGTTTGTGCTTCTCGATGATTTCCTTCTTAACTTCCACCGTAATCATCTCCTTTTTCTTATCGCCTTCCTTTTCAAATTTTTTCTTCATGGGGGCCATTGTCGCAGTACAATTACTACACAGACACAGCAGTTACAACACTATAGTAAACAGTGTACGCTCACACGGATGTTGACTCTACAAGTGAAGCACGCTGACTGAGACCGAGCATGTCAGAGAAGAACCATCGTCTCAGTAGTGATCACGTGACGCTCGGCAGCCAAAGCAGCGTATACGTACTACAGGTACTCGTATTGCAAGACCTCGCTCGTATATCAGGTTAAAATTTAGTAAAAATTTTTGCTCGTCTTGCAAAACACTCGCAAATTAAGTTACTCGCAATCCAAGGTTTGACTGTATGTGTGTGTGTGTATATATGTATATATAATACCTTATTGTTGGCTTTGGAAATGTCAGTACCAGTTATTTATACCGCAGTGCTCCATTCTGATTGGTCAGAAGTCGTTGATAAATTTTCCCTAACAGCATGCACTGACAGCAGTCCCAGCTGTAATTCAAATCACAGGTTCATATTAATGTGCTCCTTCTAATCAGTTATCGGTTCTATAGGAACAAGCTACACAGGGGCTTGTATGGCAGGGATGCTAAAAAGTACAATGTGTCAATCTTTAATTAATTTCATTAAGCACTGCGTATCAGGAGCTACAGCTTGGTTAGTTATTGCACTTTTAGTCACACACACATCCCCCTAACAGAAATCTGGCCTGAAATATAAAAAGCTCTTTAAAGGTTGCCAAATATTTTTCTTTATTTTTGACTCTCATAAAGACAGATTATAATCTTCCACAGGTCTCACTACTGTTTCCCAGCCTCAGAAATCCATCATCACAGGAGCATCAGTAGTACCAGTACTTCTGTGTTTATTCATAGTGTGTGTTTGCAGAAAAAGGAATAAACGTGAGTCTTTGCATATACACAACATGGAATTATTATTATTATTATTATTATTATTATTGTTTTAAACGCTGATTAGTGATACTCATCTGTCGACACAGAGTTAAACAGATTGAAGCTTGATAAAACATGTTGGTGTTTTGGATGTTGCAGGAAAGTACCAGCTGGAGCCAGAGAGCAGTCATGAACACTGTTACACAGAAGTGTGAGTGTACATTGCGTTGCATTGCTTTCACACACATCTTAACTTGTCGTTGGAAATAACAAAATATACAGCATCATCCAACAAATAAGCACAAGGATCACTAAATATCAAATCTTTCAGTATCAACATATTTACCATGTTTTAGGTTGAAAGTTTCCTTTCTGCAGTCTGTTCTGCTTTAGCATTAAAGTTAGCATTAAAGTAAAAATCTTAAAAAGCTATAGGAGACCATTCATTATCTATGTTCACACACAACACGGAGCTACAATTCTAGTGACAGCTGTGAGTGACGAAGAATGAGCGATTCCTCTGACCAACCGCATGGCACGGGTTGTACAGCATTTTCTCATTCGTCCTATCACAACTTTATGCTGCATTCGACTTGCCTCATAGCTGGCAATTCACAGGTTGGAACGATGTCATTTTTCGAACCTCTGCGAATTCAACTTGTGAAGTTGAAAATAGAAATTTCAAGTTTAGGGGACGTTTTCTTTGGCTTTTTCTAGTTGAAGGTTGGAAACTGAACACAGCATAAAAACGTTGGATGGGCGTTACACATGCACAAGCGACAACGGAAGTGCTCGCTTCATGACCACTAAAGACAAACTCAAGCAACACGATGGATTTGTCACTCACTAGTGTGAATGCAGAGTTATTCAAATTGCTCGATAAAGGCAATCCTCCAATTTGGAGGCATCCTAGATTAAGAGTAATAATTAAAATATTGCATATATTGTCTGTTCTTCCAGGATGTACACTCTCCACAGTACAAACAGCCATGGTAAATACTTCTGAATTAATTTTCCTGCAGTTAATTAATGTATAAATTCTTTCTTTCTTTCTTTCTTTTTAGCTCAGTTGATGGTGTTTTCTCATATTTCCATCATTCCTAATAAACCTTTTTCCTTCAGAAAATCCCTCACTAAATGTTGCTACTGGGATGTTGGAAGGACAAAAGCAGAACTGAGGAGAGATCATATGACATACGCCGGTAGGATCACAGATGTTGGAGCGTGAAATATAAATCATGTGTTTGATCTATAAGATAATGATTCCAGTCTTAACTGTGTATTACTGATGTGTGGTTCCTTAATGAATGTAATAAACGACATTGAAAGATAAAGTGTTCTGATTCATATCTGACGTGTGTGTTGAGAGTCTGGAGAAACAGAACTGCCATCAAACCAGTAGAGAATCCATTCAACAGATTTTCGGTGAAAATAATCTTCCCTCATTCATCATCCATAGGCACTTTGTCCTGATCAGGTTCATGGTGGACAGTCGACGTTAGCAATTTAGTGAAATTTAACTTTATATGAGTCTTTGCTTACTCCAGCCTATTGAAATATTTTACTGAGGTTGGGTCAGGGACACTCATCCTCAAGTTCCATGCTGCATCCACTTATCCATCACTTAACCCTAACTACAGAGGGTCTTTCCACCTCAAGTGATCCAATACAGGTTGCTTGATCATTTTTAATTTTCCTATATATTTTTTAAGTGATTACCTATATGTATTTGTATTTCAAAGCCACCAGTCTTTTTTTTATTTGATTTTACTTGATTTAACTACAGCTTGGCACACAAC
This sequence comes from Ictalurus furcatus, assembly GCF_023375685.1. Lineage (NCBI taxonomy): Eukaryota > Metazoa > Chordata > Actinopteri > Siluriformes > Ictaluridae > Ictalurus > Ictalurus furcatus. The sequence continues at coordinate 14,009,638 of NC_071282.1, forward strand.
AAATTTTGGTTATACAGCTGTTTACAGAAACCTCCATATCTTGGCGCAGGATGGTCCTAGCTGGAGGAACATTTTGTAACTTTTTCCAGACATTCCAAATTGTTGTATTGACTATGCCCAGTGTTTCTGCAATGCCTCTGACTTTCCCTGTTTGCTCAGCTTCAAAATGGCTTGAATTTCTCCCATAGACAGCTCGCTGATCTTCATGTTGGCTTAACCTTTTTATCAACAAATACAGTCTTCACAGGTGAAACTGAAAGCTAACACCAAGAGTAGATGTTCAGAGCAGTTAATTATTTAAACAATCAGTTTAACTGATTGAAACTGGTGCATGGTAGCTAGCTGGTACTAAATCTAGACAACTTATGGTATAAATGTGGTTTGGTAATTATAATACAGTAACCTCTGCCTCAAAGCTGCTGCTATATTTATTCTTTCATGCCTGATGTAGAAAGTGATCCAAAAAATCGTGATCAGGTACAAGCAAAAATAATAACTGTGGCAACTAGTCGGATTGATCAGAATGTTTTGGGAGCAAGTGGGAGTGGGATTTAACAAAAACGGACAAACACAGTTAGCTCGAACAAAGTTAGAATGGGAGACTGTTCAAGTGTCAAATGCTGTGCCCTGTGACAATATGCATGAAAAGCTATGCAACTTCCTGCTACATTTCCTCTTTATAACTAGTCCTATTTATTTTTAGTCAGCACGTTCTTTATAGAGTTTGCTAATTTCTTTATGGGATTAAATGGACCTGGGCTGTTTAAATGTTTATAGTTTAAATGGAATGACTGTGTGATTGACCTCTTATGAGATGACCCACTCATTGCATGTTTGTTTCTGTGAAAACTGTTTGTGTTACTGAGTTACCTGAAGTATTTGACATTTGGATGGTACTTACCCCCTTGCACGCTCTAAGCTTATGATAACAGTTGCCTTTACCCACGGCTTATACTGACAGCTTGCTTTGTTTATGACTTGTGTTCTGTTCTTGTATTGGCCCTAGCTTATTTCATGGCATAATAATGCACATTCATGCACATTCATGCCATTATCCAACCAGCCAATCATGTGGCAGCAGCACAATGTATAAAATCATGTAGATACAGGGCAAGAGCTTCAGTTAATGTTCACATCAAACATCAGAGTGGGGGGGCTTCCACCACTACCACCTCTACTTCTGGGCCCTTGAGCAAGGCCCTTAACCCTCAACTGGGGTAACCCTAAAGATGCACCTGGGAATCTTTATTATATGATATTATCATTAATTCTATAATTATATGCTGCTGAAAGAACAATTCATATATGCTGTATTGCCTCAAACTGAAACTGAAATATTTTAGAAATAGTTTGGTTTAATGAACCATTGTGTGACACTTTTTTTTATCGACAATTGTGCATTTTATTATTTTATAGCATGTATTTTACTATTAGATCAGCATGATCTGGATTAACATGAAACAAAATCTAACTATCCATTAAACTTCTAATCATAATATCTGATATATTACCTCTAGTGAACATGCTGGGGCTGTGGTAAATATATTTGCTAATGTATTCTGATTTCAGAAGTATGAAAACAATTGTGTGTGAATTTACAAGTTCATCAGTACTGGCACTTGGGGTTCTGTGGTTTGTTAGTTTGTAGCTATTTCAGGAAATGTTTTCTGTGATGATCTCTCATCATTGCTGCTGTGAAAGTCACATTTCCAGAAGCTGCAGTTTAATGATTGTATGATGGTGCTGCATTTTAACACGATGTGCTTCAGTGTGTGGATGCTTTGGTGTTGCTTGATGTTTGTCAAAGGTAAGTTACATTCTGAATTGGATGTAAATCCGAATGAATGTGCATATTTTTCTAATGAATCAGGTGACCCTTAATAGTGTTTTTGTCGCTTGTTTGCAGGGCGTGAATTGTGTAAAAGCTACTGCACTGATAGAAGCAACATTTCTATTAAACTCCAGTCTGATGTCCTGCTGCCGTGTACCTTTAATCCAACTCTCCTCGGATCAGATAAGACTGCAGATATAGCGGTAGTGTGGAGTCAGAGGAACACAACAATACACCATCTAGTGGAGATCACTCTACAGGGAGAAGTGAAGTTTTGGGATTCTAAACATGGACGTATCAAGACGTTCCCTAAGCTCTCTGAATCAGGAAACTTCTCCATCCTCCTTCAGAAAGTGCAGCCGTATGATCTGGGTCTCTACCACTGTGAGCTGTTTAACGGGACCGGCTGCAGAATTGCGTATCAGGAACTACAGCTTGGTTAGTAATGACATTTTTAGACATATATACATTATTGTTGGCTTTGGAAACGTCGTGGTCCTACTAGTCATTACCAGTTATTTATACCGCAGTGCTCCATTCTGATTGGTCAGAAGTTGTTGATAAATTTTCTCTAACAGCATGCACTGACAGCAGTCCCAGCTGTAATTCAAATCACAGGTTCATATTAATGTGCTCTTTCTAATATGTTATCGGTTCTATAGGAACAAGCTACACAGGGGCTTGTATGGCAGGGATGCTAAAAAGTACGATGTGTCAATCTTTAATTAATAAACATTTGTAATTGTTTTATCTTTTCTGTGCTTATCAGTCTCAGATAAAAACAGGGACACTTTGGGTCTTTAGATACTTCCACAGATCCTGTTTTCCATCAGGCGATAATCATCACAGGAGCATCAACAGGAGCAGTACTTCTTTGTTTATTCATAGCATCTGTCATCTACATAGGCAACAGACGTGAGTCTTTTGTATAAACACTTTGTTAGGTAATATTTGACATGACGTCTATTCTTTTTTTTTTTGGTAACTTTTGAACGAGCTTGTTCAGATAGACCAATGCTGATTAGTATTAAACATCTACTATACAATGCATTTAAATAAACAGCTCAACTGAATGTTACAGGAAGGCACCGGCTGCACCCAGAGAGCACTCGTGGTAAGTGTTAAGAGGTGTGAATTCTCACACCTGCAGGAAGTTTCCACTCCTATGAAGTATTGAGGACTGCAGTTCTGCTGTAGCTTAAACTGAATTAATCAGTAACATTGAAGGACAAACTAGATGAATAGTTCTAATAAATAAAATAGTTGTATGTATTGTCTGTCTCTAGGTTGTTCACATGATAACCCAGACTATGTGAGCTACAGCCATGGCAGGGATGGTAAATACCTACATTCAAGACATGTTCTGTTTATTAATAAGCAAATATCAGATTTCTATATTTCCTTTTTAACATCTGTACCACTTGATTAATCCAAAATAAACTTTGCTTCCTGAACTTTAGAAACTCTTGTGAGTGAAAACCCGATCTACGAGACTGTTTGGAACAGAGGAGGCAGCATGTGATGAAGGCTCATACAGTACCTTCACCAGAGGGGCAAATGTTGGAGAATAATTTATATCTTAGTAGGGACTCGGTGTTCTCACAAGGATAGCAAAAATTCACAGTTATATCTTTACAAGAACTGCAGCTATTATTTTATTTAAAAAACCAAAAGATCTCTTTTCGGTTACTTAAGTAAAGCTTAGAGTTAGATTAAGGTGCAGAATAACATTATCATTATTAGTCAGCATTAATAATTATGTCAAAGGTCTTGACAAGCAAGTGTGTGTGTGTGTGTATCTACAGTATACATCCATACATACATGCATACATATACACACTCACTATATGGCCAAAAGTATGTGGACACCTGAGCATCATTCTCATATATGGTTCTTCCCCAAAACTGTTACCACATGCTGTATCATTACCATTTCCCTTCAGTGGAACTAACAAGCCCAGACATGTTCAGCATGGCAATGTTCTTGTGCTCAAAGCAAGCTCCATAAAGACATGGCTTTCCAAGGTCGATGTGGAAGAACTGGAGTGGCGTGCACAGAGCCCTGACCTCAACCACGCTGAACTGGAACGTCGACTGCACACCAAATCTCCTCACGTGTCTCAATGCCTGACCTCACTAATTCTCTTGTGGCTGTAAAGGGAGAACGGGGAAAATCCCCTCAGCCATGCTCAACAATCTAGTGGAAAGCCTTTCCAGAGAAGTGGAGATTATTATAAGAGCAAAGAGAGGACCAATTCCCCATAAATGTTCATTCATTTAGAATTCATTTCTCTTGGATGGATACATTTACTCGTTTTATTTAATATTATATTATGCAATAGCATATTATCTCCGACAAAAATGAACAAAATGAGTCATTTAAGTGGTTTTATTTTACATTTGACTGCATTCTTTTCAATTTCTGAATGTTTAATTAAGCTGTTAGACACCAAACTAACTGGAAAGATTTTTTTTTTATTATATTACTGGTCCTTTAAAAAATAAATAAATAAATAAATAAATGTTTTATTTTATTCATTTCTTGTCTTTTGTTATTATTTTATTAGTTTATCTTAAATAATTGCTTGATGACTTTAAATAATGTTTCATAAGAAGTTATTAATGGATTAACGACATAGTTTTGATGTTAGATTTATATAAAAATTTAACGTTTGCAATAAAATTACATTACTGTTTTCTGTTAAGCGTAAATAAACCGTGTCAAAGTGATATGATATTAAACTTTTAAAATAATATGTAGATGTGGTTCTCCATGCACATATCTTATACCGTATATGATGTGGGTGGAGGGCGGTGTGGCCCACATCGATATTTTATCAGGAGCCCAGAACTCCCGAGCTACGACCCTGCTACCGCCTGTAAACTGTACGTGTCTTAACGACTGTTCCACAGCTGCATGTGCAGTAATTGTTTATGGTTCATTGCAGCATGAAAAACATCGTTTAAACGCTTTCCAATAAAGATCTGTAACGCGTACTTGGATTTTACAAAATTATCTTTAAAATACAGTCTCCTGAGAAGGGGACGTTTCTTTTTTTTTTTTTTTTTTGCTGAGTTTATAATATATATAATATATATACATAAGTCCACACCAGGGGTTTAAATAACGAACATAATCAGGGGTTTTGTAACACAAAACAGCTGTGATTAACAAGAACACGTAAGAGGGACATCCAGTAATGTAACGGGGTGGAGACAGGACATAAACCATAACTAATACACGTGTGTTAAGAAAACAAGGTCAAGATGGGCAATGTAAAAAGCAAACCAGGAAGTGCACCATCGCATTTCAGAGCATGCTGTGTGCTCCAGTGCTTTGTGTGAGGGGAAATCATCACACACACACACACACACACACACACACATATATATATATATATATATATATATATATATATATATATATATATATATATATATATATATATATATATATACTGTATAAATACTTTCGTCCCAGCTCAATACACAAAACAATGGTGTTTTCCAGGCTGGTCTTCTAGCTATAAATTCAGGATATAGATTTTAAATGTATGAATTTATCCCTAATTGTTCTTCATCATCTTTAAAGTGTCTTCAGTGTTTGGAATATTTCATTCTTTATCTTCTGATCGATGAGAAACAAACTGGGCTTCAGAAAGGCATTTTAAACATGACATTTGTTTGTTTGTTTGTTTGTTGTATATGTATAGGAAGAAGTCTGTACCCAGACGTGGTGGTTGATGCTCAGTTCTACAAGATGATCATGTGTGGATATCACATGTCACAGCCGGCCCCTGCTGAGATGTGAGCGCTGATGAATACACTGACATTTCATCATTACACCTCTCTGATTATAAAGAAATGAATAATGTACAAATAATGAAGATGTGCTGGAGTCTTGAGCCGACCTCGAGACTGACCTTCAACCAAATTGTCCAGATGATCAGAACGCTGCTGCCGGAAAACTCAGAGCAAGTACGAGACATTAACAATAGTCACCAATCCAGTCATGTAATAATATTATAGAATATCAATTTTATTTTCATTTTTATTTTTATTTTCTCCCACTTTATGGATTTTTTTAGTGCAGTCCCTGCTAATTCCCTCCTCAAACACTCTCTGTTTCTGTTTTTAATAAGTTCAAATGTTTTTATTGCTTATATTCCTGATTTTTGAGTCCTAAATAAACACATACACACACTTCCATATATAATGGCACCCTTTATGAAAATAACCAGAAAAAAAACAATAATGAACAATTAGCAATATATTAAGTTTAAACTTACAGTGATGTTCTATTTTTTTTAGTGCTACGTTTCCCCACAAAACATTGAATTCAAAATTATTGGCACCCCGAAGTGTCCTTGAGCGCGAAACAGCACCGAGTTCCTTTCTGTAATTCCTAACAAGCTTGTAGAGATGTGTAGAAGATCTTCATCCACTTCATTTAGTTGATGTGTGTGTGTGTGTGTGTGTGTGCACAGGGGAATGATACTAGTAGAATTAGTCGTATATGGAAAGAGAGATGGAAACATTTTTTAGGGGCATTACTCTGGGGTGGCTTGGGGCACTTAAATCATAAAGAAACACATGTGTTGGTTTTACTCTCATTGTGAGGAGCCTTTAATTCATTTACTTGAGTGTTGTTGTAGAAATATTTACACTTAACCCTAACCCTAAACCTCAGGAACCGAATCTCTATGTTTTCTTTATTGTTTCCAGTAAAATTTGTAAAAGAAGTGAATTATTTGCAGAGGACCAGCCAAGTGACAAGAAAACTTACATGTATTCCTATCACTACGGAGACATTTGGTCCACACAGTTTGAGTAGTTCCTGGTCCTTGTATGACTAATTTCATTGAAAAATCTTACTTGAAGTAAATATGTGAGCCAGGAAGCCAGAAACGCTGGCTCATTTATGCAGCAGGTCACCATTATAGATGTTAAAATGTTGATCTGTGATCACTTTAAGCACTTATAAAATCCTTGAGTGCTCATTTTCAACTAGCTAGACTTAATGTATTGTTCAGGACAGACAATTGGATGCAAAACATGCCACCAGGAAATCTTATTTGGTGTTTCTGAGGAGGTGAGATCAACCGGCTCAGGCTGGAGTACATTAAAGACATAGTTCATGACATCATATGGGTATCTACTCACATACACACGTATCAACAAGCAACAAAATACAAAGCTCACAAGGTCAGAATGCTAAAAGGTACGTACAGCTAAGACCAGAAGGTTTCCTCAGAAGGGATTTGTTTTGAACAGAAATTGCCCTGCCGTTTCCATTAGCTCTAAACGAGCAGATCAGAACAGCCAAAAGGGAGAGGCTGGCATCTTTTGGAAAGCGAGAGTATTTATTAGGCTCCCTCACATTTTTTTCCAGCTTGATTTTTAACTTTGCATGTTTTCACCCTTCATACATCACAAGCTACAAGGAAAAATATTAACAAGAAATCAATTTGACAGTCCCGCAGAAAGAAATCTAAGTGTATTTAAGAAACACAAAACATATATGTAATTAATAAATAGTGAATAAATAAATGTATTTCTCTGGAACAGTTCATTTCCTCTCTCTCCATGGAGCTTTTTAATCAGTCAGGCAGTCAGCTAGTCAGGGAAAGTATCTTTGTGTCTCTCTCAGTGTTTCTGTCAGTCAGTCTCCTTCTAGAGCCAAGACTTATTTTCTTTCTTCAGTTGCTCTTCCATGAGTACTTTTTAAATCACTCCTTGCTGCTTTATGCGATGACTTGTCCTTCAAAATGACTGAAAGTTGGCACAGGGCAGGCCAAAGTTGAGGGAGATCAGGAGCTCATTCCTCATGAGCTCCACAAAGCACTGGTTATGGACATCACTCCATTCATTTGCCAACATGGAGAAGAGTCTCTACCCTGCTGAGGCCAGTACACTCACGTTGTAGGGGATGATTGACAGCATATTTGGGAAATACAGGCCTCCACCCATCCACTTGGCAGCCACATATGTGCCCTTCCATTGAAGAGACCTATATGAACTTGAAGAGCTTAAGTAATTAGTAAAAACCCTAAAAAAATAAATAAATAAAAAGACAAGATAATTTTTGCCAGACAAAACACACCTGCCATTACATAACCCATATGTGTGCACTATTTAGCCAAAAATGTTAGTTTTGCTAAGCCAATAGACCATTTTCAAACTTTATGCAAAAGCAGTGCAATCACAAAAAATTAAGTAACTATGAGACAGTTTTATTCTATCCTAAGCCAAGATTCGTAACTCAACTCACAGAAAAGAGGATAACTAAATGTCTAAAACATCATTTCAAAGGCAAGATTTTCACCACATCAGGTCAGCTTCATTGTGGGAATGCTAACCTGCTAAACATCTGCAGCACTGACTCTGATTTACACTGTAAAATAATAATAAATCATCCTTTAAATTACTTTTTATTGTTTAGTCAGTGTTTCTGTCATAAAAAAAAAATCAAACACTATAATTTCCATGCGAGTTTTTGTTTGAACAGCAGGGGGCCTAACACCGATCCTTGTGGCACACCATACTTTACTGCCCTTACATTAGAAAGTTCATTATTTAAACAAACAAATTGGTAGTGGTCAGACAGGTGGGACCTAAACCATTTTAATGCCTGTCCCTGAAAACCAATGTAGATTTGTAATCTATCTAAGAGTATGTCATGATCAATGGTGTCGAACGCAGCACTAAGATCAAGTAGAACAAGCAGTGAAATGCAGCCTTGGTCAGATGCTAGAAGTAATTCATTTGTAATTTTGACAAGTGCAGTCTCTGTGCTGTGGTGAATTTCTGATTGAAATTCTTCATAGATACCATTATTCTGCAAAAATAAGCATAATTGATCAGACACAACTTTTTCTAATATTGTAGATATGAATGGAAGGTTTGAGATTGCTCTGTAATTTTCTAGTTTACTAGGTTTCTTAATGAGAGGCTTAATAACCCCCAGCTCAAATGTTCTCGGGACGTGACCTAGAGCAGTGGTTTTCAATGTGGGGGCCACCAGGGGGCGCCCGGGGGGCCTCAACAATTTGGTGTGCCCATCCCTTCCACTAGTATGTTTTCTCTTACTCACTCTCAGACAATCACACACACACACACACACACACACACACACACACACACACACACACACACACACACAATATCAATTCCTAATGTAATGTAAAGATGTAAGATGTAATTGTTAATAAAAAAGGAGGATATATCCAGAAGTCTGTATTTTTAATGTGTTTTAAAGACATCTTGTAAAAGGGGGGCCTCTGTCAAATTTTAATGCCATTTGGGGGGCCTTGCCCTGGAAAAGTTTGGGAACCTCTGACCTAGTGATAATGAGGAGTTAATAATATTGAGAAGAGGCTCTCCTATTACAGGAAGGAACTTTTTCATTAAATTAGTGGGTATGGGATCTAGAATACATGTAGTTGATTTTGATGTGTTAAGTTTTGTAAACTCTTCCTGTCCAATAGCAGTAAAGGACTGCAATTGTACTTGGGAGACAATATTGGAGGCCAAAACCTGTGATGCTTCTGTTAGTTGTACATTTCCAATTATATTCCTGATACTTTCATTTTCTCAGTGAAGAAATCCATGAAGTCATTACTACTAAACTGTGCTGGAATATTCAGTTTGGGCGACGTTTTATAATTTGTTAATCTAGATATCATTTGTTAATCTAGACATATGTAGATACTCTGCTCTAGCACCTTTTAGAGCCTGTCTATAGCTAGACATACTGTCCTTCCAAACAAATCGAAAAACCTTTAGATTAGTCTTTTTCCATTTGTGCTCAAGATTACGAGTTGTTCTCTTGAGAGCATGAGTATGACTATTGTACCATGGTGCAGGATGTTTCTTTCTTTTCTATCACATCTATTGATATTTCTGTTGAATAAATAATTGAAAAAGCAATGTTCCTTGTGATTTTGTTCAAGTATATAAACTTCATTAATAGGCATTGTTTCAAAGATGATCAAATGTTTACTTGTCCAAATATGTAAAAAAAAAAAAAAAAAAAAAACTAAAAAAAAAACAACAATTTCCATGTACTTATGTTTTCACAAGACTGTCGCTATATGAGTGAAACTTGACATTATATGGTTATATTCTCATTCATATTTGATCATAAGAACATACATTTAATTGATTGATTTCTTTATTGTCATTGTACAAACATACAGTGAAATTATGGACTTGCCAGTGTATACAGTTACAGAATAATTGAGTGCATATTACAAACAAAGGCCCTATTCCACATAAAAATAAAGTGCTCATAATGTAAATGGAATAAAGTGCTCATAACATTATTGCACAAGAATGGTTCGTATAAAGGATGTTTTGTAGTTGTAGGGTGTGTTTTCAGTTCAAGTTTCAGTATGGTGATAGCTTTAGGATAATGTTCATGAATCTTGTGGTGCGTGTTTTGATATACCTGTAGTGTTTTCTAGACAGCAACAATTCAAACAAATGATGGGCAGGGTGATTTGAGTCCTTCAGTATGTTATATATTTTCTGCAGGCAATGGGAGGTAAATATGTTGTCCAGGGCTGCTAACTGTTGGTTTGTTAAACATTTCAGGTTTAACATGGTTAACTAGCATCCATGAGGACATAAAGGATTTTCCAATAGTTTACTTTTCAAATATTTTCTTAAATTAATCTATGTTTACTTTCACACTATAATTTGAGTATCTTTAATATAAATTTATATATAATATAAACAAAAGAGTACAAAATTGTCCCGTGATCTTGAGGAAATTTGGATGAAGCAGCATCCTGTTGAACAGGTGACTGTAATATTCCACATATTTCACAGTGGTAGATGTCATCAGGTAACAAGGAGTGAGTGAATGTTGTGGGACCTAAAATATACTTAAAAAATAAACAAAAAACTTTAATGGATTACTCATAGAAAAGGATGTTTGAGTAAGAGTAAGAATGGATTCACACACAAGATTTTAAGGATTATATTTTATGCAGTTATATTGCTTTGGGACAGGCAAAAATGCTGTTTTGGACACTTTACTTGTATTTAAAGGTGCATTAAGTAAGATTTCTCATAATTTGTTAAGATTAAGTCTCTGTCTGTTAAATACGTGGAGCTGAATAAGATTTAAGTGATTTTGTTTGACTCTTTTTACCTGTTTTTCTTTTCTCATGGATGAACACAAAGCGGTGGTTCAACTAGAGCTAAAATTAGCAAGGGTTGTCATGACATCAATTTCAAGCACACTATACAACTCTGTAAAGATGCAAAATCTGGCTCATAATGATTAACGATAATGGTCACAATTGCACTTGCTCTCCTTTTTTCCTCTTAATAAACTCTTATGAGTGCTAAGCTGCTTAAACCATTGTTCTTTGTTTTGTTTACCATATTCTACACATTTTCCATCTTATTCACATTATTACTAAGGGGGGAAATCGATTATTGCACCTTTAACGAGTGCTTTAAAATTACATACATATTTCTAAATGTAATTTCAGTGGGAAACAAATGGCACCTTGACTGAAATCACCTTTAGTGCTGTGTTAGCTTAGCATAGTATTTTTTTGTTCATTAATTGCTTGTAAAATGAATATTTCACTTCATTACTTCAGCCCCGTTCTTGTTTCCACTCAGAGAAATTGAAAATGATTATACAGATATATAGATGAGAATAAATGACGAAGTTAAATGAAGTTAAATATTTGTATATTTATATATAAATTAATATAAATATATTAAATAAAATGAAGTTAAATATTTCGTTCTTCTTTTACACTTAGGGTGTAAGGATTTGCTCGTCTTGCTAGTTTGCTAAAGCAGGTTTACTGAGCTCACTTGCACGCTAGCATAGTTAGCATGTTTGGTAGAAAAATACTGACTGGAAATGAATTCACTGAACACTGCAACGCCTTTCTTACACACAAGGTGTTTGTTTTTACCTTGGTGAAAAAGTGGTTCTCATTTTTAACACACTGCCACAAGGAATAATGGCAGAGTGGCTCCATCTAACGACAATAATAACTAATTACAGATGAAAGTTTTAAACAACATGCTGCAATATGTAATAGTCATAATTTATTTTTTGACCACAGTGTTGAAATCAGCCATCTGCCACACTCACAACCATGACTGTGATATGAATTAAGTTGAGTCAAAACAGCAGATATGAACCGCAATGAGATACGTACATTTATATTTATTAATTTAGCAGACGCTTTTATCCAAAGCGACTTAGAAATGAGGAAATACAAGCAAAAGTGCATCTAAAGTTCTACTGAAATCTCTAGTTAAATTCCTGTTAAACAGATAACTTTGTTAACTCGTGGATGTTTTCCAGCAAGCTAACATTAGTGTAGCTTAACTTGCTAGAACATTAAAAACTAGAAAACTAGCTAACTGAGTAAAACTTTGTATTTGCTTGAGCACTTTGAAAGCTCGCAGTTTTCCTTTGGATTCCCAGATGGTTCATCTTTGGCCCTATTGACATAAAGTCTGTATTTGAGATTTGAATTTCTTTAGTATTTAAGTTTATGAATTTATAAAATCTCTAAACCGTTATTTAGAATTTTGTTTAAAGGCAAATTTTAGCAATAGCAAGTTCAAAACAAGGAAAAAACATTGACAAAAATATGTTTTGTGTTTGTTTGTTTGTTTGTTTTTGGTCCAGGCATCTACTTTAGTAATAGCTATCAGGATGTAAAGGAAATTACTTCAAGCTTTTCTTTAAAACTCACTTTCACAGACATCCCACCCTGCAAAAACTCATTTCAGGGAGGTAGCACCCCCACATAGGGACTTCTACAGCGAACCCTCCACATAAACAGATTTTTAAAATGTGATTAATTGTTGACATGTAAGGAGACATTTATTTAACATTTTTATATTAAATTATATTATATTATTCAACTCATTTTTATTATTATTATTTTTTTTTTTATTCTGTTACAACTTTAAGCATGTCTACAGGGAGTTTGGTCTCATCATGTAGGACATCAATAGCAAGCTAGTTTAAATAACATTAGGTGTGTCTCAACCAGCTCCCTAGTTCAGTAGGTCATGAATCAGTATATTGTGTAGATGAGTTTTGGCACTGGTGAGGACCCTGGCTCACTAAACATAAGGACACTGATAACTGAATTTCCAGAGACATGACTACGTACTCGCATTGTAAAACGCCACCAGAATTCACTGATGGTGAAATGAAGCTTTGTGAAGCACCGAGACTTTACCTTCCACTGTATCGTGAAATATAACAGGACATATACACACACGGCAGCGGGCAACCATTAGACAGCATGACTTTAGCCGGATTAAGGTAATCAATAATCGCTATTTACATGGTAGTTTCTTAATCAGAGTATTGTCTTAATCGGGTTAATATCGGATTATTGTTGTCCATGTAAATGTACTGAATGTGTTCAACGAGCTTGATTTGTGCACAGGAGCATTGTCATGATGAAACAAGTTTGGGGCCTTTTAGTTCCAGTGAAGGAAAGTCTTAATGCTACAGTACAGCATACAAAGACATTCTGGAAAATGGGGGAAGAAGTTTGGGGAAGACCACATATGGGTGTGATGGTCAGGTGTCCACAAACTTATGGCCATATGGTGTACTTTGGCTACGTTTTCATTCTTTATCTTAGTTCATAGGGAAAAATTACCACAGCTACACCAATTTCCCCCCTCATATTATAAAGTATCTATAATAAATGAAACTATTAGATTGTTTATTGCAAATACATGTCACAAAAGTGCATCTCAGTTTCTTTCAATACAAGAGTTCCAGCACTTAACAAGTGGATTTCCCATTGCATCAACTGTAGTGTTTCCGTAGTGAGGCTGAAAGTCAGTGCACTTGTGGTGCACAGAAACCCAGTTGATGCAGAAGGTGTGATCAGGTTGTAAGTGTGACTGTTTATGCACTTTTCTTTGCACTTGTGTGCTTTTCTTCAATTCAACTGCCTCCCTAAAATGTGCCGAATATAATAAATAGTTTTACATTATACATTTTGTTCCAGTAAAAAACAAACAAACAAAAAAAAAACAAACAGAAAGCAAAACAAAAATGTGAATAAATGATGGAAACATGGAAGCCAAAACAGTTCATCTTTCTCACATTTTTGTCCTCTTTATAAAAGAGATTTTAATGATAGTAAAACTGAAGTCTGTAATCAGTTATATCAGACATATAGATTTTAGATTATTAATCTCTATAGTGTAGGGCTGGGGGTAATGCATCAAAAATAGTTGTCATATCCGCTTAAGGTCATTCCAGGAAGTGAGAGCCAAAGAAACGCATCATGTAGCCTTTATCTGAGTGTGGAAGTAACAGCTGCAAAATGAAATTTCAGTGGTTCATGTTCAGAGCTCTGTGGATTCTCCTCATTTTACCAACTTTCAGTGGTAAGTGTATGACATGATCTGTTTAATAAATAAGCTGGATTTAAAAAATCTAAATGAACATTATATTACATTATGTGATCTGTTATCTTAACTGAATTTTCAGTACTTCATGTAATATAAATATTAAAACATTAAATAGGGTTGTGTAATATAGTACTGTTTGAGTGTCAGCTAATTGTATTGAATTGCTTAAGTTCAAATTTGAAATCATAACACTTTACTCTTTAATTACAGGAGAAAGCCTGTGCAAAAATGAACTTTTACTAAGCAGTAACATTTCTACTGAGCCCCAGTCTGATGTCCTGCTGCCGTGTAACTTTAATCCAACTCTCCTCGGATCAGATAAGACTGCAGATATAGCAGTAGTGTGGAGTCCGAGGAACACAACAATACACCATCTAGTGGAGATCACTCTACAGGGAAATGTGATGTTTTGGGATTCTAAAGGTGGACGTATCAAGACGTTCCCTAAGCTCTCTGAATCAGGAAACTTCTCCATCCTCCTTCAGAAAGTGCAGCCGTATGATCTGGGTCTCTACCACTGTGAGCTGTTTAACGGGACCGGCTGCAGAATTGCGTATCAGGAGCTTCACCTGCTTGTCAGCATCCAACAAAGTAAATTATAAGTGTACCCTACATACTACTACATCTATTTAAGGAATGGACATGAATATATTTTTACATTTACAGTGCCATGTTGGATTAAGTTTCATATAATTTATCATTTATATTCTAGGCCATCAGTTAGTGTGGAGCACAGTTGGAGCATTCTCAGGAGGAATTGTGCTGCTTGCTGTATTCACAACCTGTTTGTTACATGCAAAACGTAAGTCTGAGTTATTTCTACAAGCACATCTTCATGTTCTCTTAATCATCTGGGTCTCTTTTTTTTTGCATGCATAGGAATTATGGTTTTTACTATAAAACAGAAGCACAAACTTTCAGACTGAGTGTTTGAGTTACACAAACAAAGTGAATTGTTAAAACATAGCTTGTGGTTTTCACTGTAAAAGCAAAAGCAATTCACACGTCCTAGAGTCATTCTATAACCTATTTTAAGGCATTTCCGCTTTGTAGGTGTTTATACATGTGAGAAAATGTGAGGTGCCCCTACAGTATAAACCATGAGTTAATGCCCTCCAGGTTCTTCTGTTTTACTGAAGGTGAATGAAGTGTATGAATGTTATTACTGACATTACTGGTTACACAGATCCGCTTGTTTGTGAGCTTGTTCAAACGTGTAGAATTTGTTACTTTCTGTGAAATTTCATAGATTTTATTGTACAACTTTGAAGAAGAGCGTCTGTCCTATATATTGTTTACTAGAGTGTATACATTGTCCAAGTAAAAGTAATGTACTGCAGTAATAAATGCACTCCAGTGTACTGTGTGTGTCTCAGAGTCGTCCAGGTTCTGAACTGAAACTTGGACACTTGTTTAATTTTACACTTACAGTTATGTTCTTTGAAATTACATTGCAGGCAGACAGAATATCACTGTTATCGAATCTGACTATGGTAAGTTGATGCGTGTTTGATACATTATATATAAACACTTTATATTTATATATAGTATATTCTGTATCTGCAGTAGTTCTATTTAGCACACACAGTAATGTTGTCCTGTGTCTCTGCAGAAAACGCTGTGGGTGCAACAGCACACTCAGACAGAGGAAGTAAGCAGTCTGTGGTATTTGATAACCAAACTTTGATCTGTTATATAACACTAAAGCCTCTAGTAGTGACTCAGATTTAAACCTTTAATAGAGTTGGTTCATTTCATCTATTTTAAGGCATTTCTACTTTGTACATGTGTAACCATTTAGACTTGTACTGTCCACAATTCTGATGAATCTGTACCTGCATTCCAGTACTGTTTTTGCCCTTGTCCACTCGCCCTTGCTATTTCCTTTTGGAGAAATTCATTACTCCATTAGGATTGTTACTGTATAAGCTCATGTAAAGTCAGTGGTGGCTCAACCTTAGGGTTGGATATCAGCCATTCAGTACTTGTTAATCTTCATAAAGTTCTTCATAAATTCTGGTGAAATACTAATACTTTGTTAATTCTCTTGAAATACCTCTTTCAAGTGACCAACAATTTTGGACACTTAAAATGTTTGTTATTTGACAGATATAAGCCAATGTTTAATTGATTCACTCAACTTTCTGCAATCATTAGGCAGTATGGTCAGTGCCCCATTTACTCTCCATTGAATTATTATTGTACCCAATGGTCAAAAGTTGGAACTGCAACAAGCGCTAATAGAGGCCCATTGGGGCAGAAATCATGCTGCTCCATGCTCAGTGGAAGAAGAGCTGAGACATTGGGCTACTGATTGGAAGCTCATGAGTTCAAACCCCGGCACTGCCAAGCTGACACTGTTGGGCCATTGATCAATGCCCTTAATCCTCAACTGCTCAGATGTATGGATGAAATAAAATGTAAGTCGCTCTGGATAAGGGCATCTGTTTCAGGCCTTTTGTGTGGTTTTTAAGATGTAGTCATAGTCACATGATATGGGGTGCACAGTGGCTTAGTGGTTAGCACGTTTGCCTCACACCTATGAGACAAAAATATTATACTTGGTCATTTATTTATTGAGGAAAATGATCCAATATTACATATCTGTGAGTGGCAAAAGTATGTGAACCTTTGCTTTCAGTATCTGGGCAGCAGTAACTCCAACTAAACGTTTCTAGTAACTGTTGATCAGTCCTGCACATCGGCTTGGAGGAATTTTAGCCCATTCCAGAACAGCTTAAACTCTGGGATGTTGGTGGATTTCCTCACATGAACTGCTTGCTTCAGGTCCTTCCACAACATTTCTATTGGATTAAGGTCAGGACTTTGACTTGACCATTCCAAAACATTAACTTTATTCTTCTTTAACCATTCTTTCATATAATGACTTGTGTGTTTAGAGTTGTTGTCTTGTTTCATGACCCACTTTCTCATCAGATTCAGTTCATGGACAGATGTCTTGATATTCTCCTTTAGAATTCACTGACATTATTCAGAATTTCAAATGCTGTAAAACAGATACCTGTAAAACAGGTACTACCACCACCATGTTTCACAAATGGGATAGAGTTCTTATGCTGGAATGCAGTGTTTTCTCACAGATCTGTAATATTGGATCATTTTCCTCAGTAAATAAATGACCAGGTATAATATTTTTTGTCTCATTTGTTTAATTGGGTTCTCTTTGTCTGACGGTGACGATGTTTTAGATCATATTTGTGCAGATATATAGAAAATTCTAAAGGGTTCACAAACATTCAAGCCTATTACAGGGTTACTTTAAAAATTCTCTAGATAGTAAGCTGCATCATAAGTCAAGTGTGAAAGCCTCTGGACTTAATTTTTGTTTGAAGGTATGTCTTTATTAATGTCGGCCTGCCTCACCAAACCCTATGGTCACGTGTTGCTGACGGGTAAAGTTCATTAGATGAACCATTGGAGGAACGATAGTCAACATGTCGGCACAACTATAGTCATCAGGTGCAGAATTTCCACTCCCTGTTATACACTTTGTCACAAGTCACCACTCGGGTGAAGTCCACAAGGGCATGCTAAAAAACAGTAGTGGGATGCAAGGAATATCCGTTAAAAAAGTCTAACTTCTCTTGATGTATTTTTCTCTAAATAGGTGAATCAAGAGAGAATCCAATATATGACACTTCCTGTCAGCCAGAATCCAGTAACAATGCAAGAGAAAAGGAAGGTAAGTGTGTTTAAAATTATAGTGTATTTAAGCATGCTACACTATTAAGACGTTGATCTAATGATAGTTATCTCCAATTCATCTTTTTAAGGGCTTTCATCTGATACTCCAGTGTATGCCACTGTGAAGAAAGGAAAAATAGTTAATAGAACCTAAAGGAAGCCATAAACACAGTGTGACATTTTATAGGAAAACAGTTTATGATGACATATGTACTAAAACTGAATATATAGTTTGATAATTTACCCCATGTCATTCTTATTATGCAATCAGTAGCCAAGTTTCTGTCCACTTTTACGCTTTTCTGTTATCGGCAAACTGAAAGTATGTAAAAAAAATTTTTTGTGAAATTTGCTGTCTTCTGCCTGTTTCCATCCAATCGGCCTTTTACTGATAAATTGGTGAGCATGATGCTGTCATCCTTTAAAATAAAACAAATTGTCTCAAAAGTTTTGGTGTATCGCAAAAGAAATCTGCCCTTGAGCCGTTTCCATACATAATTTTGTGTTTATCGCAAATTGTGTACCTTTTGTGTCCCACATGTCTTCAGATCTTTGTAAAATGGAGTGAGCATTCAGAAAATTAAATGAAACTGGGCAGCTTCCTGTTATTTTAATTTCACAAATAATTGCAATTGTATGAAATATCAGAAGACAACGTCAGAATGGAGTAGTTGCTTGTCTGATAGGGCTCCAGGTAATTGTTATTATGCCACTAAGCCCATGGGTCTGAGAGGTAGTGGTGGAGAGACACTTCACAGAAAGTCTCTGGCTGCAAAGTTTAGAATGTCACGGCCCACGTTTGAGGTGCTGTGCCAATTAATTGGTCCTGATGTTGGGCCCATCGCAGGTTGCCACCGACCACCGGTTCTGACCCGAAAGCGGATTGCCATCGTTCTGTTCAAGCTGGCAACCTGCACTGAGTACAGAGTAGTGGGGGAAACTTTCAGGGATAATAAAACGACAATCCATCAATGTGTATATGCTGTGTGCACAACTAGGAAAGAAAAATTAACACGCATTATATCAGGCTACCGAATGTAGCGGAGGCCAATGAAATCCATGCCATAACCTTGCTTCTTATCACATCTTGGGTTGGATGGATTCATTCTGTCGTGACACTGTATTTTTTTTTTTACATGAATGCCATTTTTCTCGATAAAAACTGAAGAATCGGCATAGAATTTAAACTACAGTTAAACTAAAAAAAATATTATGTCGACACTTGTGAAATTTTATGGATAATTTGCGTTTCCATCAGCTGTAAACATTTCAATGCGCTAAACCACAGACATTCACACATAAAATCACAAAGAAATCCTTTGATGGAAATGTAACTACTGAGACATTGTGATATAATGCACTCCTTAATCTTAATAGTTTCATTGTCGAGTTATTGATCGATATTAGATTTTAACCCTCCATCTGTTATCATGACGAGCCGTCACTGGTGATGCAGCTTTGTGCTTTTGCCCCTACGCCAGGGAACACTGCTATTTGCTTATTTTGTTGTTTTGGTGTGAAACATGGTACTGACCTTAGACTTTACAACTACTTACTTGTTTAATATCTCACATTGCCTAGTTTGATGCTTTTAATCATTTCGTAGAACCCCATATACAAATAATAGTGTAGTATTCCTTTTCATTAGAATTTTATTGTTTTGGGCTTACACACTGTGTTTCCCCTACTTTAAAAGAGGGTTCAATAAAGTGGTGCTGTTGTTTATATTTCATTTTACAACCTGGCCCTCTTATTCACCAGATCTGCTCTTATGGATTGGACATGCCAATTTTAATAAATCATAATACTAAAACTTGTCTCTTGAACACTTGGCGTTTTAAAATGAATGCATTGAGATAATGAAACAATGACTTACTCATAATAGCTGGAGAGAAAAAAACACTCATTGGCCCCACCTTTTGGTGCAATCATGTAACTTACGGAAAGGGACACTGACCGAATCTGAATCTTTCTGGTGAACGGAGAAAACTAGCTAATTGAGTAAAACTTTTTATGAAATTGAGCCCTTAGAAAGTAGAAAGCATCTTCTTTTCCTTTGGATTCCCAGTTGCTTCACCTTTGACCTAATTCAGAGGTTCGCAACCTTTTGTAACTAAAGCCCCCCCAAGTCTCCCCTATCATGTGGCACGCCCACCCCCATATTGGAAGAGACCAGGTATAATGATAATCTATTCTATATAAAATCTATCTATATATAACCTAATCTATAATCTGTTTTTGATATATATAGATAGATAGATAGATAGATATTTTTTTTATTTTGTGTTTTCGTACTTTTTTCAAATTACTTTTCATAACTTTAATAATTTTTTAAAAATAACTTTTATAAAACTATATAACAGACAGATATGGAACAGGAATGATCAAAAATGTTTCTGAACACTATAACTACTTTGAACAACAGAACTAGGCTGTAATAACATGAACTATTTTACATGTAAAACATGTTACATTCCATTTGTCTTGCGTTCTACAAACATTCTCATACGAATTATGTAATTTGGGACGAAGGGCGCGTCTCGTTATCCATAAAAATGGTTAAATCTCTGGCTCTCAGACACTCACCGAACCGAGCAGACGCGGAGAGAGGTGTGAGTGCAGCAGGAAAACAAGACTTCGCGCTTGCAGGACAGTACTGGCCACATTTGGAAAGTTGTGAAAGTTTGTCCAAAAAGTCATTAGATTTGTCGTTAGGCGCCTTTTTTTTATTATTTTTTTTTTTTAGCCAAAAAAAAAAAGTCTCTAAAGGGGTCTGAAAAGTGGCTAAGGTGGCAACACTGGTCTGCACTGCACTGACAGCTAGATAAAAGGCAGGCTAAGCTCTGCCTCTCCCCAGCAAAAAGAAAATACAGAGGGAGAGGGAACGCGGGGTTTTTCATTCATGCACATTCTATTTGAAAAGCAATAAAATAAACCGAGCACCCAAATGATGCACTGTCTGTGTTTTTTTCTTGAAAATAATTTGCACCCCCCTTCCGATCTCTACCCCCCTGGTTGAGAAACACTGCTCCAGACAACTGTGTGCTGACAAACTGTGCGCTCAGCCTCCCCGTTCAGCTGTGGACGTCGCTCAGCCTCCCCGTTCAGCTGTGGACGTCGCTCAGCCTCCCCATTCAGCTGTGGACGTCGCTCAGCCTCCCCATTCAGCTGTGGACGTCGCTCAGCCTCCCCGTTCAGCTGTGGACGTCACTCAGCCTCCCCGTTCAGCTGTGGACGTCGCTCAGCCTCCCCGTTCAGCTGAGGTCGCCGCTCAGCCCGCCCGTTCAGCTGAGGTCGCCGCTCAGCCCGCCCGTTCAGCTGAGGTCGCCGCTCAGCCCGCCCGTTCAGCTGAGGTCGTCGCTCAGCCCTGCCCGTTCAGCTGAGGACGCCGCTCAGCCTCCCTGTTCAGCTGCGGACGTCGCTCAGTCATCCTGCTCCATGGCAAATAGCGTTCCCCCCTTCTGCGTCAAAGAGACCCACGCTCCTCTCCCTGGCCGCACGGAGACCCACGCTCCTCTCCCTGGCCGCACGGGGGACTTCGCTCTGCCTTCCAGTTCAGCTGGGGACGTCGCTCCGCTTTCAGGCTCCGACGAGGACGTCGGCCTGCTTCCCTGCTCCGCTGAGTACAGTGCTCTGTTTCCCTGTCCAGCTGAGGTCGTCGCTCAGCCTCCCTGCTTAGCTGAGGACGTCGCTCAGCCCGCCTGTTCAGCTGAGGCCGTCGCTCAGCCCGCCTGTTCAGCTTAGGCCGTCGCTCAGCCCGCCTGTTCTGCTGAGGCCGTCGCTCAGCCCGCCTGTTCTGCTGAGGCCGTCGCTCAGCCCGCCTGTTCTGCTGAGGCCGTCGCTCAGCCTTCTGGCTCCTTGGCAAACATCGTTTCCCCCTACTGCTTCGAGGAGACCCACGCTCCTCTCCCTGGCCTTACAGGGGACGTCGCTCTGCCTTCATGCTCCGCCGAGGACTTCGCTCAGTCTGCCTGCCCTGCTGTGGTCGCCGGTCTGCCTTCATGCCCCGCCGAGGACATCGCTCAGTCTGCCTGCCCTGCTGTGGTCGTCGCTCTGCCTTCATGCTCTGCCGAGGAAATATCTCAGCCTCCCTGTGCCATTGTAGAAGCCGCCCGGCCTCCTGATTTTGCGGGGGACATGTTTTCCAGGGGGCCAGGACCACCAGATGGAGGACGTATAATTTTGGGCGCTCCGGGAGTAGCGCCCTTGGGGGAGGGTTCTGTCACGTATCAGGAAGCTCTGGACTCCACTTCCCATCAGCCACTGCACTGCACTACATGTCACATGACCACCTGCACCTGATTCACGTTTTGGTTAATGAGCACTCATGTGTGTATATATAGCCAATAGTCTGCACTGATTCACTGTCTTTCGTTGTCTTAGACCGCTGTGTTCCATGTTTCTTGATCTTGTTAGTTTATGTTTCAGTGTTTTGTTTCATGCCACAGTGTTTTGTCAAGTTGTCTTAGTGTCTTTGTTTCTTAGTACGTTGTTTCAATAAATGTTATTATCTGCACCTGCTTCTGGCTCAACTCGTGACACAAACTTTGTGAAAGCAGTTTGGGGAAGAACCACATATGGGTGTGATGGTCAGGTGTCCACAAACTTTTGGCCATATGGTGTACTTTGGCTATGCTTTCATTCTTTATTTTACATTATAGGGAAAAATGTCCTCACCTACACCAGTTATCTGTCCCTCAGGTTATAAAGTGCCTATAATAAATGAAACCATTAATTCTTTTTATTTTGCATTTATTGCAATTAGGTGTCACAAAAGTGCATCTCACTTTCATTCAACGCAAGAGTTCCAGCGCTTAACAAGTGTCTGGGTTTCTCTAGAAAAAACTTGGATTCAATTCTAATTTATGTCACACTCTTAAGTTTTTCCTTTGACTCACCCTCATAGACTAATGAGAGACAAATAATGCAAGATAATAATGCATACATTAAAAAACAACAATAAACGCATTGCATCAACTGTAGTGTTTCCGTAGTGAGGCTGAAAGTCAGTGCACTTGTGGTGCACAGAAACCCAGTTGATGCAGAAGGTGTGTTCAGGTTGTAAGTGTGACTGTTTATGCACTTTTCTTTGAACTTGTGTGCTTTTCTTCAATTCAACTTCCTCCCTAAAATGTGCAGAATATAATAAATAGTTTTATATTATAAATTTTGTTCCAGAAAAAAAAAAACAGCAAAGCAGAACAAAAATGGCTTGTGTTACTTAATATGTGAATAAATGATGGCAACATGGAAACAGTTCATCTTTCTCACATTTTTGTCCTCTTTATAAAAGAGATTTTAATGATAGTAAAACTGAAGTCTGTAATCAGTTATATCAGACATATAGATTTTAGATTATGAATCTCTATAGTGTAGGGCTGGGGGCAATGCATCAAAAATAGTTGTCATATCCGCTTAAGGTCATTTCAGGAAGTGAGAGCCAAAGAAACGCATCATGTAGCCTTTGTCTGAGTGTAGAAGTAACAGCTGTAAAATGAAATTTCAGTGGTTCATGTTCAGAGCTCTGTGGATTCTCCTCATTTTACCAACTTTCAGTGGTAAGTGTATGACATGATCTGTTTAATAAATAGGCTGGATTTTAAAAATCTAAATGAACATTATATTACATTGTGATCTGTTAGCTAAAGTGTATTTTCGGCACGTCACGTAATATAAATATTAAAACATTAAATAGGGTTGTGTAATATAGTACTGTTTGAGTATCAGCTAATTGTATTGAATTGCTTAAGTTCAAATTTGAAATCATAACACTTTACTCTTTAATTACAGGAGAAAGCCTGTGCAAAAGTGAACTTTTACTAAGCAGTAACATTTCTACTGAGCTCCAGTCTGATGTCCTGCTGCCGTGTAACTTTAATCCAACTCTCCTCGGATCAGATAAGACTGCAGATATAGCAGTAGTGTGGAGTCCAAGGAACACAACAATACACCATCTAGTGGAGATCACTCTACAGGGAAATGTGATGTTTTGGGATTCTAAAGGTGGACGTATCAAGACGTTCGCTAAGCTCTCTGAATCAGGAAACTTCTCCATCCTCCTTCAGAAAGTGCAGCCGTATGATCTGGGTCTCTACCACTGTGAGCTGTTTAACGGGACCGGCTGCAGAATTGCGTATCAGGAGCTTCACCTGCTTGTCAGCATCCAACAAAGTAAATTATAAGTGTACCCTACATACTGCTACATCTATTTAAGGAATGGACATGAATATATTTTTACATTTACATTGTCAGTGTTGGATTAAATATCCTATAATTTATCATTTATATTCTAGGCCATCAGTTAATGTGGAGCACAGTTGGAGCATTCTCAGGAGGAATTGTGCTGCTTGCTGTATTCACAACCTGTTTGTTACATGCAAAACGTAAGTCTGAGTTATTTCTACAAGCACATCTTCATGTTCTCTTAATCATCTGGGTCTCTTTTTTTTGCATGCATAGGAATTATGGTTTTTACTATAAAACAGAAGCACAAGCTTTTAGACTGAGTGTTTGAGTTACACAAACAAAGTGAATTGTTAAAACATAGCTTGTGGTTTTCACTGTAAAAGCAAAAGCAATTCACACGTCCTAGAGTCATTCTATAATCTATTTTAAGGCATTTCCGCTTTGTAGGTGTTTATACATGTGAGAAAATGTGAGGTGCCCCTACAGCATAAACCATGAGTTAATGCCCTCCAGGTTCTTCTGTTTTACTGAAGGTGAATGAAGTGTATGAATGTTATTACTGACATTACTGGTTACACAGATCCGCTTGTTTGTGATCTTATTCAAACGTGTAGAATTTGTTACTTTCTGTGAAATTTCATAGATTTTATTGTGCAACTTTGAAGAAGAGCGTCTGTCCTATATATTGTTTACTAGAGTGTATACATTGTCCAAGTAAAAGTAATGTACTGCAGTAATAAATGCACTCCAGTGTACTGTGTGTGTCTCAGAGTCGTCCAGGTTCTGAACTGAAACTTGGACACTTGTTTTATTTTACACTTACAGTTATGTTCTTTGAAATTACATTGCAGGCAGACAGAATATCACTGTTATCGAATCTGACTATGGTAAGTTGATGTGTGTTTGATACATTATATATAAACACTTTATATTTATATATAGTATATTCTGTATCTGCAGTAGTTCTATTTAGCACACACAGTAATGTTGTCCTGTGTCTCTGCAGAAAACGTTGTGGGTGCAACAGCACACTCAGACAGAGGAAGTAAGCAGTCTGTGGTATTTGATAACCAAACTTTGATCTGTTATATAACACTAAAGCCTCTAGTAGTGACTCAGATTTAAACCTTTAATAATAACTATCTAATTAACCATAATAATAAATGCTCTTTAGATCCAGAGCTTATCAGTTTCAAATGCTATGCTATAAGTGCATCATGTGTTGACTTTTCTAAATGCATTGTTCACATTTAATAGAGTTGGTTCATTTCATCTATTTTAAGGCATTTCTACTTTGTACATGTGTAACCATTTAGACTTGTACTGTCCACAATTCTGATGAATCTGTACCTGCGTACTGTTTTGCCCTTGTCCACTCGCCCTTGCTATTTCCTTTTGGAGAAATTCATTACTCCATTAGGATTGTTACTGTATAAGCTCATGTAAAGTCAGTGGTGGCTCAACCTTAGGGTTGGATATCAGCCATTCAGTACTTGTTAATCTTCATAAAGTTCTTCATAAATTCTGGTGAAATACTAATACTTTGTTAATTCTCTTGAAATACCTCTTTCAAGTGACCAACAATTTTGGACACTTAAAATGTTTGTTATTTGACAGATATAAGCCAATGTTTAATTGATTCACTCAACATTGTACAATCATGGGGCAGTATGGTCACTGCCCCATTTACTCTCCATTGAATTATTATTGCGCCCAGTGGTCAAAAGTTGGAACTGCAACAAGCGCTAATAGAGGCCCATTGGGGCACAAATCATGCTGCTCCATGCTCAGTGGAAGAAGAGCAGTGGACAGGACAGTTAGTGACATGATTGCTAGGGTCGAGGTTTTAATGCCAAATCGGCTAGCCGCCAAGATCTTGTTTAATAGCAGATAATCTCAATTAAATCGAATACATTTTCACAAAGACAAAGTGTAAATGCATACAGTTTTACACAGAACAATTTCTATTGTACGATATATCGCAAGGTCTAGGTCAGTGGGAGCTCAGTGGTTAAGACATTGGGCTACTGATTGGAAGCTCATGAGTTCAAACCCTGGCACTGCCAAGCTGACACTGTTGGGCCATTGATCAATGCCCTTAATCCTCAACTGCTCAGATGTATGGATGAAATAAAATGTCAGTCGCTCTGGATAAGGGCATCTGTTTCAGGCCTTTTGTGTGGTTTTTAAGATGTAGTCATAAGGGGCTAGTAGTCATAGTCACAAGATATGGGGCGCACAGTGGCTTAGTGGTTAGCACGTTTGCCTCACACCTCACACCTATGAGACAAAAATATTATACTTGGTCACTTAATTATTGAGGAAAATGATCCAATATCACATATCTGTGAGTGGCAAAAGTATGTGAACCTTTGCTTTCAGTATCTGGGCAGCAGTAACTCCAACTAAACGTTTCTAGTAACTGTTGATCAGTCCTGCACATCGGCTTGGAGGAATTTTAGCCCATTCCAGAACAGCTTAAACTCTGGGATGTTGGTGGGTTTCCTCACATGAACTGCTTGCTTCAGGTCCTTCCACAACATTTCTATTGGATTAAGGTCAGGACTTTGACTTGGCCATTCCAAAACATTAACTTTATTCTTCTTTAACCATTCTTTCATATAATGACTTGTGTGTTTAGAGTTGTTGTCTTGTTTCATGACCCACTTTCTCATCAGATTCAGTTCATGGACAGATGTCTTGATATTTTCCTTTAGAATTCACTGGTGTTAGTCAGAATTTCAAATGCTGTAAAACAGGCCGAAACAATGATACTACCAACACCATGTTTCACAAATGGGATAGAGTTCTTATGCTGGAATGCAGTGTTTTCTCACAGATCTGTAATATTGGATTATTTTCCTCAGTAAATAAATGACCAGGTATAATATTTTTTGTCTCATTTGTTTAATTGGGTTCTCTGTGTCTGGAGGATTTGTATAAAAATCTGACGATGTTTTAGGTCATATTTATGCAGATATATAGAAAATTCTAAAGGGTTCACAAACTTTCAAGCCTATTACAGGGTTACTTTAAAAATTCTCTAGATAGTAAGCTGCATCATAAGTCAAGTGTGAAAGCCTCTGGACTTAATTTTTGTTTGAAGGTATGTCTTTATTAATGTCGGCCTGCCTCACCAAACCCTATGGTCACGTGTTGCTGACGGGTAAAGTTCATTAGATGAACCATTGGAGGAACGATAGTCAACATGTCGGCGTAACTATAGTCATCAGGTGCAGAATTTCCACTCCCTGTTATACACTTTTTCACAAGTCACCACTCGGGTGAAGTCCACACGGGCATGCTAAAAAACAGTAGTGGGATGCAAGGAATATCCGTTAAAAAAGTCTAACTTCTCTTGATGTATTTTTTTCTAAATAGGTGAATCAATAGAGAATCCAGTATATGACACTTCCTGTCAGCCAGAATCCAGTAACAATGCAAGAGAAAAGGAAGGTAAGTGTATTTAAAATAATAATGTATTTAAGCATGCTACACTATTAAGACGTTGATCTAATGATAATTATCTCCAATTCATCTTTTTAAGGGCTTTCATCTGATACTCCAGTGTATGCCACTGTGAAGAAAGGAAAAATAGTTAATAGAACCTAAAGGAAGCCATAAACACAGTGTGACATTTTATAGGAAAAGAGTTTATGATGACATATGTACTAAAACTGAATATATAGTTTGATCATTTACCCCATGTCATTCTTATTATGCAATCAGTAGCCAAGTTTCTGTC
The DNA here is from genome assembly GCF_023375685.1 of Ictalurus furcatus. NCBI lineage: Eukaryota > Metazoa > Chordata > Actinopteri > Siluriformes > Ictaluridae > Ictalurus > Ictalurus furcatus. The sequence goes on from NC_071282.1 coordinate 14,037,537, forward strand.
CACTTTTACGCTTTTCTGTTATCGGCAAACTGAAAGTATGTAAAAAAAAAATTTTTGTGTGAAATTTGCTGTCTTCTGCCTGTTTCCATCCAATCGGCCTTTTACTGATAAAATGGTGAGCATGATGCTGTCATCCTTTAAAATAAAACAAATTGTCTCAAAAGTTTTGGTGTATCGCAAAAGAAATCTGCCCTTGAGCCGTTTCCATACATAATTTTGTGTATATCACAAATTGTGTACCTTTTGTGTCCCACATGTCTTCAGATCTTTGTAAAATAGAGTGAGCATTCAGAAAATTAAATGAAACTGGGCAGCTTCCTGTTCTTTTAATTTCACAAATAATTGCAATTGTATGAAATATCAGAAGACAACGTCAGAATGGAGTAGTTGCTTGTCTGATAGGGCTCCAGGTAATTGTTATTATGCCACTAAGCCCATGGGTCTGAGAGGTAGTGGTGGAGAGACACTTCACAGAAAGTCTCTGGCTGCAAAGTTTAGAATGTCACGGCACACGTTTGAGGTGCTGTGCCAATTAATTGGTCCTGATGTTGGGCCCATCGCAGGTTGCCACCGACCACCGGTTCTGACCCGAAAGCGGATTGCCATCGTTCTGTTCAAGCTGGCAACCTGCACTGAGTACAGAGTAGTGGGGGAAACTTTCAGGGATAATAAAACGACAATCCATCAATGTGTATATGCTGTGTGCACAACTAGGAAAGAAAAATTAACACGCATTATATCAGGCTACCGAATGTAGCGGAGGCCAATGAAATCCATGCCATAACCTTGCTTCTTATCACATCTTGGGTTGGATGGATTCATTCTGTCGTGACACTGTATTTTTTTTTTTTACATGAATGCCATTTTTCTCGATAAAAACTGAAGAATCGGCATAGAATTTAAACTACAGTTAAACTAAAAAAATATTATGTCGACACTTGTGAAATTTTATGGATAATTTGCGTTTCCATAAGCTGTAAACATTTCAATGCGCTAAACCACAGACATTCACACATAAAATCACAAAGAAATCCTTTGATGGAAATGTAACTACTGAGACATTGTGATATAATGCACTCCTTAATCTTAATAGTTTCATTGTCGAGTTATTGATCGATATTAGATTTTAGCCCTCCATCTGTTATCATGACGAGTCGTCACTGGTGATGCAGCTTTGTGCTTTTGCCCCTACGCCAGGGAACACTGCTATTTGCTTATTTTGTTGTTTTGGTGTGAAACATGGTACTGACCATAGACTTTACAACTACGTACTTGTTTAATATCTCACATTGCCTAGTTTGATGCTTTTAATCATTTCGTAGAACCCCATATACAAATAATAGTGTAGTATTCCTTTTCATTAGAATTTTATTGTTTTGGGCTTACACACTGTCTTTCCCCTACTTTAAAAGAGGGTTCAATAAAGTGGTGCTGTTGTTTATATTTCATTTTACAACCTGGCCCTCTTATTCACCAGATCTGCTCTTTTGGATTGGACATGCCAATTTTAATAAATCTCTTGAACACTTGGCGTTTTAAAATGAATGTACTGAGGGAATGGAACAATGACTTACTCGTAATAGCTGGGAAAAAAACACTCATTGGCGCCACCTATTGGTGCAATCATGTAACTTACGGAAAGGGACACTGAACGAATCTGAATCTTTCTGGTGAACGGAGAAAACTAGCTAATTGAGTAAAACTTTTTATGAACTTGAGCACTTTGAAAGTAGAAAGCATCTGCTTTTCCTTTGGATTCCCAGTTGCTTCCCCTTTTGACCTAATTCAGAGGTTCTTAACCTTTTGTAACTAAAGCCCCCCCAAGTCTCCCCACCATGTGTGGGGATATATATACAGTGACGGAAAAAAGTATTTGATCCCCTGCTGATTTTGTACGTTTGCCCACTGACAAAGAAATGATCATTCTATAATTTTAATGGTAGATTTATTTGAACAATGAGAGACAGAATAACAACAAAAAAAATCCAGAAAAACGCATGTCAAAAATGTTATAAATTGATTTGCATTTTAATGAGAGAAATATGTATTTGACCCCTCTGAAACCATGACTTAGTACTTGGTAGCAAAACCCTTGTTGGCAATCACAGAGGTCAGACATTTCTTGTAGTTGGCCACCAGGTTTGCACACATATCAGGAGGGATTTTGTCCCACTCCTCTTTGCAGATCTTTTCCAAGTCATTAAGGTTTCGAGGCTGACATATGGCAACTCGAACCTTCAGCTCCCTCCACAGATTTTCTATGGGATTAAGGTCTGGAGACTGGCTAGGCCACTCCAGGACCTTAATGTGCTTCTTCTTGAGCCACTCCTTTGTTGCCTTGGCCGTGTGTTTTGGGTCATTGTCATGCTGGAATATCCATCCATGACCCATTTTCAATGCCCTGGCTGAGGGAAGGAGGTTCTCACCCAAGATTTGACGGTACATGGCCCCGTCCATCGTCCCTTTGATGCGGTGAAGTTGTCCTGTCCCCTTAGCAGAAAAACACCCCCAAAGCATAATGTTTCCACCTCCATGTTTGACGGTGGGGATGGTGTTCTTGGGGTCATAGTCAGCATTCCTCCTCCTCCAAACACGGCGAGTTGAGTTGATGCCAAAGAGCTCCATTTTGGTCTCATCTGACCACAACACTTTCACCCAGTTGTCCTCTGAATCATTCAGATGTTCATTGGCAAACTTCAGACGGGCATGTATATGTGCTTTCTTGAGCAGGGGGACCTTGCGGGCGCTGCAGGATTTCAGTCCTTCACGGCGTAGTGTGTTACCAATTGTTTCTTGGTGACTATGGTCCCAGCTGCCTTGAGATCATTGACAAGATCCTCCCGTGTAGTTCTGGGCTGATTCTTCACTGTTCTCATGATCATTGCAACTCCACGTGGTGAGATCTTGCATGGAGCCCCAGGCCGAGGGAGATTGACAGTTCTTTTGTGTTTCTTCCATTTGCGAATAATCGCACCAACTGTTGTCACCTTCTCACCAAGCTGCTTGGCAATGGTCTTGTAGCCCATTCCAGACTTGTGTAGATCTACAATCTTGTCCCTGACATCCTTGGAGAGCTCTTTGGTCTTGGCCATGGTGGAGAGTTTGGAATCTGATTGATTGATTGCTTCTGTGGACAGGTGTCTTTTATACAGGTAACAAGCTGAGATTAGGAGCACTCCCTTTAAGAGTGTCCTCCTAATCTCAGCTCGTTACCGGTATAAAAGACACCTGGGAGCCAGAAATCTTTCTGATTGAGAGGGGGTCAAATACTTATTTCCCTCATTAAAATGCAAATCAATTTATAACATTTTTGACATGCTTTTTTCTGGATTTTCTTGTTGTTATTCTGTCTCTCACTGTTCAAATAAATCTACCATTAAAATTATAGACTGATCATTTCTTTGTCAGTGGGCGAACGTACAAAATCAGCAGGGGATCAAATACTTTTTTCCCTCACTGTATGTATACAGTGAGGGAAAAAAGTATTTGATCCCCTGCTGATTTTGTACGTTTGCCCACTGACAAAGAAATGATCAGTCTATAATTTTAATGGTAGTTGTATTTGAACAGTGAGAGACAGAATAACAACAAAAAAATCCAGAAAAACGCATGTCAAAAATTTTATAAATTTATTTGCATTTTAATGAGGGAAAAAAGTATTTGACCCCCTCTCAATCAGAAAGATTTCTGGCTCCCAGGTGTCTTTTATACAGGTAACGAGCTGAGATTAGGAGCACACTCTTAAAGGGAGTGCTCCTAATATCAGTTTGTTACCTGTATAAAAGACACCTGTCCACAGAAGCAATCAATCAGTCATATTCCAAACTCTCCACCATGGCCAAGACCAAAGAGCTCTCCAAGGATGTCAGGGACAAGACTGTAGACCTACACAAGTCTGGAATGGGCTACAAGACCATTGCCAAGCAGCTTGGTGAGAAGGGGACAACAGTTGGTGCGATTATTCGCAAATGGAAGAAGCACAAAAGAACTGTCAATCTCCCTCGGCCTGGGGCTCCATGCAAGATCTCACCTCGTGGAGTTGCATTGATCATGAGAACAGTGAGGAATCAGCCCAGAACTACACGGGAGGATCTTGTCAATGATCTCAAGGCAGCTGGGACCATAGTCACCAAGAAAACAATTGGTAACACACTACGCCGTGAAGGACTGAAATCCTGCAGCGCGCGCAAGGTCCGCTGCTCAAGAAAACACATATACATGCCCGTCTGAAGTTTGCCAATGAACATCTGAATGATTCTGAGGACAACTGGGTGAAAGCGTTGAGGTCAGATGAGACCAAAATGGAGCTCTTTGGCATCAACTCAACTCGCCGTGTTTGGAGGAGGAGGAATGCTGCCTATGACCCCTGGAACACCATCCCCACCGTCAAACATGGAGGTGGAAACATTATGCTTTGGGGTTTTTTTTCTGCTAAGGGGACAGGACAACTTCACCGCATCAAAGGGACGATGGACGGGGCCATGTACCGTCAAATCTTGGGTGAAAACCTCCTTCCCTCAGACAGGGCATTGAAAATGGGTCGTGGATGGATATTCCAGCATGACAATGACCCAAAACACATGGCCAAGGCAACAAAGGAGTGGCTCAAGAAGAAGCACATTAAGGTCCTGGAGTGACCTAGGCAGTCTCCAGACCTTAATCCCATAGAAAATCTGTGGAGAGAGCTGAAGGTTCGAGTTGCCAAACGTCAGCCTCGAAACCTTAATGATTTGGAGAAGATCTGCAAAGAGGAGTGGGACAAAATCCCTCCTGAGATGTGTGCAAACCTGGTGGCCAACTACAAGAAACGTCTGACCTCTGTGATTGCCAACAAGGGTTTTTAAACCAAGTACTAAGTCATGTTTTGCAGAGGGGTCAAATACTTATTTCCCTCATTAAAATGCAAATCAATTTATAACATTTTTGATGTGCGTTTTTCTGGATTTTTTTGTTGTTATTCTGTCTCTCACTGTTCAAATAAATCTACAATTAAAGTTATAGACTGATCATTTCTTTGTCAGTGGGTAAACATACAAAATCAGCAGGGGATCAAATACTTTTTTCCCTCACTGTATATATATATATATATATATATATATATATATATATATATATATATATATATATATATATATATAGATAGATATATAGATATAGATATATAGATATATAGATAGATAGATTTTTTTTATTTTGTGTTTTCATACTTTTTTAAAATTACTTTTCATAACTTTAATGATTTTTTTAAAATAACATTTATAAAACTATATAACAGACAGGTATGGAACAGGAATGATCAAAAATGTTTTTTGATCATTTTCTGAACACTATAACTACTTTGAACAACAGAACTAGGCTGTAATAATGTGAACTATTTTACATGTAAAACATATTACATTCCATTTGTCTTGCGTTCTAAAAACATTCTCATACGAATTATGTAATTTGGGACGAAGGGCGCGTCTCGTTATCCATGACATTGTTAAATCTCTGGCTCTCAGACACTCACTGAATAGAGCAGACTCAGAGAGAGGTGTGAGTGCAGCAGGAAAGCAAGACCTCGCGCTTGCAGGACAGTACTGGCAACATTTGGAAATTTGTGAAGGTTTGTCCAAATAGTCACTAGATTTGTCGTTAGGCGCTTTTTTTTTTTTTTTGGCAAAAAAAAAGTCTCTAAAAAGGTCTGAAAAGTGGCTAAGGTGGCAACACTGGTCTGCACTGCACTGACTAGATAAAAGGCAGGCTAAGCTCTGCCTCTCCCCAGCAAAAAGAAAATACAGAGGGAGAGGGAACGCGGGGTTTTTCATTCATGCACATTCTATTTGAAAAGCAATAAAATACACCGAGCACCCAAATGATGCACTGTCTGTGTTTTTTTCTTGAAAACAATTTGCACCCCCCTTCCGATCTCTACCCCCCTGGTTGAGAACCACTGCTCTAGACAACTGTGTGCTGACAAACTTTGTGACAGCAGTTTGGGGAAGAACCACATATGGGTGTGATGGTCAGGTGTCCACAAACTTTTGGCCATATGGTGTACTTTGGCTATGCTTTCATTCTTTATTTTACATTATAGGGAAAAATGTCCTCACCTACACCAGTTATCTGTCCCTCAGGTTATAAAGTGCCTATAATAAATGAAACCATTAATTCTTTTTATTTTGCATTTATTGCAATTAGGTGTCACAAAAGTGCATCTCACTTTCATTCAACGCAAGAGTTCCAGCGCTTAACAAGTGTCTGGATTTCTCTATAAAAAACTTGGATTCAATTCTAATTTATGTCACACTCTTAAGTTTTTCCTTTGACTCACCCTCATAGACTAATGAGAGACAAATAATGCAAGATAATAATGCATACATTAAAAAACAACAACAATAAACGCATTGCATCAACTGTAGTGTTTCCGTAGTGAGGCTGAAAGTCAGTGCACTTGTGGTGCACAGAAACCCAGTTGATGCAGAAGGTGTGTTCAGGTTGTAAGTGTGACTGTTTATGCACTTTTCTTTGAGCTTGTGTGCTTTTCTTCAATTCAACTTCCTCCCTAAAATGTGCAGAATATAATAAATAGTTTTACATTATACATTTTGTTCCGGAAAAAAAAAAACAGCAAAGCAAAACAAAAATGGCTTGTGTTACTTAATATGTGAATAAATGATGGCAACATGGAAACAGTTCATCTTTCTCACATTTTTGTCCTCTTTATAAAAGAGATTTTAATGATAGTAAAACTGAAGTCTGTAATCAGTTATATCAGACATATAGATTTTAGATTATTAATCTCTATAGTGTAGGGCTGGGGGTAATGCATCAAAAATAGTTGTCATATCCGCTTAAGGTCATTCCAGGAAGTGAGAGCCAAAGAAACGCATCATGTAGCCTTTGTCTGAGTGGAGAAGTAACAGCTGCAAAATGAAATTTCAGTGGTTCATGTTCAGAGCTCTGTGGATTCTCCTCATTTTACCAACTTTCAGTGGTAAGTGTATGACATGATCTGTTTAATAAATAGGCTGGATTTAAAAAATCTAAATGAACATTATATTACATTATGTGATCTGTTAGCTAAAGTGTATTTTCGGCACTTCATGTAATATAAATATTAAAACATTAAATAGGGTTGTGTAATATAGTACTGTTTGAATAAAAGTTCATTGTTTTGTATTACTTAAGTTCAAATTTGAAATCATAACACTTTACTCTTTAATTACAGGAGAAAGCCTGTGCAAAAGTGAACTTTTACTAAGCAGTAACATTTCTACTGAGCTCCAGTCTGATGTCCTGCTGCCGTGTAACTTTAATCCAACTCTCCTCGGATCAGATAAGACTGCAGATATAGCAGTAGTGTGGAGTCAGAGGAACACAACAATACACCATCTAGTGGAGATCACTCTACAGGGAAATGAGATGTTTTGGGATTCTAAAGGTGGACGTATCAAGACGTTCGCTAAGCTCTCTGAATCAGGAAACTTCTCCATCCTCCTTCAGAAAGTGCAGCCGTATGATCTGGGTCTCTACCACTGTGAGCTGTTTAACGGGACCGACTGCAGAATTGCGTATCAGGAGCTACACCTGTGTGATACCACCCAACAAAGTAAATTATAAGTGTACCCTACATACTACTACATCTATTTAAGGAATGGACATGAATATATTTTTACATTTACAGTGCCGTGTTGGATTAAGTTTCATATAATTTATCATTTATATTCTAGGCCATCAGTTAATGTGGAGCACAGTTGGAGCATTCTCAGGAGGAATTGTGCTGCTTGCTGTATTCACAACCTGTTTGTTACATGCAAAACGTAAGTCTGAGTTATTTCTACAAGCACATCTTCATGTTCTCTTAATCATCTGGGTCTCTTTTTTTTTGCATGCATAGGAATTATGGTTTTTACTATAAAACAGAAGCACAAACTTTCAGACTGAGTGTTTGAGTTACACAAACAAAGTGAATTGTTAAAACATAGCTTGTGGTTTTCACTGTAAAAGCAAAAGCAATTCACACATCCTAGAGTCATTTTATAATCTATTTTAAGGCATTTCCGCTTTGTAGGTGTTTATACATGTGAGAAAATGTGAGGTGCCCCTACAGCATAAACCATGAGTTAATGCCCTCCAGGTTCTTCTGTTTTACTGAAGGTGAATGAAGTGTATGAATGTTATTACTGACATTACTGGTTACACAGATCCGCTTGTTTGTGAGCTTGTTCAAACGTGTAGAATTTGGTACTTTCTGTGAAATTTCATAGATTTTATTGTGCAACTTTGAAGAAGAGCGTCTGTCCTATATATTGTTTACTAGAGTGTATACATTGTCCAAGTAAAAGTAATGTACTGCAGTAATAAATGCACTCCAGTGTACTGTGTGTGTCTCAGAGTCGTCCAGGTTCTGAACTGAAACTTGGACACTTGTTTTATTTTACACTTACAGTTATGTTCTTTGAAATTACATTGCAGGCAGACAGAATATCACTGTTATCGAATCTGACTATGGTAAGTTGATGCGTGTTTGATACATTATATATAAACACTTTATATTTATATATAGTATATTCTGTATCTGCAGTAGTTCTATTTAGCACACACAGTAATGTTGTCCTGTGTCTCTGCAGAAAACGTTGTGGGTGCAACAGCACACTCAGACAGAGGAAGTAAGCAGTCTGTGGTATTTGATGACCAAACTTTGATCTGTTATATAACACTAAAGCCTCTAGCAGTGACTCAGATTTAAACCTTTAATAGAGTTGGTTCATTTCATCTATTTTAAGGCATTTCTACTTTGTACATGTGTAACCATTTAGACTTGTACTGTCCACAATTCTGATGAATCTGTACCTGCATTCCAGTACTGTTTTTGCCCTTGTCCACTCGCCCTTGCTATTTCCTTTTGGAGAAATTCATTACTCCATTAGGATTGTTACTGTATAAGCTCATGTAAAGTCAGTGGTGGCTCAACCTTAGGGTTGGATATCAGCCATTCAGTACTTGTTAATCTTCATAAAGTTCTTCATAAATTCTGGTGAAATACTAATACTTTGTTAATTCTCTTGAAATACCTCTTTCAAGTGACTAACAATTTTGGACACTTAAAATGTTTGTTATTTGACAGATATAAGCCAATGTTTAATTGATTCACTCAACTTTCTGCAATCATGGGGCAGTATGGTCACTGCCCCATTTACTCTCCATTGAATTATTATTGTACCCAATGGTCAAAAGTTGGAACTGCAACAAGCGCTAATAGAGGCCCATTGGGGCAGAAATCATGCTGCTCCATGCTCAGTGGAAGAAGAGCTGAGACATTGGGCTACTGATTGGAAGCTCATGAGTTCAAACCCCGGCACTGCCAAGCTGACACTGTTGGGCCATTGATCAATGCCCTTAATCCTCAACTGCTCAGATGTATGGATGAAATAAAATGTAAGTCGCTCTGGATAAGGGCATCTGTTTCAGGCCTTTTGTGTGGTTTTTAAGATGTAGTCATAGTCACATGATATGGGGTGCACAGTGGCTTAGTGGTTAGCACGTTTGCCTCACACCTATGAGACAAAAATATTATACTTGGTCATTTATTTATTGAGGAAAATGATCCAATATTACATATCTGTGAGTGGCAAAAGTATGTGAACCTTTGCTTTCAGTATCTGGGCAGCAGTAACTCCAACTAAACGTTTCTAGTAACTGTTGATCAGTCCTGCACATCGGCTTGGAGGAATATTAGCCCATTCCAGAACAGCTTAAACTTTGGGTTGTTGGTGGATTTCCTCACATGAACTGCTTGCTTCAGGTCCTTCCACAACATTTCTATTGGATTAAGGTCAGGACTTTGACTTGACCATTCCAAAACATTAACTTTATTCTTCTTTAACCATTCTTTCATATAATGACTTGTGTGTTTAGAGTTGTTGTCTTGTTTCATGACCCACTTTCTCATCAGATTCAGTTCATGGACAGATGTCTTGATATTCTCCTTTAGAATTCACTGATATTATTCAGAATTTCAAATGCTGTAAAACAGATACCTGTAAAACAGGTACTACCACCACCATGTTTCACAAATGGGATAGAGTTCTTATGCTGGAATGCAGTGTTTTCTCACAGATCTGTAATATTGGATTATTTTCCTCAGTAAATAAATGACCAGGTATAATATTTTTTGTCTCATTTGTTTAATTGGGTTCTCTTTGTCTGACGGTGACGATGTTTTAGATCATATTTGTGCAGATATATAGAAAATTCTAAAGGGTTCACAAACTTTCAAGCCTATTACAGGGTTACTTTAAAAATTCTCTAGATAGTAAGCTGCATCATAAGTCAACTGTGAAAGCCTCTGGACTTAATTTTTGTTTGAAGGTATGTCTTTATTAATGTCGGCCTGCCTCACCAAACCCTATGGTCACGTGTTACTGACGGGTAAAGTTCATTAGATGAACCATTGGAGGAACGATAGTCAACATGTCGGCACAACTATAGTCATCAGGTGCAGAATTTCCACTCCCTGTTATACACTTTGTCACAAGTCACCACTCGGGTGAAGTCCACAAGGGCATGCTAAAAAACAGTAGTGGGATGCAAGGAATATCCGTTAAAAAAGTCTAACTTCTCTTGATGTATTTTTCTCTAAATAGGTGAATCAAGAGAGAATCCAATATATGACACTTCCTGTCAGCCAGAATCCAGTAACAATGCAAGAGAAAAGGAAGGTAAGTGTGTTTAAAATAATAATGTATTTAAGCATGCTACACTATTAAGACGTTAATCTAATGATAATTATCTCCAATTCATCTTTTTAAGGGCTTTCATCTGATACTCCAGTGTATGCCACTGTCAAGAAAGTAAAAATAGTTAATAGAACCTAAAGGAAGCCATAAACACAGTGTGACATTTTATAGGAAAACAGTTTATGATGACATATGTACTAAAACTGAATATATAGTTTGATCATTTACCCCATGTCATTCTTATTATGCAGTCAGTAGCCAAGTTTCTGTCCACTTCTACGCTTTTCTGTTATCGGCAAACTGAAAGTATGTAAAAAAAATTTTTTTGTGAAATTTGCTGTCTTCTGCTTGTTTCCATCCAATCGGCCTTTTACTGATAAAATGGTGAGCATGATGCTGTCATCCTTTAAAATAAAACAAATTGTCTCAAAAGTTTTGGTGTAACGCAAAAGAAAGCTGCCCTTGAGCCGTTTCCATACATAATTTTGTGTATATCACAAATTGTGTACCTTTTGTGTCCCACATGTCTTCAGATCTTTGTAAAATAGAGTGAGCATTCAGAAAATTAAATGAAACTGGGCAGCTTCCTGTTCTTTTAATTTCACAAATAATTGTAATTGTATGAAAAATCAGAAGACAACGTCAGAATGGAGTAGTTGCTTGTCTGATAGGGCTCCAGGTAATTGTTATTATGCCACTAAGCCCATGGGTCTGAGAGGTAGTGGTGGAGAGACACTTCACAGAAAGTCTCTGGCTGCAAAGTTTAGAATGTCACGGCCCACGTTTGAGATGCTGTGCCAATTAATTGGTCCTGATGTTGGGCCCATCGCAGGTTGCCACCGACCACCGGTTCTGACCCGAAAGCGGATTGCCATCGTTCTGTTCAAGCTGGCAACCTGCACTGAGTACAGAGTAGTGGGGGAAACTTTCAGGGATAATAAAACGACAATCCATCAATGTGTGTATGCTGTGTGCACAACTAGGAAAGAAAAATTAACACACATTATATCAGGCTACCGAATGTAGCGGAGGCCAATGAAATGCATACCATAACCTTGCTTCTTATCACATCTTGGGTTGGATGGATTCATGCTGTCGTGACACTGTATTTTTTTTACATGAATGCCATTTTTCTCGATAAAAACTGAAGAATCGGCATAGAATTTAAACTACAGTTAAACTAAAAAAATATTATGTCGACACTTGTGAAATTTTATGGATAATTTGCGTTTCCATAAGCTGTAAACATTTCAATGCGCTAAACCACAGACATTCACACATAAAATCACAAAGAAATCCTTTGATGGAAATGTAACTACTGAGACATTGTGATATAATGCACTCCTTAATCTTAATAGTTTCATTGTCGAGTTATTGATCGATATTAGATTTTAGCCCTCCATCTGTTATCATGACGAGTCGTCACTGGTGATGCAGCTTTGTGTTTTTGCCCCTACGCCAGGGAACACTGCTACTTGCTTATTTTGTTGTTTTGGTGTGAAACATGGTACTGACCATAGACTTTACAACTACGTACTTGTTTAATATCTCACATTGCCTAGTTTGATGCTTTTAATCATTTCGTAGAACCCCATATACAAATAATAGTGTAGTATTCCTTTTCATTAGAATTTTATTGTTTTGGGCTTACACACTGTGTTTCCCCTACTTTAAAAGAGGGTTCAATAAAGTGGTGCTGTTGTTTATATTTCATTTTACAACCTGGCCCTCTTATTCACCAGATCTGCTCTTTTGGATTGGACATGCCAATTTTAATAAATCTCTTGAACACTTGGCGTTTTTAAATGAATGTACTGAGGGAATGGAACAATGACTTACTCGTAATAGCTGGGAAAAAAACACTCATTGGCGCCACCTATTGGTGCAATCATGTAACTTACGGAAAGGGACACTGAACGAATCTGAATCTTTCTGGTGAACGGAGAAAACTAGCTAATTGAGTAAAACTTTTTATGAACTTGAGCACTTTGAAAGTAGAAAGCATCTTCTTTTCCTTTGGATTCCCAGTTGCTTCACCTTTGACCTAATTCAGAGGTTCTTAACCTTTTGTAACTAAAGCCCCCCCAAGTCTCCCCTATCATGTGGCACGTATGATGGGGTACCCCCCCGCCACATTGGAGGAGACCGGGTATAATGATGATCTATTCTATATAAAATCTATCTATATATAACTTAATCTATAATCTGTCTTTGATGGATAGATTTTTTTCATTTTGTGTTTTCGTACTTTTTTAAAATTACTTTTCATAACTTTAATGATTTTTTAAAAAAAATAACTTTTATGACTTTTATAAAACTATATAACAGACAGGTATGGAACAGGAATGATCAAAAATGTTTCTGAACACTATAGCTACTTTGAACAACATGAACTATTTTACATGTAAAACATGTTACATTCCATTCGTCTTGCGTTCTAAAAACATTCTCATACATAAATTCATAAATTTTACATAAATTCATAAATCTCCGGCTCTCAGCCCCTCTCTGAACCGAGCAGACGCAGAGAGAGGTGTGAGTGCAGCAGGAAAGCAAGACCTCGCGCTTGCAGGACAGTACTGGCAACATTTGGAAAGTTTCAAAGGTTTGCCCAAAAAGTCGCTAGATTTTTCATTAGGCGCTTTTTTTTCACACAAAAAAAAAAAGTCTCTAAAGGGGTCTGAAAAGTGGCTAAGGTGGCAACACTGGTCTGCACTGCACTGACAGCTAGATAAAAGGCACGCTAAGCTCTGCCTCTCCCCAGCAAAAAGAAAATACAGAGGGAGAGGGAACGCAGGGTTTTTCATTCATGCACATTCTATTTGAAAAGCAATAAAATAAACCGAGCACCCAAATGATGCACTATCTGTGTTTTTTTCTTGAAAATAATTTGCACCCCCCTTCCGATCTCTACCCCCCTGGTTGAGAAACACTGCTCCAGACAACTGTATGCTGACAAACTTTGTGACAGCAGTTTGGGGAAGAACCACATATGGGTGTGATGGTCAGGTGTCCACAAACTTTTGGCCATATGGTGTACTTTGGCTATGCTTTCATTCTTTATTTTACATTATAGGGAAAAATTGTCCTCACCTACACCAGTTATCTGTCCCTCAGGTTATAAAGTGCCTATAATAAATGAAACCATTAATTCTTTTTATTTTGCATTTATTGCAATTAGGTGTCACAAAAGTGCATCTCACTTTCATTCAACGCAAGAGTTCCAGCGCTTAACAAGTGTCTGGGTTTCTCTAGAAAAAACTTGGATTCAATTTTAATTTATGTCACACTCTTAAGTTTTTCCTTTGACTCACCCTCATAGACTAATGAGAGACAAATAATGCAAGATAATAATGCATACATTAAAAAACAACAACAATAAACATTGCATCAACTGTAGTGTTTCCATAGTGAGGCTGAAAGTCAGTGCACTTGTGGTGCACAGAAACCCAGTTGATGCAGAAGGTGTGATCAGGTTGTAAGTGTGACTGTTTATGCACTTTTCTTTGCACTTGTGTGCTTTTCTTCAATTCAACTTCCTCCCTAAAATGTGCAGAATATAATAAATAGTTTTACATTATACATTTTATTCCAGTAAAAAAAAACAACAACAAAAAAACAGCAAAGCAAAACAAAAATGGCTTGTGTTACTTAATATGTGAATAAATGATGGCAACATGGAAACAGTTCATCTTTCTCACATTTTTGTCCTCTTTATAAAAGAGATTTTAATGATAGTAAAACTGAAGTCTGTAATCAGTTATATCAGACATATAGATTTTAGATTATGAATCTCTATAGTGTAGGGCTGGGGGCAATGCATCAAAAATAGTTGTCATATCCATATAAGGTCATTCCAGGAAGTGAGAGCCAAAGAAACGCATCATGTAGACTTTGTCTGAGTGTAGAAGTAACAGCTGCAAAATGAAATTTCAGTGGTTCATGTTCAGAGCTCTGTGGATTCTCCTCATTTTACCAACTTTCAGTGGTAAGTGTATGACATGATCTGTTTAATAAATAGGCTGGATTTTAAAAAATATATTTTTTAAGTGTATTTTCGGCACGTCACGTAATATAAATATTAAACCATTAAATAGGGTTGTGTAATATAGTACTGTTTGAGTATCAGCTAATTGTATTGAATTGCTTAAGTTCAAATTTGAAATCATAACACTTTACTCTTTAATTACAGGAGAAAGCCTGTGCAAAAGTGAACTTTTACTAAGCAGTAACATTTCTACTGAGCTCCAGTCTGATGTCCTGCTGCCGTGTAACTTTAATCCAACTCTCCTCGGATCAGATAAGACTGCAGATATAGCAGTAGTGTGGAGTCAAAGGAACACAACAATACACCATCTAGTGGAGATCACTCTACAGGGAAATGTGATGTTTTGGGATTCTAAAGGTGGACGTATCAAGACGTTCCCTAAGCTCTCTGAATCAGGAAACTTCTCCATCCTCCTTCAGAAAGTGCAGCCGTATGATCTGGGTCTCTACCACTGTGAGCTGTTTAACGGGACCGGCTGCAGAATTGCATATCAGGAGCTACACCTGCTTGTCAGCATCCAACAAAGTAAATTATAAGTGTACCCTACAGACATGAATATATTTTTACATTTACAATGCCGTGTTGGATTAAATTTCATATAATTTATCATTTATATTCTAGGCCAAGAGAACTATCAGTTAATGTGGAGCACAGTTGGAGCATTCTCAGGAGGAATTGTGCTGCTTGCTGTATTCACAACCTGTTTGTTACATGCAAAACGTAAGTCTGAGTTATTTCTACAAGCACATCTTCATGTTCTCTTAATCATCTGGGTCTCTTTTTTTGCATGCATAGGAATTATGGTTTTCACTATAAAACAGAAGCACAAGCTTTCAGACTGAGTGTTTGAGTTACACAAACAAAGTGAATTGTTAAAACATAGCTTGTGGTTTTCATTGTAAAAGCAAAAACAATTCACACATCCTAGAGTCATTCTTTAGTTTATTTTAAGGCATTTCCGCTTTGTAGGTGTTTATACATGTGAGAAAATGTGAGGTGCCCCTATAGTATAAACCATGAGTTAATGCCCTCCAGGTTCTTCTGTTTTACTGAAGGTGAATGAAGTGTATGAATGTTATTACTGACATTACAGGTTACACAGATCCGCTTGTTTGTGATCTTATTCAAACGTGTAGAATTTGGTACTTTCTGTGAAATTTAGTAGATTTTACTGTACAACTTTGAAGAAGAGCATCTGTCCTATATATTGTTTACTAGAGTGTATACATTACATAAAAGTAATGTACTGCAGTAATAAATGCACTCCAGTGTACTGTGTGTGTCTCAGAGTCGTCCAGGTTCTGAACTGAAACTTGGACACTTGTTTTATTTTACACTTACAGTTATGTTCTTTGAAATTACATTGCAGGCAGACAGAATATCACTGTTATCGAATCTGACTATGGTAAGTTGATGTATGTTTGATACATTATATATAAACACTTTATATTTATATAGAGTATATTCTGTATCTGCAGTAGTTCTATTTAGCACTCACAGTAATGTTGTCCTGTGTCTCTGCAGAAAACATTGTGGGTGCAACAGCACACTCAGACAGAGGAAGTAAGCAGTCTGTGGTATTTGATAACCAAACTTTGATCTGTTATATAACACTAAAGCCTCTAGTAGTGACTCAGATTTAAACCTTTAATAATGACTATCTAATTAACCATAATAATAAATGCTCTTTAGATCCAGAGCTTATCAGTTTCAAATGCTATGCTATAAGTGCATCATGTGTTGACTTTTCTAAATGCATTGTTCACATTTAATAGAGTTGGTTCATTTCATCTATTTTAAGGCATTTCTACTTTGTACATGTGTAACCATTTAGACTTGTACTGTCCACAATTCTGATGAATCTGTACCTGCATTCCAGTACTGTTTTGCCCTTGTCCACTCGCCCTTGCTATTTCCTTTTGGAGAAATTCATTACTCCATTAGGATTGTTACTGTATAAGCTCATGTAAAGTCAGTGGTGGCTCAACCTTAGGGTTGGATATCAGCCATTCAGTACTTGTTAATCTTCATAAAGTTCTTCATAAATTCTGGTGAAATACTAATACTTTGTTAATTCTCTTGAAATACCGCTTTCAAGTGACCAACAATTTTGGACACTTAAAATGTTTGTTATTTGACAGACATAAGCCAATGTTTAATTGATTCACTCAACTTTCTGCAATCATGGGGCAGTATGGTCACTGCCCCATTTACTTTCTATTGAATTATTATTGTACCCAGTGGTCAAAAATGGGAACTGCAACAAGCGCTAATAGAGGCCCATTGTGGCAGAAATCATGCTGCTCCATGCTCAGTGGAAGAAGAGCAGTGGACAGCACAGTTAGTGACATGATTGCTAGGGTCGAGGTTTTAATGCCAAGGGACTTTTGTGTGGTTTTTAAGATGTAGTCATAAGGGGCTAGTAGTCATAGTCACAAGATATGGGGTGCACAGTGGCTTAGTGGTTAGCACGTTTGCCTCACACCTATGAGACAAAAATATTATACTTGGTCACTTATTTATTGAGGAAAATGATCCAATATTACATATCTGTGAGTGGCAAAAGTATGTGAACCTTTGCTTTCAGTATCTGGGCAGCAATAACTCCAACTAAACGTTTCTAGTAACTGTTGATCAGTGCTGCACATCGGCTTGGAGGAATTTTAGCCCATTCCTCAGTACAGAACAGCTTAAACTCTGGGATGTTGGTGGGTTTCCTCACATGAACTGCTTGCTTCAGGTCCTTCTACAATTTCTATTGGATTAAGGTCAGGACTTTGACTTGGCCATTCCAAAACATTAACTTTATTCTTCTTTAACCATTCTTTCATAGAATGACTTGTGTGTTTAAAGTTGTTGTCTTGTTTCATGACCCACTATCTCATCAGATTCAGTTCATGAACAGATGTCCTGACATTTTCCTTTAGAAATCACTGATATTATTCAGAATTTCAAATGCTGTAAAACAGACCGAAACCATGATACTACCACCACCATGTTTCACCAGGTATAATATTTTTTGTCTCATTTGTTTAATTGGGTTCTCTGTGTCTAGAGGATTTGTATAAAAATCTGATGATGTTTTAGGTCATATTTGTGCAGATATATAGAAAATTCTAAAGGGTTCACAAACTTTCAAGCCTATTACAGGGTTACTTTAAAAATTCTCTAGATAGTAAGCTGCATCATAAGTCAAGTGTGAAAGCCTCTGGACTTAATTTTTGTTTGAAGGTATGTCTTTATTAATGTCGGCCTGCCTCACCAAACCCTATGGTCACGTGTTGCTGACGGGTAAAGTTCATTAGATGAACCATTGGAGGAACGATAGTCAACATGTCGGCACAACTATAGTCATCAGGTGCAGAATTTCCACTCCCTGTTACACACTTTGTCACAAGTCACCACTCGGGTGAAGTCCACAAGGGCATGCTAAAAAACAGTAGTGGGATGCAAGGAATATCCGTTAAAAAAGTCTAACTTCTCTTGATGTATTTTTCTCTAAATAGGTGAATCAAGAGAGAATCCAATATATGACACTTCCTGTCAGCCAGAATCCAGTAACAATGCAAGAGAAAAGGAAGGTAAGTGTGTTTAAAATTACAGTGTATTTAAGCATGCTACATTATTAAGACTTTGATCTAATGATAATTATCTCCAATTCATCTTTTTAAGGGCTTTCATCTGATACTCCAGTGTATGCCACTGTCAAGAAGGGAAAAATAGTTAATAGAACCTAAAGGAAGCCATAAACACAGTGTGACATTTTATAGGAAAAGAGTTTATGATGACATATGTACTAAAACTGAATATATAGTTTGATCATTTACCCCATGTCATTCTTATTATGCAGTCAGTAGCCAAGTTTCTGTCCACTTTTACGCTTTTCTGCAAACTGAAAGTGTGTAAAAAAAAAAAAAAAAAAGTTTGTCGAAATTTGCTGTCTTCTGCCTGTTTCCATCCAATTGGCCTTTTACTGATAAAATGGTGAGCATGATGCTGTCATCCTTTAAAATAAAACAAATTGTCTCAAAAGTTTTGGTGTATCGCAAAAGAAAGCTGCCCTTGAGCCGTTTCCATACATAATTTTGTGTATATCGCAAATTGTGTACCTTTTGTGTCCCACATGTCTTCAGATCTTTGTAAAATGGAGTGAGCATTCAGAAAATTAAATGAAACTGGGCAGCTTCCTGTTATTTTAATTTCACAAATAATTGCAATTGTATGAAATATCAGAAGACAACGTTAGAATGGAGTAGTTGCTTGTCTGATAGGGCTCCAGGTAATTGTTCTTATGTGACTAAGCCCATGGGTCTGAGAGGTAGTGGTGGAGAGACACTTCACAGAAAGTCTCTGGCTGCAAAGTTTAGAATGTCACGGCCCACGTTTGAGGTGCTGTGCCAATTAATTGGTCCTGATGTTGGGCCCATCGCAGGTTGCCACCGACCACCGGTTCTGACCCGAAAGCGGATTGCCATCGTTCTGTTCAAGCTGGCAACCTGCACTGAGTACAGAGTAGTGGGGGAAACTTTCAGGGATAATAAAACGACAATCCATCAATGTGTATATGCTGTGTGCACAACTAGGAAAGAAAAATTAACACGCATTATATCAGGCTACCGAATGTAGCGGAGGCCAATGAAATCCATGCCATAACCTTGCTTCTTATCACATCTTGGGTTGGATGGATTCATTCTGTCGTGACACTGTATTTTTTTTTTTACATGAATGCCATTTTTCTCGATAAAAACTGAAGAATCGGCATAGAATTTAAACTACAGTTAAACTAAAAAAAATATTATGTCGACACTTGTGAAATTTTATGGATAATTTGCGTTTCCATCAGCTGTAAACATTTCAATGCGCTAAACCACAGACATTCACACATAAAATCACAAAGAAATCCTTTGATGGAAATGTAACTACTGAGACACCGTGATATAATGCACTCCTTAATCTTAATAGTTTCATTGTCGAGTTATTGATCGATATTAGATTTTAACCCTCCATCTGTTATCATGACGAGTCGTCACTGGTGATGCAGCTTTGTGCTTTTGCCCCTACGCCAGGGAACACTGCTATTTGCTTATTTTGTTGTTTTGGTGTGAAACATGGTACTGACCTTAGACTTTACAACTACTTACTTGTTTAATATCTCACATTGCCTAGTTTGATGCTTTTAATCATTTCGTAGAACCCCATATACAAATAATAGTGTAGTATTCCTTTTCATTAGAATTTTATTGTTTTGGGCTTACACACTGTGTTTCCCCTACTTTAAAAGAGGGTTCAATAAAGTGGTGCTGTTGTTTATATTTCATTTTACAACCTGGCCCTCTTATTCACCAGATCTGCTCTTATGGATTGGACATGCCAATTTTAATAAATCATAATACTAAAACTTGTCTCTTGAACACTTGGCGTTTTAAAATGAATGCATTGAGATAATGAAACAATGACTTACTCATAATAGCTGGAGAGAAAAAAACACTCATTGGCCCCACCTTTTGGTGCAATCATGTAACTTACGGAAAGGGACACTGACCGAATCTGAATCTTTCTGGTGAACGGAGAAAACTAGCTAATTGAGTAAAACTTTTTATGAAATTGAGCCCTTAGAAAGTAGAAAGCATCTTCTTTTCCTTTGGATTCCCAGTTGCTTCACCTTTGACCTAATTCAGAGGTTCGCAACCTTTTGTAACTAAAGCCCCCCCAAGTCTCCCCTATCATGTGGCACGCCCACCCCCATATTGGAAGAGACCAGGTATAATGATAATCTATTCTATATAAAATCTATCTATATATAACCTAATCTATAATCTGTTTTTGATATATATAGATAGATAGATAGATAGATATTTTTTTTATTTTGTGTTTTCGTACTTTTTTCAAATTACTTTTCATAACTTTAATAATTTTTTAAAAATAACTTTTATAAAACTATATAACAGACAGATATGGAACAGGAATGATCAAAAATGTTTCTGAACACTATAACTACTTTGAACAACAGAACTAGGCTGTAATAACATGAACTATTTTACATGTAAAACATGTTACATTCCATTTGTCTTGCGTTCTACAAACATTCTCATACGAATTATGTAATTTGGGACGAAGGGCGCGTCTCGTTATCCATAAAAATGGTTAAATCTCTGGCTCTCAGACACTCACCGAACCGAGCAGACGCGGAGAGAGGTGTGAGTGCAGCAGGAAAACAAGACTTCGCGCTTGCAGGACAGTACTGGCCACATTTGGAAAGTTGTGAAAGTTTGTCCAAAAAGTCATTAGATTTGTCGTTAGGCGCCTTTTTTTTATTATTTTTTTTTTTTAGCCAAAAAAAAAAAGTCTCTAAAGGGGTCTGAAAAGTGGCTAAGGTGGCAACACTGGTCTGCACTGCACTGACAGCTAGATAAAAGGCAGGCTAAGCTCTGCCTCTCCCCAGCAAAAAGAAAATACAGAGGGAGAGGGAACGCGGGGTTTTTCATTCATGCACATTCTATTTGAAAAGCAATAAAATAAACCGAGCACCCAAATGATGCACTGTCTGTGTTTTTTTCTTGAAAATAATTTGCACCCCCCTTCCGATCTCTACCCCCCTGGTTGAGAAACACTGCTCCAGACAACTGTGTGCTGACAAACTGTGCGCTCAGCCTCCCCGTTCAGCTGTGGACGTCGCTCAGCCTCCCCATTCAGCTGTGGACGTCGCTCAGCCTCCCCGTTCAGCTGTGGACGTCACTCAGCCTCCCCGTTCAGCTGTGGACGTCGCTCAGCCTCCCCGTTCAGCTGTGGACGTCGCTCAGCCTCCCCGTTCAGCTGAGGTCGCCGCTCAGCCCGCCCGTTCAGCTGAGGTCGCCGCTCAGCCCGCCCGTTCAGCTGAGGTCGCCGCTCAGCCCGCCCGTTCAGCTGAGGTCGTCGCTCAGCCCTGCCCGTTCAGCTGAGGACGCCGCTCAGCCTCCCTGTTCAGCTGCGGACGTCGCTCAGTCATCCTGCTCCATGGCAAATAGCGTTCCCCCCTTCTGCGTCAAAGAGACCCACGCTCCTCTCCCTGGCCGCACGGAGACCCACGCTCCTCTCCCTGGCCGCACGGGGGACTTCGCTCTGCCTTCCAGTTCAGCTGGGGACGTCGCTCCGCTTTCAGGCTCCGACGAGGACGTCGCCCTGCTTCCCTGCTCCGCTGAGTACAGTGCTCTGTTTCCCTGTCCAGCTGAGGTCGTCGCTCAGCCCGCCTGTTCAGCTGAGGCCGTCGCTCAGCCCGCCTGTTCAGCTGAGGCCGTCGCTCAGCCCGCCTGTTCTGCTGAGGCCGTCGCTCAGCCCGCCTGTTCTGCTGAGGCCGTCGCTCAGCCCGCCTGTTCTGCTGAGGCCGTCGCTCAGCCTTCTGGCTCCTTGGCAAACGTCGTTTCCCCCTACTGCTTCGAGGAGACCCACGCTCCTCTCCCTGGCCTTACAGGGGACGTCGCTCTGCCTTCATGCTCCGCCGAGGACTTCGCTCAGTCTGCCTGCCCTGCTGTGGTCGCCGGTCTGCCTTCATGCCCCGCCGAGGACATCGCTCAGTCTGCCTGCCCTGCTGTGGTCGTCGCTCTGCCTTCATGCTCTGCCGAGGAAATATCTCAGCCTCCCTGTGCCATTGTAGAAGCCGCCCGGCCTCCTGATTTTGCGGGGGACATGTTTTCCAGGGGGCCAGGACCACCAGATGGAGGACGTATAATTTTGGGCGCTCCGGGAGTAGCGCCCTTGGGGGAGGGTTCTGTCACGTATCAGGAAGCTCTGGACTCCACTTCCCATCAGCCACTGCACTGCACTACATGTCACATGACCACCTGCACCTGATTCACGTTTTGGTTAATGAGCACTCATGTGTGTATATATAGCCAATAGTCTGCACTGATTCACTGTCTTTCGTTGTCTTAGACCGCTGTGTTCCATGTTTCTTGATCTTGTTAGTTTATGTTTCAGTGTTTTGTTTCATGCCACAGTGTTTTGTCAAGTTGTCTTAGTGTCTTTGTTTCTTAGTACGTTGTTTCAATAAATGTTATTATCTGCACCTGCTTCTGGCTCAACTCGTGACACAAACTTTGTGAAAGCAGTTTGGGGAAGAACCACATATGGGTGTGATGGTCAGGTGTCCACAAACTTTTGGCCATATGGTGTACTTTGGCTATGCTTTCATTCTTTATTTTACATTATAGGGAAAAATGTCCTCACCTACACCAGTTATCTGTCCCTCAGGTTATAAAGTGCCTATAATAAATGAAACCATTAATTCTTTTTATTTTGCATTTATTGCAATTAGGTGTCACAAAAGTGCATCTCACTTTCATTCAACGCAAGAGTTCCAGCGCTTAACAAGTGTCTGGATTTCTCTATAAAAAACTTGGATTCAATTCTAATTTATGTCACACTCTTAAGTTTTTCCTTTGACTCACCCTCATAGACTAATGAGAGACAAATAATGCAAGATAATAATGCATACATTAAAAAACAACAATAAACGCATTGCATCAACTGTAGTGTTTCCGTAGTGAGGCTGAAAGTCAGTGCACTTGTGGTGCACAGAAACCCAGTTGATGCAGAAGGTGTGTTCAGGTTGTAAGTGTGACTGTTTATGCACTTTTCTTTGAGCTTGTGTGCTTTTCTTCAATTCAACTTCCTCCCTAAAATGTGCAGAATATAATAAATAGTTTTATATTATAAATTTTGTTCCAGAAAAAAAAAAAACAGCAAAACAAAAATGGCTTGTGTTACTTAATATGTGAATAAATGATGGCAACATGGAAACAGTTCATCTTTCTCACATTTTTGTCCTCTTTATAAAAGAGATTTTAATGATAGTAAAACTGAAGTCTGTAATCAGTTATATCAGACATATAGATTTTAGATTATGAATCTCTATAGTGTAGGGCTGGGGGCAATGCATCAAAAATAGTTTTCATATCCGCTTAAGGTCATTTCAGGAAGTGAGAGCCAAAGAAATGCATCATGTACCCTTTGTCTGAGTGTAGAAGTAACAGCTGCAAAATGAAATTTCAGTGGTTCATGTTCAGAGCTCTGTGGATTCTCCTCATTTTACCAACTTTCAGTGGTAAGTGTATGACATGATCTGTTTAATAAATAGGCTGGATTTAAAAAATCTAAATGAACATTATATTACATTGTGATCTGTTAGCTAAAGTGTATTTTCGGCACGTCACGTAATATAAATATTAAAACATTAAATAGGGTTGTGTAATATAGTACTGTTTGAGTATCAGCTAATTGTATTGAATTGCTTAAGTTCAAATTTGAAATCATAACACTTTACTCTTTAATTACAGGAGAAAGCCTGTGCAAAAGTGAACTTTTACTAAGCAGTAACATTTCTACTGAGCTCCAGTCTGATGTCCTGCTGCCGTGTAACTTTAATCCAACTCTCCTCGGATCAGATAAGACTGCAGATATAGCAGTAGTGTGGAGTCAGAGGAACACAACAATACACAATCTAGTGGAGATCACTCTACAGGGAAATGTGTTGTTTTGGGATACTAAAGGTGGACGTATCAAGACGTTCGCTAAGCTCTCTGAATCAGGAAACTTCTCCATCCTCCTTCAGAAAGTGCAGCCGTATGATCTGGGTCTCTACCACTGTGAGCTGTTTAACGGGACCGGCTGCAGAATTGCGTATCAGGAGCTTCACCTGCTTGTCAGCATCCAACAAAGTAAATTATAAGTGTACCCTACATACTGCTACATCTATTTAAGGAATGGACATGAATATATTTTTACATTTACATTGTCAGTGTTGGATTAAATATCCTATAATTTATCATTTATATTCTAGGCCATCAGTTAATGTGGAGCACAGTTGGAGCATTCTCAGGAGGAATTGTGCTGCTTGCTGTATTCACAACCTGTTTGTTACATGCAAAACGTAAGTCTGAGTTATTTCTACAAGCACATCTTCATGTTCTCTTAATCATCTGGGTCTCTTTTTTTTGCATGCATAGGAATTATGGTTTTTACTATAAAACAGAAGCACAAGCTTTTAGACTGAGTGTTTGAGTTACACAAACAAAGTGAATTGTTAAAACATAGCTTGTGGTTTTCACTGTAAAAGCAAAAGCAATTCACACGTCCTAGAGTCATTCTATAACCTATTTTAAGGCATTTCCGCTTTGTAGGTGTTTATACATGTGAGAAAATGTGAGGTGCCCCTACAGCATAAACCATGAGTTAATGCCCTCCAGGTTCTTCTGTTTTACTGAAGGTGAATGAAGTGTATGAATGTTATTACTGACATTACTGGTTACACAGATCCGCTTGTTTGTGATCTTATTCAAACGTGTAGAATTTGTTACTTTCTGTGAAATTTCATAGATTTTATTGTGCAACTTTGAAGAAGAGTGTCTGTCCTATATATTGTTTACTAGAGTGTATACATTGTCCAAGTAAAAGTAATGTACTGCAGTAATAAATGCACTCCAGTGTACTGTGTGTGTCTCAGAGTCGTCCAGGTTCTGAACTGAAACTTGGACACTTGTTTTATTTTACACTTACAGTTATGTTCTTTGAAATTACGTTGCAGGCAGACAGAATATCACTGTTATCGAATCTGACTATGGTAAGTTGATGTGTGTTTGATACATTATATATAAACACTTTATATTTATATATAGTATATTCTGTATCTGCAGTAGTTCTATTTAGCACTCACAGTAATGTTGTCCTGTGTCTCTGCAGAAAACGTTGTGGGTGCAACAGCACACTCAGACAGAGGAAGTAAGCAGTCTGTGGTATTTGATAACCAAACTTTGATCTGTTATATAACACTAAAGCCTCTAGTAGTGACTCAGATTTAAACCTTTAATAATAACTATCTAATTAACCATAATAATAAATGCTCTTTAGATCCAGAGCTTATCAGTTTCAAATGCTGTGCTATAAGTGCATCATGTGTTGACTTTTCTAAATGCATTGTTCACATTTAATAGAGTTGGTTCATTTCATCTATTTTAAGGCATTTCTACTTTGTACATGTGTAACCATTTAGACTTGTACTGTCCACAATTCTGGTGAATCTGTACCTGCGTACTGTTTTGCCCTTGTCCACTCGCCCTTGCTATTTCCTTTTGGAGAAATTCATTACTCCATTAGGATTGTTACTGTATAAGCTCATGTAAAGTCAGTGGTGGCTCAACCTTAGGGTTGGATATCAGCCATTCAGTACTTGTTAATCTTCATAAAGTTCTTCATAAATTCTGGTGAAATACTAATACTTTGTTAATTCTCTTGAAATACCTCTTTCAAGTGACCAACAATTTTGGACACTTAAAATGTTTGTTATTTGACAGATATAAGCCAATGTTTAATTGATTCACTCAACATTGTACAATCATGGGGCAGTATGGTCACTGCCCCATTTACTCTCCATTGAATTATTATTGCGCCCAGTGGTCAAAAGTTGGAACTGCAACAAGCGCTAATAGAGGCCCATTGGGGCACAAATCATGCTGCTCCATGCTCAGTGGAAGAAGAGCAGTGGACAGCACAGTTAGTGACATGATTGCTAGGGTCGAGGTTTTAATGCCAAATCGGCTAGCCGCCAAGATCTTGTTTAATAGCAGATAATCTCAATTAAATCGAATACATTTTCACAAAGACAAAGTGTAAATGCATACAGTTTTACACAGAACAATTTCTATTGTACGATATATCGCAAGGTCTAGGTCAGTGGGAGCTCAGTGGTTAAGACATTGGGCTACTGATTGGAAGCTCATGAGTTCAAACCCTGGCACTGCCAAGCTGACACTGTTGGGCCATTGATCAATGCCCTTAATCCTCAACTGCTCAGATGTATGGATGAAATAAAATGTCAGTCGCTCTGGATAAGGGCATCTGTTTCAGGCCTTTTGTGTGGTTTTTAAGATGTAGTCATAAGGGGCTAGTAGTCATAGTCACAAGATATGGGGCGCACAGTGGCTTAGTGGTTAGCACGTTTGCCTCACACCTCACACCTATGAGACAAAAATATTATACTTGGTCATTTAATTATTGAGGAAAATGATCCAATATCACATATCTGTGAGTGGCAAAAGTATGTGAACCTTTGCTTTCAGTATCTGGGCAGCAGTAACTCCAACTAAACGTTTCTAGTAACTGTTGATCAGTCCTGCACATCGGCTTGGAGGAATTTTAGCCCATTCCAGAACAGCTTAAACTCTGGGATGTTGGTGGGTTTCCTCACATGAACTGCTTGCTTCAGGTCCTTCCACAACATTTCTATTGGATTAAGGTCAGGACTTTGACTTGGCCATTCCAAAACATTAACTTTATTCTTCTTTAACCATTCTTTCATAGAATGACTTGTGTGTTTAAAGTTGTTGTCTTGTTTCATGACCCACTTTCTCATCAGATTCAGTTCATGGACAGATGTCTTGATATTTTCCTTTAGAATTCACTGGTGTTAGTCAGAATTTCAAATGCTGTAAAACAGGCCGAAACAATGATACTACCAACACCATGTTTCACAAATGGGATAGAGTTCTTATGCTGGAATGCAGTGTTTTCTCACAGATCTGTAATATTGGATTATTTTCCTCAGTAAATAAATGACCAGGTATAATATTTTTTGTCTCATTTGTTTAATTGGGTTCTCTGTGTCTGGAGGATTTGTATAAAAATCTGACGATGTTTTAGGTCATATTTATGCAGATATATAGAAAATTCTAAAGGGTTCACAAACTTTCAAGCCTATTACAGGGTTACTTTAAAAATTCTCTAGATAGTAAGCTGCATCATAAGTCAAGTGTGAAAGCCTCTGGACTTAATTTTTGTTTGAAGGTATGTCTTTATTAATGTCGGCCTGCCTCACCAAACCCTATGGTCACGTGTTGCTGACGGGTAAAGTTCATTAGATGAACCATTGGAGGAACGATAGTCAACATGTCGGCGTAACTATAGTCATCAGGTGCAGAATTTCCACTCCCTGTTATACACTTTTTCACAAGTCACCACTCGGGTGAAGTCCACAAGGGCATGCTAAAAAACAGTAGTGGGATGCAAGGAATATCCGTTAAAAAAGTCTAACTTCTCTTGATGTATTTTTTCTAAATAGGTGAATCAATAGAGAATCCAATATATGACACTTCCTGTCAGCCAGAATCCAGTAACAATGCAAGAGAAAAGGAAGGTAAGTGTGTTTAAAATAATAATGTATTTAAGCATGCTACACTATTAAGACGTTGATCTAATGATAATTATCTCCAATTCATCTTTTTAAGGGCTTTCATCTGATACTCCAGTGTATGCCACTGTGAAGAAAGGAAAAATAGTTAATAGAACCTAAAGGAAGCCATAAACACAGTGTGACATTTTATAGGAAAAGAGTTTATGATGACATATGTACTAAAACTGAATATATAGTTTGATCATTTACCCCATGTCATTCTTATTATGCAATCAGTAGCCAAGTTTCTGTCCACTTTTACGCTTTTCTGTTATCGGCAAACTGAAAGTATGTAAAAAAAAAATTTTTTTGTGAAATTTGCTGTCTTCTGCCTGTTTCCATCCAATCGGCCTTTTACTGATAAAATGGTGAGCATGATGCTGTCATCCTTTAAAATAAAACAAATTGTCTCAAAAGTTTTGGTGTATCGCAAAAGAAATCTGCCCTTGAGCCGTTTCCATACATAATTTTGTGTATATCACAAATTGTGTACCTTTTGTGTCCCACATGTCTTCAGATCTTTGTAAAATGGAGTGAGCATTCAGAAAATTAAATGAAACTGGGCAGCTTCCTGTTCTTTTAATTTCACAAATAATTGCAATTGTATGAAATATCAGAAGACAACGTCAGAATGGAGTAGTTGCTTGTCTGATAGGGCTCCAGGTAATTGTTATTATGCCACTAAGCCCATGGGTCTGAGAGGTAGTGGTGGAGAGACACTTCACAGAAAGTCTCTGGCTGCAAAGTTTAGAATGTCACGGCACACGTTTGAGGTGCTGTGCCAATTAATTGGTCCTGATGTTGGGCCCATCGCAGGTTGCCACCGACCACCGGTTCTGACCCGAAAGCGGATTGCCATCGTTCTGTTCAAGCTGGCAACCTGCACTGAGTACAGAGTAGTGGGGGAAACTTTCAGGGATAATAAAACGACAATCCATCAATGTGTATATGCTGTGTGCACAACTAGGAAAGAAAAATTAACACGCATTATATCAGGCTACCGAATGTAGCGGAGGCCAATGAAATCCATGCCATAACCTTGCTTCTTATCACATCTTGGGTTGGATGGATTCATTCTGTCGTGACACTGTATTTTTTTTTTTACATGAATGCCATTTTTCTCGATAAAAACTGAAGAATCGGCATAGAATTTAAACTACAGTTAAACTAAAAAAATATTATGTCGACACTTGTGAAATTTTATGGATAATTTGCGTTTCCATAAGCTGTAAACATTTCAATGCGCTAAACCACAGACATTCACACATAAAATCACAAAGAAATCCTTTGATGGAAATGTAACTACTGAGACATTGTGATATAATGCACTCCTTAATCTTAATAGTTTCATTGTCGAGTTATTGATCGATATTAGATTTTAGCCCTCCATCTGTTATCATGACGAGTCGTCACTGGTGATGCAGCTTTGTGCTTTTGCCCCTACGCCAGGGAACACTGCTATTTGCTTATTTTGTTGTTTTGGTGTGAAACATGGTACTGACCATAGACTTTACAACTACGTACTTGTTTAATATCTCACATTGCCTAGTTTGATGCTTTTAATCATTTCGTAGAACCCCATATACAAATAATAGTGTAGTATTCCTTTTCATTAGAATTTTATTGTTTTGGGCTTACACACTGTCTTTCCCCTACTTTAAAAGAGGGTTCAATAAAGTGGTGCTGTTGTTTATATTTCATTTTACAACCTGGCCCTCTTATTCACCAGATCTGCTCTTTTGGATTGGACATGCCAATTTTAATAAATCTCTTGAACACTTGGCGTTTTAAAATGAATGTACTGAGGGAATGGAACAATGACTTACTCGTAATAGCTGGGAAAAAAACACTCATTGGCGCCACCTATTGGTGCAATCATGTAACTTACGGAAAGGGACACTGAACGAATCTGAATCTTTCTGGTGAACGGAGAAAACTAGCTAATTGAGTAAAACTTTTTATGAACTTGAGCACTTTGAAAGTAGAAAGCATCTGCTTTTCCTTTGGATTCCCAGTTGCTTCCCCTTTTGACCTAATTCAGAGGTTCTTAACCTTTTGTAACTAAAGCCCCCCCAAGTCTCCCCACCATGTGTGGGGATATATATACAGTGACGGAAAAAAGTATTTGATC
The DNA here is from genome assembly GCF_023375685.1 of Ictalurus furcatus. Lineage (NCBI taxonomy): Eukaryota > Metazoa > Chordata > Actinopteri > Siluriformes > Ictaluridae > Ictalurus > Ictalurus furcatus. The sequence continues at coordinate 14,067,635 of NC_071282.1, forward strand.
CCCTGCTGATTTTGTACGTTTGCCCACTGACAAAGAAATGATCATTCTATAATTTTAATGGTAGATTTATTTGAACAATGAGAGACAGAATAACAACAAAAAAAATCCAGAAAAACGCATGTCAAAAATGTTATAAATTGATTTGCATTTTAATGAGAGAAATATGTATTTGACCCCTCTGAAACCATGACTTAGTACTTGGTAGCAAAACCCTTGTTGGCAATCACAGAGGTCAGACATTTCTTGTAGTTGGCCACCAGGTTTGCACACATATCAGGAGGGATTTTGTCCCACTCCTCTTTGCAGATCTTTTCCAAGTCATTAAGGTTTCGAGGCTGACATATGGCAACTCGAACCTTCAGCTCCCTCCACAGATTTTCTATGGGATTAAGGTCTGGAGACTGGCTAGGCCACTCCAGGACCTTAATGTGCTTCTTCTTGAGCCACTCCTTTGTTGCCTTGGCCGTGTGTTTTGGGTCATTGTCATGCTGGAATATCCATCCATGACCCATTTTCAATGCCCTGGCTGAGGGAAGGAGGTTCTCACCCAAGATTTGACGGTACATGGCCCCGTCCATCGTCCCTTTGATGCGGTGAAGTTGTCCTGTCCCCTTAGCAGAAAAACACCCCCAAAGCATAATGTTTCCACCTCCATGTTTGACGGTGGGGATGGTGTTCTTGGGGTCATAGTCAGCATTCCTCCTCCTCCAAACACGGCGAGTTGAGTTGATGCCAAAGAGCTCCATTTTGGTCTCATCTGACCACAACACTTTCACCCAGTTGTCCTCTGAATCATTCAGATGTTCATTGGCAAACTTCAGACGGGCATGTATATGTGCTTTCTTGAGCAGGGGGACCTTGCGGGCGCTGCAGGATTTCAGTCCTTCACGGCGTAGTGTGTCACCAATTGTTTTCTTGGTGACTATGGTCCAGCTGCCTTGAGATCATTGACAAGATCCTCCCGTGTAGTTCTGGGCTGATTCTTCACTGTTCCATGATCATTGCAACTCCACGTGGTGAGATCTTGCATGGAGCCCCAGGCCGAGGGAGATTGACAGTTCTTTTGTGTTTCTTCCATTTGCGAATAATCGCACCAACTGTTGTCACCTTCTCACCAAGCTGCTTGGCAATGTTCTTGTAGCCCATTCCAGACTTGTGTAGGTCTACAATCTTGTCCCTGACATCCTTGGAGAGCTCTTTGGTCTTGGCCATGGTGGAGAGTTTGGAATCTGATTGATTGATTGCTTCTGTGGACAGGTGTCTTTTATACAGGTAACAAGCTGAGATTAGGAGCAGTCCCTTTAAGAGTGTCCTCCTAATCTCAGCTCGTTACCTGTATAAAAGACACCTGGGAGCCAGAAATCTTTCTGATTGAGAGGGGGTCAAATACTTATTTCCCTCATTAAAATGCAAATCAATTTATAACATTTTTGACATGCTTTTTTCTGGATTTTCTTGTTGTTATTCTGTCTCTCACTGTTCAAATAAATCTACCATTAAAATTATAGACTGATCATTTCTTTGTCAGTGGGCGAACGTACAAAATCAGCAGGGGATCAAATACTTTTTTCCCTCACTGTATGTATATATATATATATATATATATATATATATAGATATAGATATAGATATATAGATATATAGATAGTTAGATTTTTTTTATTTTGTGTTTTCATACTTTTTTAAAATTACTTTTCATAACTTTAATGATTTTTTTAAAATAACATTTATAAAACTATATAACAGACAGGTATGGAACAGGAATGATCAAAAATGTTTTTTGATCATTTTCTGAACACTATAACTACTTTGAACAACAGAACTAGGCTGTTCACTCACTGAATAGAGCAGACTCAGAGAGAGGTGTGAGTGCAGCAGGAAAGCAAGACCTCGCGCTTGCAGGACAGTACTGGCCACATTTGGAAATTTGTGAAGGTTTGTCCAAAAAGTCACTAGATTTGTCGTTAGGCGCTTTTTTTTTTTTTTTGGCAAAAAAAAGTCTCTAAAAAGGTCTGAAAAGTGGCTAAGGTGGCAACACTGGTCTGCACTGCACTGACTAGATAAAAGGCAGGCTAAGCTCTGCCTCTCCCCAGCAAAAAGAAAATACAGAGGGAGAGGGAACGCGGGGTTTTTCATTCATGCACATTCTATTTGAAAAGCAATAAAATACACCGAGCACCCAAATGATGCACTGTCTGTGTTTTTTTCTTGAAAACAATTTGCACCCCCCTTCCGATCTCTACCCCCCTGGTTGAGAACCACTGCTCTAGACAACTGTGTGCTGACAAACTTTGTGACAGCAGTTTGGGGAAGAACCACATATGGGTGTGATGGTCAGGTGTCCACAAACTTTTGGCCATATGGTGTACTTTGGCTATGCTTTCATTCTTTATTTTACATTATAGGGAAAAATGTCCTCACCTACACCAGTTATCTGTCCCTCAGGTTATAAAGTGCCTATAATAAATGAAACCATTAATTCTTTTTATTTTGCATTTATTGCAATTAGGTGTCACAAAAGTGCATCTCACTTTCATTCAACGCAAGGTGAATCAATAGAGAATCCAATATATGACACTTCCTGTCAGCCAGAATCCAGTAACAATGCAAGAGAAAAGGAAGGTAAGTGTGTTTAAAATAATAATGTATTTAAGCATGCTACACTATTAAGACGTTGATCTAATGATAATTATCTCCAATTCATCTTTTTAAGGGCTTTCATCTGATACTCCAGTGTATGCCACTGTGAAGAAAGGAAAAATAGTTAATAGAACCTAAAGGAAGCCATAAACACAGTGTGACATTTTATAGGAAAAGAGTTTATGATGACATATGTACTAAAACTGAATATATAGTTTGATCATTTACCCCATGTCATTCTTATTATGCAATCAGTAGCCAAGTTTCTGTCCACTTTTACGCTTTTCTGTTATCGGCAAACTGAAAGTATGTAAAAAAAAAATTTTTTTGTGAAATTTGCTGTCTTCTGCCTGTTTCCATCCAATCGGCCTTTTACTGATAAAATGGTGAGCATGATGCTGTCATCCTTTAAAATAAAACAAATTGTCTCAAAAGTTTTGGTGTATCGCAAAAGAAATCTGCCCTTGAGCCGTTTCCATACATAATTTTGTGTATATCACAAATTGTGTACCTTTTGTGTCCCACATGTCTTCAGATCTTTGTAAAATGGAGTGAGCATTCAGAAAATTAAATGAAACTGGGCAGCTTCCTGTTCTTTTAATTTCACAAATAATTGCAATTGTATGAAATATCAGAAGACAACGTCAGAATGGAGTAGTTGCTTGTCTGATAGGGCTCCAGGTAATTGTTATTATGCCACTAAGCCCATGGGTCTGAGAGGTAGTGGTGGAGAGACACTTCACAGAAAGTCTCTGGCTGCAAAGTTTAGAATGTCACGGCACACGTTTGAGGTGCTGTGCCAATTAATTGGTCCTGATGTTGGGCCCATCGCAGGTTGCCACCGACCACCGGTTCTGACCCGAAAGCGGATTGCCATCGTTCTGTTCAAGCTGGCAACCTGCACTGAGTACAGAGTAGTGGGGGAAACTTTCAGGGATAATAAAACGACAATCCATCAATGTGTATATGCTGTGTGCACAACTAGGAAAGAAAAATTAACACGCATTATATCAGGCTACCGAATGTAGCGGAGGCCAATGAAATCCATGCCATAACCTTGCTTCTTATCACATCTTGGGTTGGATGGATTCATTCTGTCGTGACACTGTATTTTTTTTTTTTACATGAATGCCATTTTTCTCGATAAAAACTGAAGAATCGGCATAGAATTTAAACTACAGTTAAACTAAAAAAATATTATGTCGACACTTGTGAAATTTTATGGATAATTTGCGTTTCCATAAGCTGTAAACATTTCAATGCGCTAAACCACAGACATTCACACATAAAATCACAAAGAAATCCTTTGATGGAAATGTAACTACTGAGACATTGTGATATAATGCACTCCTTAATCTTAATAGTTTCATTGTCGAGTTATTGATCGATATTAGATTTTAGCCCTCCATCTGTTATCATGACGAGTCGTCACTGGTGATGCAGCTTTGTGCTTTTGCCCCTACGCCAGGGAACACTGCTATTTGCTTATTTTGTTGTTTTGGTGTGAAACATGGTACTGACCATAGACTTTACAACTACGTACTTGTTTAATATCTCACATTGCCTAGTTTGATGCTTTTAATCATTTCGTAGAACCCCATATACAAATAATAGTGTAGTATTCCTTTTCATTAGAATTTTATTGTTTTGGGCTTACACACTGTCTTTCCCCTACTTTAAAAGAGGGTTCAATAAAGTGGTGCTGTTGTTTATATTTCATTTTACAACCTGGCCCTCTTATTCACCAGATCTGCTCTTTTGGATTGGACATGCCAATTTTAATAAATCTCTTGAACACTTGGCGTTTTAAAATGAATGTACTGAGGGAATGGAACAATGACTTACTCGTAATAGCTGGGAAAAAAACACTCATTGGCGCCACCTATTGGTGCAATCATGTAACTTACGGAAAGGGACACTGAACGAATCTGAATCTTTCTGGTGAACGGAGAAAACTAGCTAATTGAGTAAAACTTTTTATGAACTTGAGCACTTTGAAAGTAGAAAGCATCTGCTTTTCCTTTGGATTCCCAGTTGCTTCCCCTTTTGACCTAATTCAGAGGTTCTTAACCTTTTGTAACTAAAGCCCCCCCAAGTCTCCCCACCATGTGTGGGGATATATATACAGTGACGGAAAAAAGTATTTGATCCCCTGCTGATTTTGTACGTTTGCCCACTGACAAAGAAATGATCATTCTATAATTTTAATGGTAGATTTATTTGAACAATGAGAGACAGAATAACAACAAAAAAAATCCAGAAAAACGCATGTCAAAAATGTTATAAATTGATTTGCATTTTAATGAGAGAAATATGTATTTGACCCCTCTGAAACCATGACTTAGTACTTGGTAGCAAAACCCTTGTTGGCAATCACAGAGGTCAGACATTTCTTGTAGTTGGCCACCAGGTTTGCACACATATCAGGAGGGATTTTGTCCCACTCCTCTTTGCAGATCTTTTCCAAGTCATTAAGGTTTCGAGGCTGACATATGGCAACTCGAACCTTCAGCTCCCTCCACAGATTTTCTATGGGATTAAGGTCTGGAGACTGGCTAGGCCACTCCAGGACCTTAATGTGCTTCTTCTTGAGCCACTCCTTTGTTGCCTTGGCCGTGTGTTTTGGGTCATTGTCATGCTGGAATATCCATCCATGACCCATTTTCAATGCCCTGGCTGAGGGAAGGAGGTTCTCACCCAAGATTTGACGGTACATGGCCCCGTCCATCGTCCCTTTGATGCGGTGAAGTTGTCCTGTCCCCTTAGCAGAAAAACACCCCCAAAGCATAATGTTTCCACCTCCATGTTTGACGGTGGGGATGGTGTTCTTGGGGTCATAGTCAGCATTCCTCCTCCTCCAAACACGGCGAGTTGAGTTGATGCCAAAGAGCTCCATTTTGGTCTCATCTGACCACAACACTTTCACCCAGTTGTCCTCTGAATCATTCAGATGTTCATTGGCAAACTTCAGACGGGCATGTATATGTGCTTTCTTGAGCAGGGGGACCTTGCGGGCGCTGCAGGATTTCAGTCCTTCACGGCGTAGTGTGTCACCAATTGTTTTCTTGGTGACTATGGTCCCAGCTGCCTTGAGATCATTGACAAGATCCTCCCGTGTAGTTCTGGGCTGATTCTTCACTGTTCTCATGATCATTGCAACTCCACGTGGTGAGATCTTGCATGGAGCCCCAGGCCGAGGGAGATTGACAGTTCTTTTGTGTTTCTTCCATTTGCGAATAATCGCACCAACTGTTGTCACCTTCTCACCAAGCTGCTTGGCAATGGTCTTGTAGCCCATTCCAGACTTGTGTAGATCTACAATCTTGTCCCTGACATCCTTGGAGAGCTCTTTGGTCTTGGCCATGGTGGAGAGTTTGGAATCTGATTGATTGATTGCTTCTGTGGACAGGTGTCTTTTATACAGGTAACAAGCTGAGATTAGGAGCAGTCCCTTTAAGAGTGTCCTCCTAATCTCAGCTCGTTACCTGTATAAAAGACACCTGGGAGCCAGAAATCTTTCTGATTGAGAGGGGGTCAAATACTTATTTCCCTCATTAAAATGCAAATCAATTTATAACATTTTTGACATGCTTTTTTCTGGATTTTCTTGTTGTTATTCTGTCTCTCACTGTTCAAATAAATCTACCATTAAAATTATAGACTGATCATTTCTTTGTCAGTGGGCGAACGTACAAAATCAGCAGGGGATCAAATACCTTTTTCCCTCACTGTATATATGTATATATATATATATATATATATATATATATATATATATATAGATAGATAGATAGATAGATATAGATATAGATATATAGATAGATAGATTTTTTTTTATTTTGTGTTTTCATACTTTTTTAAAATTACTTTTCATAACTTTAATGATTTTTTTAAAATAACATTTATAAAACTATATAACAGACAGGTATGGAACAGGAATGATCAAAAATGTTTTTTGATCATTTTCTGAACACTATAACTACTTTGAACAACAGAACTAGGCTGTAATAATGTGAACTATTTTACATGTAAAACATGTTACATTCCATTTGTCTTGCGTTCTAAAAACATTCTCATACGAATTATGTAATTTGGGACGAAGGGCGCGTCTCGTTATCCATGACATTGTTAAATCTCTGGCTCTCAGACACTCACTGAATAGAGCAGACTCAGAGAGAGGTGTGAGTGCAGCAGGAAAGCAAGACCTCGCGCTTGCAGGACAGTACTGGCCACATTTGGAAATTTGTGAAGGTTTGTCCAAAAAGTCACTAGATTTGTCGTTAGGCGCTTTTTTTTTTTTTTTGGCAAAAAAAAAGTCTCTAAAGAGGTCTGAAAAGTGGCTAAGGTGGCAACACTGGTCTGCACTGCACTGACTAGATAAAAGGCAGGCTAAGCTCTGCCTCTCCCCAGCAAAAAGAAAATACAGAGGGAGAGGGAACGCGGGGTTTTTCATTCATGCACATTCTATTTGAAAAGCAATAAAATACACCGAGCACCCAAATGATGCACTGTCTGTGTTTTTTTCTTGAAAACAATTTGCACCCCCCTTCCGATCTCTACCCCCCTGGTTGAGAACCACTGCTCTAGACAACTGTGTGCTGACAAACTTTGTGACAGCAGTTTGGGGAAGAACCACATATGGGTGTGATGGTCAGGTGTCCACAAACTTTTGGCCATATGGTGTACTTTGGCTATGCTTTCATTCTTTATTTTACATTATAGGGAAAAATGTCCTCACCTACACCAGTTATCTGTCCCTCAGGTTATAAAGTGCCTATAATAAATGAAACCATTAATTCTTTTTATTTTGCATTTATTGCAATTAGGTGTCACAAAAGTGCATCTCACTTTCATTCAACGCAAGAGTTCCAGCGCTTAACAAGTGTCTGGATTTCTCTATAAAAAACTTGGATTCAATTCTAATTTATGTCACACTCTTAAGTTTTTCCTTTGACTCACCCTCATAGACTAATGAGGGACAAATAATGCAAGATAATAATGCATACATTAAAAAACAACAACAATAAACGCATTGCATCAACTGTAGTGTTTCTGTAGTGAGGCTGAAAGTCAGTGCACTTGTGGTGCACAGAAACCCAGTTGATGCAGAAGGTGTGTTCAGGTTGTAAGTGTGACTGTTTATGCACTTTTCTTTGAGCTTGTGTGCTTTTCTTCAATTCAACTTCCTCCCTAAAATGTGCAGAATATAATAAATAGTTTTACATTATACATTTTGTTACAGCAAAGCAAAACAAAAATGGCTTGTGTTACTTAATATGTGAATAAATGATGGCAACATGGAAACAGTTCATCTTTCTCACATTTTTGTCCTCTTTATAAAAGAGATTTTAATGATAGTAAAACTGAAGTCTGTAATCAGTTATATCAGACATATAGATTTTAGATTATTAATCTCTATAGTGTAGGGCTGGGGGCAATGCATCAAAAATAGTTGTCATATCCGCTTAAGGTCATTCCAGGAAGTGAGAGCCAAAGAAACGCATCATGTAGCCTTTGTCTGAGTGTAGAAGTAACAGCTGCAAAATGAAATTTCAGTGGTTCATGTTCAGAGCTCTGTGGATTCTCCTCATTTTACCAACTTTCAGTGGTAAGTGTATGACATGATCTGTTTAATAAATAGGCTGGATTTAAAAAATCTAAATGAACATTATATTACATTATGTGATCTGTTAGCTAAAGTGTATTTTTGGCATTTCATGTAATATAAATATTAAAACATTAAATAGGGTTGTGTAATATAGTACTGTTTGAATAAAAGTTCATTGTTTTGTATTACTTAAGTTCAAATTTGAAATCATAACACTTTACTCTTTAATTACAGGAGAAAGCCTGTGCAAAAGTGAACTTTTACTAAGCAGTAACATTTCTACTGAGCTCCAGTCTGATGTCCTGCTGCCGTGTAACTTTAATCCAACTCTCCTCGGATCAGATAAGACTGCAGATATAGCAGTAGTGTGGAGTCAGAGGAACACAACAATACACCATCTAGTGGAGATCACTCTACAGGGAGAAGTGAAGTTTTGGGATACTAAAGGTGGACGTATCAAGACGTTCACTAAGCTCTCTGAATCAGGAAACTTCTCCATCCTTCTTCAGAAAGTGCAGCCGTATGATCTGGGTCTCTACCACTGTGAGCTGTTTAACAGGACCGGCTGCAGAATTGCATATCAGGAGGTACACCTGTGTGATACCACCCAACAAAGTAAATTATAAGTGTACCCTACATACTACTACATCTATTTAAGGAATGGACATGAGTATGTTTTTACATTTACAATGCCGTGTTGGATTAAATTTCATATAATTTATCATTTATATTCTAGGCCAAGAGAACTATCAGTTAATGTGGAGCACAGTTGGAGCATTCTCAGGAGGAATTGTGCTGCTTGCTGTATTCACAACCTGTTTGTTACATGCAAAACGTAAGACTGAGTCATTTCTACAAGCACATCTCCATGATCTCTTAATCATCTGGGTCTCTTTTTTTTTTTGCATGCATAGGAATTATGGTTTTCACTATAAAACAGAAGCACAAGCTTTTAGACTGAGTGTTTGAGTTACACAAACAAAGTGAATTGTTAAAACATAGCTTGTGGTTTTCACTGTAAAAGCAAAAGCAATTCACACATCCTAGAGTCATTCTATAACCTATTTTAAGGCATTTCCGCTTTGTAGGTGTTTATACATGTGAGAAAATGTGAGGTGCCCCTACAGTATAAACCATGAGTTAATGCCCTCCAGGTTCTTCTGTTTTACTGAAGGTGAATGAAGTGTATGAATGTTATTACTGACATTACTGGTTACACAGATCCGCTTGTTTGTGAGCTTGTTCAAACGTGTAGAATTTGTTACTTTCTGTGAAATTTCATAGATTTTATTGTACAACTTTGAAGAAGAGCGTCTGTCCTATATATTGTTTACTAGAGTGTATACATTGTCCAAGTAAAAGTAATGTACTGCAGTAATAAATGCACTCCAGTGTACTGTGTGTGTCTCAGAGTGGTCCAGGTTCTGAACTGAAACTTGGACACTTGTTTTATTTTACACTTACAGTTATGTTCTTTGAAATTACATTGCAGGCAGACAGAATATCACTGTTATCGAGGCTGACTATGGTAAGTTGATGTATGTTTGATACATTATATATAAACACTTTATATTTATATATAGTATATTCTGTATCTGCAGTAGTTCTATTTAGCACACACAGTAATGTTGACCTGTGTCTCTGCAGAAAACGTTGTGGGTGCAACAGCACACTCAGACAGAGGAAGTAAGCAGTCTGTGGTATTTGATAACCAAACTTTGTTCTGTTATATATAGCACTAAAGCCTCTAGTAGTGACTCATATTTAAACCTTTAATAATAACTATCTAATTAACCATAATAATAAATGCTCTTTAGATCCAGAGCTTATCAGTTTCAAATGCTATGCTATAAGTGCATCATGTGTTGACTTTTCTAAATTCATTGTTCACATTTAATAGAGTTGGTTCATTTCATCTATTTTAAGGCATTTCTACTTTGTACATGTGTAACCATTTAGACTTGTACTGTCCACAATTCTGATGAATCTGTACCTGCATTCCAGTACTGTTTTTGCCCTTGTCCACTCGCCCTTGCTATTTCCTTTTGGAGAAATTCATTACTCCATTAGGATTGTTACTGTATAAGCTCATGTAAAGTCAGTGGTGGCTCAACCTTAGGGTTGGATATCAGCCATTCAGTACTTGTTAATCTTCATAAAGTTCTTCATAAATTCTGGTGAAATACTAATACTTTGTTAATTCTCTTGAAATACCTCTTTCAAGTGACCAACAATTTTGGACACTTAAAATGTTTGTTATTTGACAGATATAAGCCAATGTTTAATTGATTCACTCAACTTTCTACAATCATGGGGCAGTATGGTCAGTGCCCCATTTACTTTCTATTGAATTATTATTGTACCCAGTGGTCAAAAATGGGAACTGCAACAAGCGCTAATAGAGGCCCATTGTGGCAGAAATCATGCTGCTCCATGCTCAGTGGAAGAAGAGCAGTGGACAGCACAGTTAGTGACATGATTGCTAGGGTCGAGGTTTTAATGCCAAGGGACTTTTGTGTGGTTTTTAAGATGTAGTCATAAGGGGCTAGTAGTCATAGTCACAAGATATGGGGTGCACAGTGGCTTAGTGGTTAGCACGTTTGCCTCACACCTATGAGACAAAAATATTATACTTGGTCACTTATTTATTGAGGAAAATTATCCAATATTACATATCTGTGAGTGGCAAAAGTATGTGAACCTTTGCTTTCAGTATCTGGGCAGCAATAACTCCAACTAAACGTTTCTAGTAACTGTTGATCAGTGCTGCACATCGGCTTGGAGGAATTTTAGCCCGTTCCTCAGTACAGAACAGCTTAAACTCTGGGATGTTGGTGGGTTTCCTCACATGAACTGCTTGCTTCAGGTCCTTCTACAATTTCTGTTGGATTAAGGTCAGGACTTTGACTTGGCCATTCCAAAACATTAACTTTATTCTTCTTTAACCATTCTTTCATAGAATGACTTGTGTGTTTAAAGTTGTTGTCTTGTTTCATGACCCACTTTCTCATCAGATTCAGTTCATGAACAGATGCCCTGACATTTTCCTTTAGAAATCACTGATATTATTCAGACTTCATTGTTCCAGCAATGATGGCAAGTCGTCCTGGACCAGATGCTGTAAAACAGACCGAAACCATGATACTACCACCACCATGTTTCACAAATGGGATAGAGTTCTTATGTTGGAATGCAGTGTTTTCTCACAGATCTGTAATATTGGATTATTTTCCTCAGTAAATAAATGACCAGGTATAATATTTTTGTCTCATTTGTTTAATTGGGTTCTCTTTGTCTAGAGGATTTGTATAAAAATCTGACGATGTTTTAGATCATATTTGTGCAGATATATAGAAAATTCTAAAGGGTTCACAAACTTTCAAGCCTATTACAGGGTTACTTTAAAAATTCTCTAGATAGTAAGCTGCATCATAAGTCAAGTGTGAAAGCCTCTGGACTTAATTTTTGTTTGAAGGTATGTCTTTATTAATGTCGGCCTGCCTCACCAAACCCTATGGTCACGTGTTGCTGACGGGTAAAGTTCATTAGATGAACCATTGGAGGAACGATAGTCAACATGTCGGCGTAACTATAGTCATCAGGTGCAGAATTTCCACTCCCTGTTACACACTTTGTCACAAGTCACCACTCGGGTGAAGTCCACAAGGGCATGCTAAAAAACAGTAGTGGGATGCAAGGAATATCCGTTAAAAAAGTCTAACTTCTCTTGATGTATTTTTCTCTAAATAGGTGAATCAAGAGAGAATCCAATATATGACACTTCCTGTCAGCCAGAATCAAGCAAGAGAAAAGGAAGGTAAGTGTGTTTAAAATAATAATGTATTTAAGCATGCTACACTATTAAGACGTTGATCTAATGATAATTATCTCCAATTCATCTTTTTAAGGGCTTTCATCTGATACTCCAGTGTATGCCACTGTGAAGAAAGGAAAAATAGTTAATAGAACCTAAAGGAAGCCATAAACACAGTGTGACATTTTATAGGAAAAGAGTTTATGATGACATATGTACTAAAACTGAATATATAGTTTGATCATTTACCCCATGTCATTCTTATTATGCAGTCAGTAGCCAAGTTTCTGTCCACTTTTACGCTTTTCTGTTATTGGCAAACTGAAAGTGTGTAAAAAAAAAAAAAAAAAAAGTTTGTCGAAATTTGCTGTCTTCTGCCTGTTTCCATCCAATTGGCCTTTTACTGATAAAATGGTGAGCATGATGCTGTCATCCTTTAAAATAAAACAAATTGTCTCAAAAGTTTTGGTGTAACGCAAAAGAAATCTGCCCTTGAGCCGTTTCCATACATAATTTTGTGTATATCACAAATTGTGTACCTTTTGTGTCCCACATGTCTTCAGATCTTTGTAAAATGGAGTGAGCATTCAGAAAATTAAATGAAACTGGGCAGCTTCCTGTTCTTTTAATTTCACAAATAATTGCAATTGTATGAAATATCAGAAGACAATGTCAGAATGGAGTAGTGGCTTGTCTGATAGGGCTCCAGGTAATTGTTCTTATGCGACTAAGCCCATGGGTCTGAGAGGTAGTGGTGGAGAGACACTTCACAGAAAGTCTCTGGCTGCAAAGTTTAGAATGTCACGGCACACGTTTGAGATGCTGTGCCAATTAATTGGTCCTGATGTTGGGCCCATCGCAGGTTGCCACCGACCACCGGTTCTGACCCGAAAGCGGATTGCCATCGTTCTGTTCAAGCTGGCAACCTGCCCTGAGTACAGAGTAGTGGGGGAAACTTTCAGGGATAATAAAACGACAATCCATCAATGTGTATATGCTGTGTGCACAACTAGGAAAGAAAAATTAACATGCATTATATCAGGCTACCGAATGTAGCGGAGGCCAATGAAATCCATGCCATAACCTTGCTTCTTATCACATCTTGGATTGGATGGATTCATTCTGTCGTGACACTGTATCTTTTACATGAATGCCATTTTTCTCGATAAAAACCTGAAGAATTGGCATAGAATTTAAACTACAGTTAAACTAAAAAACAATATTATGTCGACGCTTGTGAAATTTTATGGATAATTTGAATGAAACAATGACTTACTCGTAATATCTAAAAAAAAAAAAAAAAAAAAAAAACTAAAACAAAACAAAAAACCCATTGGCGCCCCCTGCTGGTGCAATTATGTAACTTACGGAAAGGGACACTGAACGAATCTGAATCTTTCTGGTGAACGGAGAAAACTAGCTAATTGAGTAAAACTTTTTATGAACTTGAGCACTTAGAAAGTAGAAAGCATCTTCTTTTCCTTTGGATTCCCAGTTGCTTCACCTTTGACCTAATTCAGAGGTTCTCAACCTTTTGTAACTAAAGCCCCACCAAGTCTCCCCTATCATGTGGCACGCCACCACTCACCCCCGCCCCCATATTGGAGGAGACCAGGTATAATGCTAATCTATCTAATCTAATAAAATCTATCTATATATAACCTAATCTATAATCTGTTTTTGATAGATAGATAGATAGATAGATAGATAGATATTTTTTTTATTTTGTGTTTTTGTACTTTTTTAAAAATTACTTTTCATAACTTTTATGATTTTTTAAAATAACTTTTATGACTTTTATAAAACTATATAACAGACAGATATGGAACAGGAATGATCAAAAATGTTTCTGAACACTATAACTACTTTGAACAACAGAACTAGGCTGTAATAATGTGAACTATTTTACATGTAAAAACATTCTCATACGAAGTATGTAAACTGGGACGAAGGGCGCGTTTCGTTATCCATGATATTGTTAAATCTCCGGCTCTCAGACACTCACTGAATAGAGCAGACTCAGAGAGAGGTGTGAGTGCAGCAGGAAAGCAAGACCTCGCGCTTGCAGAACAGAACTGGTGACATTTGGAAAGTTGCAAAGGTTTGCCCAAAAAGTCGCTAGATTTGTCGTTAGGTGGTTTAAAAAAAAAAAAAGTCTCTAAAGGGGTCTGAAAAGTGGCTAAGGTGGCAACACTGGTCTGCACTGCACTGACAGCTAGATAAAAGGCAGGCTAAGCTCTGCCTCTCCCCAGCAAAAAGAAAATACAGAGGCAGAGGGAACGCGGGGTTTTTCATTCATGCACATTCTATTTGAAAAGCAATAAAATACACCGAGCACCCAAATGATGCACTGTCTGTGTTTTTTTCTTGAAAACAATTTGCACCCCCCTTCCGATCTCTACCCCCCTGGTTGAGAACCACTGCTCTAGACAACTGTGTGCTGACAAACTTTGTGACAGCAGTTTGGGGAAGAACCACATATGGGTGTGATGGTCAGGTGTCCACAAACTTTTGGCCATATGGTGTACTTTGGCTATGCTTTCATTCTTTAGTTTACATTATAGGGAAAAATTGTCCTCACCTACACCAGTTATCTGTCCCTCAGGTTATAAAGTGCCTATAATAAATGAAACCATTAATTCTTTTTATTTTGCATTTATTGCAATTAGGTGTCACAAAAGTGCATCTCACTTTCATTCAACACAAGAGTTCCAGCGCTTAACAAGTGTCTGGGTTTCTCTATAAAAAACTTGGATTCAATTCTAATTTATGTCACACTCTTAAGTTTTTCCTTTGACTCACCCTCATAGACTAATGAGAGACAAATAATGCAAGATAATAATGCATACATTAAAAAAACAACAACAACAAACGCATTGCATCAACCGTAGTGTTTCTGTTGTGAGGCTGAAAGTCAATGCGCTTGTGGTGTACAGAAACCCAGTATCAGGTAATGGAGGCTGAGAAGGAAGTAAGTGCAGGTATGGCAGTTTACTAAAACAATACGAAGTACAAAGGATCAGGCAGAAAACAAAGTCCAAAGCAGGCTAGGGTCAAACGATCAGTGAAACAGGAAAACTAGGCAGAACAGAGAATCGAGGTCAACAGGGTAAACAAAGTCCATAACCAGAAAAGCAACCACAAGATAAGGCTTAGAAATACGACAGAGACTAAGCAACTGAGAGTAATACTTCGCAAAGTCATAGTGTTCGAAAAGTCTTATATATAGCGTGGTTGTGAGTGCTGTGAATTGGATTCAGGTGTGCGTGATTAGAATGAGTGTGAGTGTTCTGTGTGTGTGTGAGTGTTCTGGGAATTGCAGCCATGCTGGCCATGTTTGTAGGCCGCAGTGCAGTATGTGAAATGTAGTCACTGGTTTGCTGTGATATGACACTCAGTTGATGCAGAAGGTGTGTTCAGGTTGTAAGTGTGACTGTTTATGCACTTTTCTTTGAGCTTGTGTGCTTTTCTTCAATTCAACTGCCTCCTTAAAATGTGCTTTAGTTTTACGTTACACATTTTGTTCCAGGGGCGCACGGTGACTTAGTGGTTAGCACGTTCGCCTCACTCCTCCGTGTGTTCGAGTCCCACCGGGGCCATGTGTGTGTGGAGTTTGCATGTTCTCCCTGTACTGCGGGGGTTTCCTCCGGGTACTCCGGTTTCCTCCCCCAGTCCAAAGACATGCATGGTAGGCTGATTGGCGTGTCTAAAGTGTCCGTAGTGTATGAATGGGCGTGTGAGTGTGTATGTGATTGTGCCCTGCGATGGATTGGCACCCTGTCCAGGGTGTACCCCGCCTTGTGCCCGATGCTCCCTGGGATAGGCTCCAGGTTCCCTGTGACCCTGAAAAGGAGTAAGTGGTAGAAGATGGATGGATGGATGGATTTTGTTCCAGTAAAAAAAAACAGCAAAGCAAAACAAAAATGTCTTGTGTTAATTAATATGTGAATAAATAATGGAAATATGGAAGCCAAAACAGTTCATCTTTTATTATAATAATCATATTATATTTTTTGTCCTCTTTATAAAAGAGATTTTAATGATAGTAAAACTGAAGTCTGTAATCAGTTATATCAGACATATAGATTTTAGATTATGAATCTCTATAGTGTAGGGCTGGGGGTAATGCATCAAAAATAGTTTTCATTTCCACTTAAGGTCATTTCAGGAAGTGAGAGCCAAAGAAACGCATCATGTAGCCTTTGAGTGTAGAAGTAACAGCTGCAAAATGAAATTTCAGTGGTTCATGTTCAGAGCTCTGTGGATTCTCCTCATTTTACCAACTTTCAGTGGTAAGTGTATGACATGATCTGTTTAATAAATAGGCTGGATTTAAAAAATCTAAATGAACATTATATTACATTATGTGATCTGTTATCTTAAGTGAATTTTCAGCACTTCATGTAATATAAATATTAAAACATTAAATAGGGTTGTGTAATATGGTACTGTTTGAGTATCAGCTAATTGTATTGAATTGCTTAAGTTCAAATTTGAAATCATAACACTTTACTCTTTAATTACAGGAGAAAGTCTGTGCAAAAGTGAACTTTTACTAAGCAGTAACATTTCTACTGAGCTCCAGTCTGATGTCCTGCTGCCGTGTAACTTTAATCCAACTCTCCTCGGATCAGATAAGACTGCAGATATAGCAGTAGTGTGGAGTCCAAGGAACACAACAATACACAATCTAGTGGAGATCACTCTACAGGGAAATGTGTTGTTTTGGGATACTAAAGGTGGACGTATCAAGACGTTCCCTAAGCTCTCTGAATCAGGAAACTTCTCCATCCTCCTTCAGAAAGTGCAGCCGTATGATCTGGGTCTCTACCACTGTGAGCTGTTTAACGGGACCGGCTGCAGAATTGCGTATCAGGAGCTTCACCTGTGTGATACCATCCAACAAAGTAAATTATAAGTGTATCCTACATACTGCTACATCTATTTAAGGAATGGGCACGAATATGTTTTTACATTTACAATGCCGTGTTGGATTAAGTTTCATATAATTTATCATTTATATTCTAGGCCAAGAGAACTATCAGTTAGTGTGGAGCACAGTTGGAGCATTCTCAGGAGGAATTGTGCTGCTTGCTGTATTCACAACCTGTTTATTACATGCAAAACGTAAGTCTGAGTTATTTCTACAAGCACATCTTCATGTTCTCTTAATCATCTGGGTCTCTTTTTTTTTTTTTTTCTTTTTTTTTTTTTTTTTTTGCATGTATAGGAATTGTGGTTTTCACTATAAAGTGAAAGACTGAGTGTTTGAGTTACACAAACAAAGTGATTTGTTAAAACATAGCTTGTGGCTTTTAGTGTCAAAGCAAAAGCAATTCACACGTCCTACAGTCATTCTATAACCTATTTTAAGGCATTTCCGCTTTGTAGGTGTTTATACATGTGAGAAAATGTGAGGTGCC
The DNA here is from genome assembly GCF_023375685.1 of Ictalurus furcatus. NCBI lineage: Eukaryota > Metazoa > Chordata > Actinopteri > Siluriformes > Ictaluridae > Ictalurus > Ictalurus furcatus. The sequence goes on from NC_071282.1 coordinate 14,085,120, forward strand.
CCTATAGTATAAAACCATGAGTTAATGCCCTCCAGGTTCTTCTGTTTTACTGAAGGTGAATGAAGTGTATGAATGTTATTACTGACATTACTGGTTACACAGATCCGCTTGTTTGTGATCTTATTCAAACGTGTAGAATTTGTTACTTTCTGTGAAATTTTATAGATTTGATTGTACAACTTCTTCTTGTACAAAAAGAAGAGCATCTGTCCTATATATTGTTTACTAGAGTGTATAAATTGTCCAAGTAAAAGTAATGTACTGCAGTAATAAATGCACTCCAGTGTACTGTGTGTGTCTCAGAGTAGTCCAGGTTCTGAATTGAAACTTGGACCTTTTATTTATTTATTTATTTATTTATTTTAGCATGTTCTTTGAAATTATATTGCAGACAGACAAGATTTCATTGTTATACAAACTGACTGTGGTAAGTTGATATGTGTTTGATACATTATATATAAACACTTTATATTTATATATAGTATATTCTGTATCTGCAGTAGTTCTATTTAGCACACACAGTAATGTTGACCTGTGTCTCTGCAGAAAACGTTGTGGGTGCAACAGCACACTCAGACAGAGGAAGTAAGCAGTCTGTGGTATTTGATAACCATGCGTAAATGGTGAATTCTCCATGCGTACTGAGGTTACTTTTGGAGTTCCACAGGGTTCTGTTTTAGGCCCACTGCTCTTTACTTTATATATGCTACCCCTAGGTCAAATTATTCGTAAACATGGAATTAGCTTCCACTGTTATGCTGATGATACACAGTTGTATGTTTCAGCGAAGCCAGAGGACAGACAGAAGCTTAGTAAAGCTGAGGATTGTGTAAAGGACATTAGACATTGGATGTTAACTAACTTCCTTCTACTTAATTCTGATAAAACAGAAATACTTTTATTAGGCCCACGTGTAGCTAGAAGTAATCTTTCTGATCACATGGCTACTCTGGATGGTCTTTCTGTTTCATCATGTGCAGCAGTTAAAGACCTTGGAGTGATTATTGACTCCAGCCTATCATTTGATGCTCATGTAGATAATATTACTAGGATAGCCTTCTTTCATCTCAGAAATATTTCTAAAATAAGAAACATATTGTCACTACATGATGCAGAAATACTAGTTCATGCATTCGTCACCTCTAGATTAGATTACTGTAATGCCTTACTGTCTGGATGTTCCAGTAGGAATATAAATAAGCTCCAGTTAGTCCAGAATGCAGCTGCTAGAGTCCTAACTAGAACTAGAAGGTACGACCATATCACACCGATATTATCAATACTGCATTGGCTCCCAGTAAAATCTCGCATTAACTATAAAATACTTTTATTAACCTATAAAGCACTAAATGGTCTCGCGCCACAATATCTAAGCGACCTTTTGGTTTTATATAATCCGCCACGCCTACTTAGATCAAAAGATGCAGGCTATTTGACGGTACCTCGAATAGTGAAGGCTACAGCAGGGGGAAGAGCTTTCTCTTATAGAGCCCCACAGTTATGGAACAGTCTTCCTATTAGTGTTCGGGACTCAGACACAGTCTCAGTGTTTAAGTCTAGGCTTAAAACGTATTTGTTTACTCAAGCCTACCCTGACTAGATTCTGTTCTACTACTTCGCAGTCATAATAATCTTTTTTCTCCCTCTCTCCTTTCGCCGAGCCCCACATGAATTTATGGAGATACTAGAGATCCAGATCCTTTCTGCCTCTGGATGGAGCTCAAATCTTCTCTAATTCCAGACTGCTGGGACTACGGCTGCTCCTAAGGCCATACAGACTTCATATAAATCCATAATGAACTTTTTCACACTATCTGTTGTTACCCAGATGAGGATGGGTTCCCTTCTGAGTCGGGTTCCTCTCAAGGTTTCTTCCTCTTAAAACATCTTAGGGAGTTTTTCCTTGCCACCGTCGCCACTCAGTGGCTTGCTCAGTTGGGATAAATTTGCACCTTTAATATCTGTATACCATGTTGATATTTCTGTAAAGCTGCTTTGAGACAATGTCTATTGTAAAAAGCGCTATACAAATAAAATAAAATTAAAAAAATTTAAAAAAAAATAACCAAACTTTGTTCTGTTATATATAGCACTGAAGCCTCTAGTAGTGACTCAGTGTAAAACCTTTGATGATAACTGTCTAATAAACCATAATAATAAATGCTCTTTAGATCCAGAGCTTATCAGTTTACAGTTTATCAGTTTCAGCTTATCGGTTACAGCATGAAATGTTTAGCTTGCTAATAAAGAATCAAGCATTGTTTTGTCAGTAGCTGTGTTTATGGCCCTGAGATAATTACTCTATATTTCTCCCTGGTGTAACAACAGAGACTACATCTTTTTTTTTTCTAATCTTTCCATTCAATTATGATCCACAAACAGATTTAAATGTAACCCACGTATTCTAAATTCATTTAGCGGCCAGGGAGGATGGCATTCTCTCTCCCCTGTCATGAGCAGTCATGAGCATCTGTATGCAGAAGAGTGCAGATAGCATCCCTCCCCAGTTAGTAGTTATCATATGATTGGGGAGAGCTGGCTGGTGGGTTGGAATTTGCACATGACCAAATTGGGGAGAAAATTAACAAAACAAAAAATAAGAAGGGCAATTTCACCCTGAGTTCACAATCAATGATACAAAATGAGAGCCAAAAAGAACAATATGAATGGTAATCGCTGTAAGTAAGTGCAAAGCATTATCCTAGATATTGTCTGCATCTTTAGAGATATCCTGTTTAAGATTCTCCTCGACACAGTAAGTGCAAACAGAAAACAGTAACAGACCTCTTAGATGCTATTACCTTTGTGGTTATGTATGTCTTTTCTGTTTTCTTTTTTACTTCTCCTGTACACTCAGGTCCTGTCTCAGTTGATTGCTATGTGATTTATCCATCTTAGGCATATTACAATTTATACAGTCCCATCTGAAAAAATTGGAGCGGCAAGGCCAATTAAATTGTTTGTATTGTACACCAGACATTTGGGTTTGAGATCAAAAGATGGATTTGAGACGAGAGTTTAGGATTTTAGCCTTTGTTATTTATATATTTATTTATTTATATTTTTATTGGGGGGTGGGGGGTGGGGTTTCCCTTTAATCTCCTATTCAGTAAGTGAAATGCTGCTCAATTGGGTTAAGGTTTGGTGGTGAAAACCTGAGGTCTTTCTGAAGAATGAACACCACTGGGTTCTTTCTTCAGAGTACAAGTACTTACAAGTCTGTAATCTTTCTGGTTGACTTTAGTCATATGTTCCTAGGGTTACACAAGAAACAACAGAAAGCATGACATCATACCTACTGCTATCTACATCAACTTTCCAGTTAACAGGTAGGACAGATGCTTAATGTTTTAATGAGGATGTTTATATTCAGAGGTTGAAGCACAACTCATGTTTCACTGAATGGATCTCTTGAAGGTACAGAGTAAGAAACAACAGAAAAATTAATAGAATAAACTTGTTGTGCAAAATGAGAAAAGCTCACGTTCACTTGCACCCACCATTAAAATCACACGTAGGTTTTTCAGGAAGTGGTGAAAACTCCCCTGTAGTCCATCTGAACACTTGAGAAATGCTGTAAAAGCTCTCTAACACCTCAACTGAGTAACAACAGAAATGTTCTGTGAGATGAACCACTGGATATTGTGGCTGTCTCTATGCCATATTTCACACATGAGAGGTAAGATCATTTTTAAAATTTGACCGTTTGTTTTTTTTTTCCCAAGTTATACCTCTTAAGGTAACATATGCTAATCACTCTTCCGTTCTAAAAACTGGAGTGCTACTTGTACATCATTCATTTATTTTGTTTTCATCTTAAGCCTGCTTGAGTAATCCAAAAAAACAATTCATGTACAGTTGAGAAATGTTTAAACACCAAAGACATTGCTTGTGTAAAACTGAAACCAGGGCAAATGTGCTAAAGTGCAAATGCAAGGCTGATAATTCTCTGATTAAATCGGATTTAAGTACCTGAATCGTCTTCACTCGTGTTCTTCACTAATTCCAGACAGCATATGCCAAAGCAAACTTATGAACAGAGTCAACTTGACTACTGAGCTCGGATCTGATGTTGTGCTGCTGTGTAGCTGTAGGGTTGTGTAATATAGTGCTGTTTGAGTATCAGCTAATAGTATTGTGTTGCTTAAGTTCAAATTTGAAATCATAACACTTTAATCTTTAATTACAGGAGAAAGCCTGTGCAAAAGTGAACTTTTACTAAGCAGTAACATTTCTACTGAGCTCCAGTCTGATGTCCTGCTGCCGTGTAACTTTAATCCAACTCTCCTCGGATCAGATAAGACTGCAGATATAGCAGTAGTGTGGAGTCAGAGGAACACAACAATACACCATCTAGTGGAGATCACGCTACAGGGAAATGTGTTGTTTTGGGATACTAAAGGTGGACGTATCAAGACGTTCGCTAAGCTCTCTGAATCAGGAAACTTCTCCATCCTCCTTCAGAAAGTGCAGCCGTATGATCTGGGTCTCTACCACTGTGAGCTGTTTAACGGGACCGGCTGCAGAATTGCGTATCAGGAGCTTCACCTAAGTAAGTTGTATATTGGCATGCTGCTGTATGCTACTGATTCATGATCTTCTGGATACAGTGAATATACATTTCTGTTCACATTTCTGTATTTTTTTTTTTTAGACAGATGGACGAGCATGAATATAGTGGTATCTCTACCTATATGGCCCTTTATAGCAGCAGGAGGAGGAGCTGTTGCTCTCACCCTTCTTGTGGTTTTAATCTGTTTAATAAAGTGCGCTTGTTCCAGTGAGTGATGCTTCAACTACATAATATAATAGATTTTAGAATATGGGTTTATTTTAACACATTTTATTTTAAAAATGTTTGTTTATTATTCCAGATGCATCAAATAATCACATCTATGCAAACTCAAGATTTGAAAAAAGTAAGAATTTTCTTTTCTTTTCCTTTTTTTTCAACTGTTTAAACTGTTTATCTGTTCAAACTCTAGCTCTTAAACATTTTTACAACCAGGGAAATCTTCCCGTTTAAAACCCTTTTCAAAGACTCCCTTATGATTGAAGTTGCATTTTATTAAATAATCTAATTTATATTACTCTAATATGATATCAATTAAATATCAGTCAAATGTGTGCTGACACATTGTTTATTATATCATTAGTGTTTTTATTTCTGGACTTTGCACTCACAGGACTCAAGCTGACATTATTTATACTTTTGACAGCTACTGTAAGTTTGTTTTGGAGAGAAAAAAAGAATTGTTGACCCCCTGGCTATGTTTCAAGAACCATGGAATCTGAAGTAAAGTTTTTGGTTTTGATCCGTTCCCCTTGCAGGAAATGACAAAGAGCGCGGTGAAGAGAAACACAGCAGCAATCAGCATGGTGAGTATTATTACTGAAAGATCACAATAAAGCTAGCATCAAAATCTTTTTTGCAGTAGTTGCTTTAATCTCTGATTTGACTGATCCTCAGTCAGAACATTGTGGTGTTTTATTGCTCAGATTATAAATTTGTTCTGTGTACTCTTGCAACCTTTTTACTTGCTTTGTTCTTTTTTTTATTAAAGCAGCTAAGGCTAGAAATAAGGTTGATGTCAACAAGCCTCCAAACCACAGCAACATCTACGCCAACAGCCACATGGAAGCTGAAACGATTTATGCCAACCAGCCACACTGTAACTAACTATGAGGTTGTAAATGGAAATGTAATTTATACAGTATTCAATGTGTACAGTACTCTGAATGTTCTTGCACCCTCCCATTATTTATGCAGAGATTCTTGTACAGATTCCACAGTCTAGTGGAAAGCCTTCCCAGAAGAGTGGAGGTTATTATAACAGTAAAGGGGGAATAAATCTGTAATGGGATGTTCAACACACAATTGTGGGTGTGATGGTCAGGTGTCCACATACTTTTGCCCATATAGTGCATATACTTCATGTTAAGGTTTGTAGATGAGAACCATTTTCTACTTCATCAGTAATAATTATGTTTCTCTCTCTCTCTCTCTCTCTCTCTCTCTCTCTCTCTCTCTCTCTCTCTCTACTATCCATCCACTCATACCCCTATCTATTCAGAGCATAACAACATAGAAAGACAACAGTTTAAATGAATCAATACAACAATTGATTAATCATAAATGTATTATTAGAGAAAAAGGACAAACAACTGGTGTGCAAAAGTAATTCATATTTTTAAACTGGTGAGGTGATTTGCCTGTAACTCTGATAGTTTGGAAATTGTCCTTCCCTACATCATCACTTGTGACTTAACAGTAGGCCTCTTAAGATTCTGAACACAGTAGGTCACATATTGATCGTAGCAGAGTCAATGGTATCGTCAAATATCGAATCATTGCCTTATAATTGAAATTGTATTGTATCGTGTGTAAGCCTGAGGTTTACACCCCTACTATCCTTCCAGCTATCCAAGTCCCCATAATTCCATTCCCATTGCTTTTACTTGAACATATTTTCAATAGCATGGGGTCAAAATTGAAATTGAAATTCGAATAAAACATTTAAATCAAAGTTTATCACATAAAGAAGTCAATATGCAGTTTTGAATCATTTGAAACTTTTACATGCTTAATATTAGCAAACCAGTGTCTTCAAAAACATGTTAAATACTGTAAAGTGAAATCTCTGATATCATTTCTTTAGTGCCATATTTTATCTTCAGCCTGTTTATCAATCAGGTAAATAAGATTTCAGCACACATTACGACATCATGCCGTAACCATGCACCTGCTACAGACTCAATGCTCTTTGGCCTCTGACCCAAGAATTACTGTCCTGTCCCCATATGGTAAACTCACTTGATGGAGACGAGCTGATGAAGTAAAACATGATAGGAGCTGATGCTGTACTAGAAAAGAATTTTTATGTGATTGTACTGTCTTGGATTGTATTTGATTTTTGTTCCACTTCATTCAAGAACTACAAACGTGAATACTGTTTACTGATTTAGTTGTGATAGGCTCCATGTGATTTGGTCTATCATTATTGAAGGTTACATCGAGAAACTATTTTAGATTATTTTGTGTGTCTTTGCACCCTGTTTGCCCTGTCTTACCATGCCCTGATGAAACATTAAGGCTAGTGACAGGCTGCCAGACAGCAAATACATTCTAAAATTAGACCCCTTACATGGGGAACCAAGCTCTCCATCTCCATTACTCTCCCTTCCCCCTTCTCCTTCCACTGCTAAATGACCTGGGGGCCAAGAAGGCAAAGAAAGAGCCTGATCTTAGCACTCTCTGCTCACATACCCGCTGGCGGGTCAAGGAAAGACACATACACCATCTACACACAGTTCTGTGGGTTTGCGCTGTGATGGAATCGAGTACAGGAAGTGGTTCAGGTGAGAATGGCACTGGCGTGCTGGCACAGTTTGAACGAGCTCTGCGCCTTGTTGTACGTGAGATCCACGTCGACGTCGCTACTTTCAAACGAAACGTAGAGCAGCGCCTGGAGGAGGCTTGTAAAGGTGCCAAACCCCTAGAGAACATGGTTTCAAGGCTCCAGGAGGAAAACCAGCAGCTGAAGGAGAAGCTAGAGGCTCTTTCCCAAATGGTAGACACACTACCTTGGATAGTGAGCCAGTCAAGTTACCATCCAAATCCTGATCTCCAAGTTCAAGCTCAGATCCAAGCTGAGAGATGTAGCCCAGGAACTGCATCTTCCATGGAGGAAGAAGAAACCTGTGATCCAGCTGGAGTATACTTACTCGGTGGATCTGTGTGTGTGGACTCAGAGTCTACTTCCTCCAGCAGCTCCCCTTCTGCATCCATGGTCAGCACCATTAACATAGATGCAAGTTATGAGTCTAATGTAAGCTACTTATTCACACACTGCTTGCTTTCCTTGTTCAAATCCACACTTCTCAAAGTGAGATCTGCAATCTGTGGTTTTAATCCTTTATAAGGAAGGGATGGGGATGCGAAACAGAGTTAGTGTTACCATCCTGTTTGGTAGTTTTTCCTATAACAGCACAACTGGAAGTATTTTATTCCTTTACACCACAGCAAATTGTTTAATAAACTAAAGAACATCAAATTATTGTTTTAAATTCATTTAAAGTCACATTTAATGTCGTGGAACAAGTTAGTTCCTGTTATCACTTACGTTATAGCAGCTCTAAACACTCATTCCCTCTACAGCCTCTCTTTTTTCTCTCTCGAAATTAATACGATGCAGTTTGTCCTCTGTCCTGAAGAGTCTCCCATGGTGGGACTGTTACAAAGCACTGACACTGGTGACTCCTTCCATAAATGTATAAATGTCTCCTTACAGGAAGCTTCACCATATTAATGATTGTATGTTTTTCCTGGTTAAATAACAACATTTTAATCTGTTTAGTATTAGTCTTAGATTATGTGGAGCGCCCGCCATACAAATCCCTATAAATGAGCTGTTACTATAGAAACAATAATGTATTAGAACGAGCTCAATAATATAAACCTGTGATTCAAATTACAGCCGCAATACTGTCAGAACTGCTGTTATAGAAAGTGAATCAATGCTGTCTGATTGATCATATTTGATAATTTAAAAGCACTGTGGTAGTGTGGTCATTTTTAGTGGACATTACTATACAACTAGAGTTAAGAGTTATATAATTATTATACTCATTATATACATAAACCTGAGTGATTGGTCGGTTGAATGAATCAAATAGAATCTGAAGCTAACATATAACTAATGTTACTGCAGTTTTACAAGAAAATTGCAGTATTTTCATATGATACGAATTTTGAAGCCTAATATGATTAATATTTGAATAGTTAGATTATGTTATATTATATATGTTCTAACTTATAAGTTAAATATTTTATGATCATAAGGGGTCCCATGAAATTTCTTTTTGTGCCGTGTGTGTATGTGTGTGTGTGTGTGTGTGTGTGTGAAAATCTGAATTCTAATAATTATTAAAATATATCATAAAATATTGTTACCTCTTCCCTTAAACATTTCACATTCTTCTTAGAAAACTGATTTACATAAGGATTTAATCTGTTGTACATTTACATACGTTTGCATCCTAAGATTATTGTAATATTTAAATGCATTCAGTTTCCTTTAATGACACTGATATATTTAACAGGAGACAGATATAGTAGATGCAGATATGTAGATAGGTTTAAGTTTTCTAGTCTTGTAGGTCTTGAATTACAGTTACATATATTTAATGTCGCTTTAATGATTCATGCTACTGTCAGTCTTGTTTGGGTTATGACGATCCTAGTTGTCTTTAGGAGTTTTCTATGAAGACTGACAGCACAATCACAGATTCCCAAATTTATTCACAAAGTTCCTGAGCTGTTCCAATCAATCCCTTGATCAAAGATTGTTTTGGCGACCATTTGTTTAATACTCACACCATTTCAAATGTTTGCACACACAGATCAAGCATGTGGTTTAGGTAAGAGATTCAGCATGTAGTTTAGGTGTCACATGCTTATCACCCAGATCACAAATCTCCCTCTCCCTCTCCCTCTTTCTTTAGGTGGCCCTAAAAAGCCTTGTGTATTTTTAGCGAGACTGATTGATGTCTTGTTCCACTAAGAATTAGCACACTCCTTAACACACTCTGATAAGTTACAGTGTCCTTAAAAGAAATCATCTTTTACATAACAGGATAGATCATAAAATGTTATTTATTTTAATCATGAATATTACTGGTCATGTGCACAAACACACAGCATGGATTTTTTTGGGTCCATGAGTGTCCAAGTTGATGATTTTTAGCGTATAAGCCACCTGTCTCAGGTCTGAGTTGACTGACCGTTTGCTGTACCATCCTTACACTTAAATTGTTGTTAAAATTGGCCAGACTGCTGTCTTAGAAATTCAAATGCAGATATTACACATGGGAGGAAGTGAGTAGTTATTATGGCTTCTGACTATTCCCAAATAGAGGAAGTGTGCCATGGAGGCCTACCACCTCTAAATAGAACCTTAAAGCCAAAGGGCAAAGGCTATTAATGCACATCTCTCCTCTAACACGATGTGCATATTGTCATACTTACAGAATGCATGTCCACACACCCACAAACATATGTGGAATGTAAACAATGTATTACTTACCAGCCTGATGACTGAGCACTCAAAACACACACACACACACACACACACACACACACACAATGTGTCACCGGAATCTGACCCATCTAAATTGCTGTATCCTAGTACTATTAGTGACTTTAAGCAACAGCTGTGAATACAATGGCAACAACTTTAACTTCTACTTCGTGACATTCTACTGTAACCGTCTACTATGGGAGAATAGCTGGTTTGCTGTAGTATTTACAACATAGCAGATTAGGAAAGAAAATGTTGTTTTATGGTATATGGCATTGTAATTGCGTCAGTATATAATTGTACTGTTAAGCTTTTATTTACTCTGTGTTGATATGTTTTAAACTTAAGCTAATTTTAATTTTCTGACACGAAATTCATTTAGGCATCCGTCTTCCTCTATGTAATCAAGATTAAAAGTCAAGTACTGTATTGCTTACGTGGTAAATCTAGGTTTTTAGACTTATTGGCATCATACAAGAGTAAAAACTCTTCTTATGACAATAGATTTAATGCCAAAATCAATCAGTGTCTTGCTTTTTTAAATGACATTTTTTTGTATTTCAATAAATGACTGAATTCTTGTTTACAGTTAACTTAACCTTATTGTCTGTGCAGACTTTCTCTTGTTCTCCCCATGGCTACACTCAGTTACCCCTAGGTTTGAATAAGGGTGTGAACGTGTGTGTGCATGGTGCCCTGCAATGGACTTGTGGCCCATCCAGGGTGTATTCCTGCTTCTTGCTCAGAGTTCCCTGGATATACTCTGGATCCACCACTACAAAACAGTTACTGAAGATGAATGAATGAATGAATCACATCCTTGAATAAAGGTGCAATAGAGAAGGGCCTTATTGTCGAGAGATTGGGAGTTCAATTCCCAACTATGTCACATCCACTGGCCATTTCCTCTGGGAGAGAGGGGCATACTCTCTCTCCACTGTCAATCATCATAGAGACACTAGCCAGTCATGGGTATCTGTGAGATCACGTATGCGGAAGAGGGTAAATAGCAATTTCATTCAAGTGTGTTACGCCGCCCTGTGATGCAGCATGAGCAGCAGTCTTAAAAGATGCAGTTGGCTGGCTCTCAGATGGAGCACATGGTAGCCTTCTCCTTCCCTGGTTGGTAGCTGTTTTATGATAGGAGAGAGCTGGTTGGTGGGTGGGAGTTGGCAGGTGATCAAAATGGGGAGAAAATTAGGGAAACAACGTAAATGGACAGAAATACATCTACTCAAGGCAAAAAGATATACAGTATATAGCTGTTTAGAGCTAATATTCTCATTGAAGCAGTGTATATGCATAGTCTGAAAAAAGGAAGAGCACTGTACTTTAATTGTTAATGAGGGGATTGTTTGAGTAAGTGGTCTCAAAAACTATATTTGACCTCACAAAAACAAAAAACAGTGAATAGGTAATTATATGATGGTTTAGTGGGGGTAGTAATTTGACAACTCCCTGAATGGTTTGAAAAGCTCTGTAACTAAAATAGTAGCTCAAAGCCAGAGTTGTATTTCAGTTAACCTGTAATTCTGTCCCTCTCCACTAGAAGTATTTTACAAAACATCAGCAGATAAATTCTCTGCCTCTGAAAACTAAGACTTTTGTCCCAGACGAAATGGTATTATACATGCATATAATCTTATTGATTGACAGGTGTTAAGCAAAGAGGAAAAGGAGGTAGAAGAAGAAGAAGAAGAAGAAGAAAAAGAAGAAGGTAAAGACCCCTTAACTTCAGCTGGACTGGAGAATAAACCTGAAAAAGAACAAGGTAACAGACAGTCAGATTGAATTCATGACTTGCATTGGTCTAATAATCATTAACTGATCATAAATTTCCTTTACGAACTAAAAGAAGTAGCATCGCTGGTCAGTAAACAACATGCACTCTCTGACTCTCTGACCATCACATCTTCTCAAATACATCCAAACACAGACCCTAGACCTGAAAGTCCTTTAGGAAGTGGTAAGTGAAACATTCATCTCAGTCACTGAATTGTTTTTTTTTTTTTTACTTTGTTTTTCATGATTTCTATTTACTTCTTTGTCATTAAAGAATACTCTGGAGTCTCTGGATATTCTGGATACTCCGTATCACAGGATGTGATGTCATCATTATCCAGTCAGCATGTGACATCTGTGGCCATGACTACAAGACAGCGTCCACTGACAGCTACGAGCAGAGCAAGAGATCTGGCAGTTCAGAAGTCCAAGACTACAGGTAACACCCACACACTGTCTCCTGACCTCAGCCATGCACAGCTGCAACTTACTCAAACTCAGTCCCAGGTTTCATGACACTACAGACATCACTATTATCCAAATTGCAACTGATATACCAAGAAGAATTTCTGTCCTGAAAACTGACAAGTTGCCTAACACTTTATAAAATGTCCTATTTCTTTTTCATTGACAGAGACCCAGGAAATGAAGTCATCAAACAATAGCCAAACCATGTCCATGGTTTTAATGGAAACAACCCAGAAATCTGGAGTTGCTGAAGGTTTTTCATTAAGCCCTACGTCTCCAAGGCCTTGGAGGATACAACGTAGCCCACCCTCCATTCTTACCAAACTCATACCACCACCGCCTCAATTTAGCCATTCAGCTATTGAAATCTCCACACCAGAGCCAAACACAGAATCCCAGCATGAATCTGGTAGGTGAAACCACACCAATCATAGTTCTTGACACTATCTATTTTTTCCCTACAGGCATACTGAACATTCTTCTGATGATTCATATTTTTATATATTGTTTTCTTCCTTCTTTTCAACCAACAGAGGAGGGTCAGGAAGTTATGACACCAGACATCCATAACTCTACAACTCATCAGTTTCATCAGTTGCCCCCTGAAAAAGTCTCACCAAAGACAGTTGCAGAAAAGTCTTCCTTTCAGAATGGTGAGTGCAATATCTATGTTCAACTTTCTATTTTTCTCCTCTGCTTTCCCAACATTGTCTCCACATCTCATCCTGTTAACCTTCCACTGAATCAGATATTACTTTGGAGACACAGGAATTGTCGTCGATGATCAGCAATCTGGAAGCCACAGGAAAACCAAATCTAATGGCCAATGCAGACACCAACCTAACAACTCCCAAAACCATGCAATTAACCAATCAAAATGCTGATCTGCCTTTCAGCAAATCAGCTTCAGATACAGCTACATCTGCAAAGAACCTTCATGTGGCTCCTTTGCCTATATCAAATAATATCAGTGCCACAAGGAAATCCTCAGAGTCTACTTTTAGAACTGGTAAGTTTTTGTTTGTGGTGGACTTAAATGTACATATATATATTGACATCTACCAATGTTTACAAGATTCTCAAACCACAATTACTTTATATTCCTTCTCTCGTTGTCAGAACGCTTACTGTCATCACAAGTTCTCCGGTCAACGATCAATGTTCAATCAAGCTTGGGATCCATGACAGAACCCCAGCAACCAGTCAGCATTATGAACATACCTCTAAGCCCTAAATCTCTCAGATCAACCAACCAAATTCCTGCTCCATTTAAACTACCATGTACACCCGAGGCAACTGAATCGCCATTTAAAGCTTCAACAGTTGGCAAAGCTTCAGAATCCAGTGCATCTCTATACAACCACCATGCAGCCCCATTCTCGGTGGCATCTCCAATATCTGCTTGTTCTACAGGACATTTACAGCCCTCCCTCAGAGATGGTGAATAACATACTTTTCTTTCTTTCCTTCTTAGCACTCATTAGCTTTCAATATTTGCTTTCTGCTTCTTCAACTAGATCATTCTCCAGCAACCAGTTCAATTCAACATGCAGATCCACTTAGTACACCAACACCAAACCAACCTACGAGTGGTTCAACTGTTCCTGTGAGCCCCAAACCTCTGAGGTCATCCAACCAAAGACCTACACCATTCAAGTCTCCATCTACACCAATTCCGGCAATCAGATCACACCACAGAATTGGTAAGAATGATATCATCACTGTATCACAGTTTTCATCAGGATATTAGTCACTCCGAAACATATTTCAAGTTGTACCACAGCATTGTTGAATGTTAACGTGGAGTTTGATCTTTCTGGTTTCTCTACAACATGAAGAAGCTGCATTTTTTTTTTTTTTGTCTTATTAACGTCAAGAGATAAAAAAAGAGGCTGGTAAGGGAACAACAATAATAAAACCTGTTATAACTGATAAGAGAACTGCCCTCGCTCCACAACATACAATGTCTTTGTCTTTTTCAGTAATAAATAAGCAATTGTAATTGTGTAATTGCAAATTAGAGTGGTATAAAAGGATGAAAACACTTCATGATGTGCTGTTATTGAAAAACATTCCACTTCGCATCACAACACCTTCTTGCTGATTATTTTCTGATAAAAGCCTGCCTGTTTTATTCCTTGCTTAACGTCAGAGCTGGGTTTTTCCCCATAGTCCATGCGGAAAAAATGTCATCAACCAGCAGTCTTTACGAGAAACAAGCAACTGTGATTGAATCTCAGGAACCTGTCCAATCTGCAACATCAAATTTAAATGTTCACATGAGCCCCAAATCTAAGGTTAAACCAACCAGGTTTAACCTAGATGAGTGTTCTTCCACCAAACGGAACCTCACACCATCTCCTACTACAATGAAGAAACCGGTGTTAGCCGTACCATCACCAGTGTCTGGTGAGATGTTATAATAATGTAAACATGAAACTGTAAAATGATTATCCTGATCATAATACAATGAAACCCATACAGATTATATACTGTATTTTGTCTGACAGATTACTTCTCTTGCCCAGACAAAATAGATTCACCTGACAGTAATGGAGGTCAAGAGTCTTCCAGCAAAGTGACTCCTCACTCTCCTGTCCCCTCATTCACACAAAAAAGTCCACAGCCTTGCAAAAGACTGACAAACCACAACCTTGCACAAAATCACGATAGCAGTCTTATCAGTTCTCAGTCTGTTGTTCACCTAAACTCTGCTGAGACATCTAGTATAACCTCAGAGATCAACCAAACCCAATATCCAGTTCAGTGTGAGTGCAAGTTTATTATTTTTCCTGCCCTTTCTGCTTTAATTTGTCCATTTAGAAATATATTTGCCAAAATAGTTTTAGATCCTTTTGTCCAATCAGATGCTCTTTCAGTCCAACAGGAAATGAGGTCAACAGGGGACAGTTTCTCCCATCCTCAGCTGTCCATTGGTTCTCTAAGCAGACGTGCAGATTCGCCATCTGGAAGTGGTAAATCAGATCAATGTCTTTTACTTCAACTGCTAGTATTTAAAATAGACAGATTCCTAGATTGCCTAGATCACGACTTTCAGTTCTTTTCTTTAATACCTTTTCCTCACAATACCATGGCTTCTACTCACTAATCTAAACATTGATTTCACTGAAAATCTTATTTTTGTTCTTCACCCAGAGTACTCTGGCTACTCATCAGTGTATTCATCCGTGTCTCAGGAAGTGAGGTCTTCAGTAAACAGTCAGCATGTGACTTCTGCCCAGCCTATTGCAAACTCTATAACTTGCATGAGCCCTAGACGTCAAAGAAAACCAGCCAATCACAACACAGAGAAGTTGTTTACGTCATCACAGATAGGTATTGATTCGCTACATCATCAGCGGTATCTCATCTACATACTCTAGATTAGAATAGATATTTTTTTAGCATACTTTCTCCTAATTTATAAAAGTAACACAACGAGATGTCAATCAAATATTCCAGGAAATGTGCACCACATCAATGTTTCATTGGAATATCTGGAAAATGCATCTTCTCCTCAACACACAACATTTTGGATATCCCATATACTTTAAATGATATAGGATTGAATGTTTACTTAGAGCCTTAAATTTGTCCTTTTTATCTAATCAGAGGCCTCCACAGAATCACGAGAAGGGAAGTCACGTAGTCTGTCCCGTGTCTTCTCACAGCCTCAGCTCTCCATAAGTTCTCTAGCTAGACGAGCAGAATCACCTACTGATAGTGGTGAGTTCTGCATTTTTCTCTTTTTACATAAAGAAGATCCCAGATCCATCCTCATTTTCTTTGTTTCTCCCTTTTTCTGGTCAGAGTATTCTGGATACTCCTCAGTTTATTCCTCAGTGTCACAGGAAGTGCGATCAGTTGTAGATGCATCCACAACCTCTGCAATGCCCCAAGCACCTGTCACTTCTATGATTCGTATGAGCCCTAAGCCTGTCAGGAGATCAGCCAATCCCAGCTCTTCTCTCCCTAACCCTTCCCCTCCACTAAAGTCAAAAGTGTTTGGCCAATCAACATTGAGTACTAAATCATATCCCCCAATGACTGAGCTTTCTACTACGTCTGGTGAGTAACACACATGTGCAGTGTTTCTGTTTCTATGTATTTCAGTATTGTTTACGTCTGGCCGTTATATTTCACCTAATGAAGGCAAACATCGTTTCAACTAATTCCTTGCAGAGACTCCATTCTTATTTGTTGATTGACACTAATGATTACACAACATAAAAAAAAATAGATGCAATGATGTAGCACATACAATAGTCACTTAGCCTCTTTTTCTAGTATTTACATATGATCTACATTCTTACACGTTATTTCATCTAATTAGGGATGTCCCAGGATGTGAAGTCGTCTCTCAGCAGTCAATATCCAGCCATCTCATCACCACAGCTGTCTGGTACACGCAATAACCAAATCCCACGAAGCCCCAAGTCCATCAGCAGGTCTAGCAACATTTCACAGCTTAACACTACACCACATTTTAACCCATCGTTTTTCAGCCAATCAGCATCTGACTCAACAGTTTCGAAACCATCAACTATCATGGACCCTCCCATCAGACCTGGTGAGTTACGTGTAGTGCAATACTTATTGATTTAAATTGTTTATATCCCCAATCCAACCCTCTGTTGCCTTTGTCTGATATTATTGTTTAATTCTAGTGTCAGCAGTCAAGCCGTGGACCTCGAGCCAGAAGATAACTACAAGTTCTCCTGGTTATCCAGGTTAAAAAATAATCCTGTTTACTGATGCACCTGAATTGTCTCAATGCTTTTCATCTCAGTGTGAATTCTCTCTCCTGTGATGCTTTTTTTTTCCCCAGACAAGACTTCCAGCACGTTTTCTAAGCCAGCTCATTTCTCTGATTCCAAACCAGTCAATGACAAGTAAGGATGCATTTGTTAAACACTGAGGTCTAGATCTAATGTGGCATAAATTTCACTCATTACCTGTTTTTATTTTGTCTGCAGCTTCATCAAGAAATCTGACAGTGTGAATGGTAAAGAGAGTTTGGCAGGATCACAAACACTGCAGAGAAACTTCCAGAGCAAGCAGGCCTTGTTTCAGGGAATGAATTCTGAACCTAGCAGGTTTCTAAATACGCCAACATTGATGCTTTGATATTTAACCTACACACACTGCATAAGAAACTACCGGAGAACATACCTTACGGAAAATTCACATACATTTCATGTTTGATCATAATGTTTTAACATATGAAGCTGCAGTTTACAATGTTATGCCCTGAAATGACACATCTGACATCATGTGAACAGTATATTAGATTTAAATTATTCAGGAATTCATTATTATTAGAATTATTCATGGGAGAAAAATCACACCAGTAAAACTGAACCTTATGTATATGTACATGTGAGTGTGTGTATATATATATATATATATATATATATATATATATATATATATATATAAAATGAAAATTAAAACACATGCATGAAAATCACATGAAATAAATTAATCATGTATAAAAATAAATGAGTCATGTGGGGAAAGAATCACATGAAAGAATAATATGTAAACATTCACATATACATTTGAAAATAAACAAGTCGTGTAAAAATCTCATGAAAGTAATTAATCACATGTAAGATCACATTTTTAAAAAAGAAACAAATCGTGTAAAAAAATCACAGAAAATAAATGAATTATGTATAAAATCACACGTGAAAATAAACGAATTATATTAAAAAATCACGATAAAATAATGAGTTGTGTAAAAAAAAAAATCACATACAGAAAAATCATTTAAAGGAATCCTTATGGGGAAAAATCATTTGACAAAATGAAAAATTACATGTGAAACAAAATAATTCATATGTAGAAATCAAAACGTGCATGTGAAAATAAACAAATCATGCGTAAAAAAAAAAATCACATGAAAATAAATGAATCTTTGGAAAGACAAATAAATTCACATACACTACATGAAAAAGTCCATGAAAACTTTGTGAAACATAACATGTGATGTGAATATTCATTTCTGCAAGGGAGGGGCTTCAAGATCAAGCAAAATTCTGACAATATTGTTTTCAGTATTGTAATACACACACACAAATATATATATATATATATATATATATATATAAAGTGACACAAAACTAATGAAGAGTCCTTGCATACTCATGTCTCCTCAGTGATAAGAGCGTGGAGTCGAGACCTAAACTGAGACGATCTCAGAGCTTCAATACGTCCAGCGCCAGCGGCATTAAACAGCTCCTGCTGGAGTGGTGCCGCTCCAAAACCATCGGCTACCAGGTCTGCACTGAAAAGCTGTCACTTACAGAGTCCTCCACTTATTGTTTAACGTCTTGATATTTTGTTCAAAAAATTCACAAAAATACACTGCTCTCATGGATATCAAACAATTTCAAACTTTATTGTTTAAAAGTTTAAACAATAAAGACAATTTTTCACACCCTTCTTTGCTCATATTTACCAAGGGTGCCAAAAATAGTGGAGGGCACTGTATATTCTCTATGTGAAGATAAACAGTTTCAGTGCTGTATGTGTGTGCACTTGCAGATTTGGAGCTGAGTACAAAAGTTTGCATCCCCATTGGTGTCTTAGTAAAATAATTAATTTCAATTCATTTCAATAATCCAGTTGCATAAGCTCTTACAGTGGGTGTAGCTTAATCTCTCTCTCTCTCTCTCTGTCTCTCTCTCTCTCTCTTTGTCTCTCTCTGTCTCTCTTTCAGCACATAGATATCCATAACTTCTCCTCCAGCTGGTCTGATGGAATGGCCTTCTGTGCTTTGGTGCACTCCTTCTTCCCTAATGAGTTTGACTACAATGAGCTGAATCCTGCACACCATAAACATAACCTCGATTTAGCCTTCTCCACCGCTGAGTAAGTGTGTGTGTTTGACTGAGTGAGTGAGTGTGTGACAGTGTTTGCTTCGATCTGTGATATTCTGAGTACTTTCTTGTCTCTCAGGGAGAAGGCAGACTGCATTCGGCTGATCGAGGTGGACGACATGATGGCGATGGGGTCCAACCCTGACCCCATGTGTGTGTTTACATATGTGCAGTCCCTTTATAACCACCTCAGGAGATTTGAGTGATCGCTTCCTACACGAGGCATCATTTCTCTCCGTTCTCATTAGGGTTACAGGCTTGTGTTTGTATTTCTTATTTGTTACTTCTGCCATTTTGAAAATATTTTTGCTCAGTTAGGTACCAAGCAGGTTTGGTAAGGAGTATAAAATATGTCAGGGCAGATCATATAACACAGAGTATAACAGAACATCACAGTGTGTTTTATTCTTCTGATATCACAGCAATCTGCTAATAATTACAATTTTACATTTTTATAAAGAACGACACATCATACTTTTTACCTGTTTATTGTTAGATTTAATGTTTTGGAAAGTCCACGTAAGAAGTTCCTGTTATCACTTACAGATCCTTCTGAAAGTATTGGAACAGCTAGGCCAATTCTATTATTTTTGCTATATTTTGAAGACATTTGGGTTTGAGATCAAAAGAAGAATATGAGATGATGGATCAGAATTTCAGCTTTCATTTCCTCATATTTACATCTTAACACACGGCACCTTTGGTGGCAGACCACCCATTTTTAGGTGAGTAAAAGTAAAAATAGTCTTAAATAAATTACAACCTGTAATTACGCACAACCTGATCCATATGTGGTTGTTAGTACACCAGTGGTTTCTTTCTTTTTCAGGACATTCCAAATTGTTGTATTGGTTATGCCCAATGCTTGTGAAATAGTTCTGATTGATTTTCCCTCTTTTCTCAGCTTCAAAATGGCTTGCTTTTCTCTCATAGACAGCTCTCTGGTCTTCATGATGGTTTATCCTATTTTACCAAAAATTGCAGTCTTCACAGGTGAAACCTAGGGCTCAAACCAACAGCAGACATTCAGAGCTATTAATTCTTTCAACAATCAATTTAACAGGGCACACCTGGGCAGCAAGAAACACCAGTCACGTGTTCCAATATTTTTGACCACTTGAAAAAATGTGTGGGTTCAAACAAAAAGTGCCATGTTCCAAGTTCTTTAACACATCTAGATGTAAATACGAGGAAATGAAAGCTGATGTTCTGATCCGTCGTCTCATGTTCATCTTTTGATCTCAAACCCAAATGTCTTCAATGTATAACAAAAACAATAGAATTGGCCCTGCTGTTCTAATACTTTTGAAGGGAGCTGTATGTTTTAGCAGTTATAAATAGTTATTCCCTCACCAGCCTTGCTTTTCTCTCTCTCTTGAAGACAAAAAATCTACATAAAGCATAAATTCCCCTGTGTGGAAAACTTATTTACATTGTAGACTCCTTTCATTAATGTTAATGAAAGGTCTCTTTATGGAAATATTCACCATATAAACAATTATACATTTTTATTTCTTAACATACATAGTTAAAGAATAATTCATTTATATTATTAGCATTCGATTATGTAGATTGTCCTCCATACAAGTCACTATGTAAGTTGTTACTATAGAAACGGTAACGTATTAGAACAAGAGCGTTAATAATAACCTGTGATTAGAATTGTTGTTATAGAAAACTTTTAACTTAGAACAACACCTTTTGACCTTATTCAAGAATTCAACAACACTGTGGTATAAAAGTAAACAGTCATGTATTCTATGTATACTTGTCTTTGTAATAGCAAGTAAATGTTACATCATTAGAGATGATATTGAATGTATATCTTAGGAAGATACGTCTTGAATGATATGTCCTCTTGTATGATGCCAGCATGGAACAGCATAGTGTGGCTTAGATGATATTATACAGCTGGACTGATGACATAATGTGTTATAAAACTTTGCCAAATTATTAAGTCTTATCTGCTTTATAACGTACTTTTTTTCACATTATATGTGCTGTTATGTATATTTGGACAAAGCAGCTTTATAAGTGAGATAAACACGTGGACACAACTCGTGTGTCGTAACGTTGCATTTGATGTCACTTATTACAATAGCACTGATAGTGCTGAGCTTTGAACCATCTTCGTGCCACCTATGCTGTTTTATGTTAACACTCTTTGACACTGGACAGAATTGTGAGAATGTGATAAAGAGGGAGCCCCTGACATGAAAAAAGGAAAGTGTGTGTGTGTGTGTGTATTCGAGGGAGAGGTTCATCACATTGTGAGGAAGAGGGAAATTATCAGTGGCTACAGGGGTTTTTGAAGAAAGCCGTTCTGTGTGGAAAGACGTGTGTTAAGTGTTGCACCTGAAGACGTTGCAGCGATTTCCTTTCGTCTTTGTTCTGAGGAGAAGACTGAGACTGAGGCAAGTCCATTAGATGACTGCTGTGAATAATAGGTTTGGTAGTAGAGATGAGACAGAGGGGTTAGACTAGATGTCTTAACTATAACCATATAGGATATGGTGAAAATAAAACACATTTTAAAAAGTGGTAACTATGTGTTTTATGTCTTAGTAAGCAGTGTTCTGGGTAAATCCTGGAAATGTTGCTGTAATCCATTTTCAGAAAAAACACAAGGATGTTTATTGTCTCACAACAGTGGAAACTTTAACTGCCTGAATGAAACTTTTCAACTACAATGTACATGGTAACATGTATGTTAAAAATAAACTTATTGTTCATGAGTTAAGTGTTTTGTGAATGATTACATACAGTATAAGCGTGTATAATGGTTGAAATTCGTTTTAGCTGTTGTAAAATGATCACTTCTAGTTAACGACTAATGAATACATGACTAACTTTTTATTCAAGTCACAACACAACACTCTCTAAAGTGTATATACTATAACAATTTAGTCCCTGATGTAGTGACCCTGACTATACACACTATTAGAAATAAAGGTACCATAAAGGACTGTACTTTTTCTTGCTGCTCTGGTGGTACCTGAGACATGGAAAGATGTGTGTGATGTACCTTTAATCAGAATAAAGCTTTAAAAGGGTACATGAGTGGTCCTTAAGGTCTAATGGTGTAGCTTTAAACTTGTTTTAAAGCTATACTACAGTATATTCATGTTTCCATGTATAAGATACGCAGACCTACAAACAATACAAACATTGCTATATGATAATTTCAATTAGTACATCATTGATATAACTGAATTATTGTGAGGTCTTCTAGACACCACTCCTGTAAAAGTAATATTTCTTTAGTTCCTATAGTTTGGAAAGCTTACCAGAAATGTTCACACAGCATTAAGTTGAACGCAACAAATTATTTTTGTGTTCATACAGGTGCAAGAACTCACGGGACAAAGAATGATCGTGTTGTGTGATGTGTTCACAGCATTTCTGTGTTACAACTGTATAACATGCTGACATTACTGGCGTTTCTATCTCTTGAGTAGGGCATAGTGGTAAGATTTGTATTTAATTAAAAAAAAAATGCTTCCAGATTAGGCCATGCCAACTTTGCGTTTATTGCTGAGTTTGAAAGCATTACCACTTTGTGGCTACACAACCGGTAAAAAAAAAACCCACAGGTACATCCATTTTGTTAACAGAAATCTAGCCAGCTAACTGTGATAAGTGATGTATATTTACTTATAAACAACAAACTGTATAAACAGTGCTATACAGTAGATTTATCATTTATAGATACTTTATTTATGTCTGTCTCTGTGTTTGTTTATTATTTTAATTTTTTTTTTAATTCCCTCCACCCACAATTTGCATCACACTGATCATTGACTCTTGGTACCTTGACTGTAAATAAAATAGCTAGCCATGTTTCTAAACTGCCTTTTTTTGCACAAGCAAGTCAATATACCTGTAAGTTGATTGATCTAAAACTAATGCTTGTCTATACAGTATAACTCACTTAAAAATAATGAAGTGCTACATTGTTCACTGTTGGTGCTGTGAGCAGCCATGTTGCTTTGACGTCACGCCGGGTTGAAGAGCCTTCACTGAGATTCCTAGTAGGAATTCAGAGTTTTATTTGAGTCGGATGATGGAAAGTCAAGTATAAATCCGAATACAGATACAGATAGGAATGTCTGGAGCACTAAACATCCTGTACACAGATAATGTCACACCCCCTAAATCCATAAATCCTACAAGCGCCTCTTGAGGAATGTTTTGATCAATTGAATTTTAGTGCTTCTTAGGTCTTAAGTCTGAGGTGCTGTGTCTGTTTTTTTGTCTCCTCGTGTGATTGTCACTAATGATGCCGTTAATGGGTCGTTCATGCGCGAGCCTCCGGAATCCGGCGTGTCGGTGTTGTGTGTATTCGACACGCGCGAGCGCTGGCCCAGCTTTAATTATGCTAATGAGGGCACGAGGAGCGTCGAAAAGGGGTAGGCTGTAGATTTGCATATTTCTCTCCATTAAAAAAAAATAAAATAAAAAAGTCATGAAAATTGGACTTACTAAAAAATGGGGATGGAAATATGCACACAAGAATTTTCTTCATGATCTTTAATCTATAACTAGGCTATAGTTCATGAAAAACAAGATTTGTACACCCTTGTATCACGAGGGACATTTCTTCCATGCACTGTGTGCAAAAAAAAAAAAGCAAATATCACGAAAACAATAAACATTGCATTAAAAAAAAAAAAAACCCCAAATCAAATATTATAGAGTAGCTCGAAGATCATGGCGGTGAAGTTCAGGAACACAGATTAGTGAAGTAATCTTTGGCTCAGATTACTGTTTATTCCAGCAGACTATTGTCTGCAGGTTTTAATCCTTCCAAGTCATATCATCATCTATCATGTATCATCACGCTCAGAGCTTAGATAATAATTCAGACCTTTAATATTAGAATAACAGACCGGATCAGATTTAGACAGGATGTCGCGCGTAAATATGCAGGCTATTGATTTCCATATTTACATTTTTATAAGATTGCTTTCCGGGTTGAAGGTGCATGAGTGCATGAGGCATAATGTAGTGTAAAATCATGCTTCTAATATGTTATAGATACAGATTCAGGCTCGTTCAGGAAAGGTTTGTGTGCACTTCAACTTTTCAGGGTCAGATGTCAGGAAATACACACAACAAATATTTTGTCAGTGTTGATTCCAGTTCTGGAAACAAATGAACACCATTAGAGTGAATTAAACACAGGTGTTTATCCAGCATGAAGGATTTGTGTAGACTGGATCAGATATCTTTCTAAAGACAGAATGTTTAAGCCTCTAGGCCTAGAAGCCTTTGATATTTGGAAGAAATGCGTCCAGGTGAAAATGTGTGGTAATTTGCATGAGAAAAGGCCAATGATGACATAGCTTCTGTGGGCAGGACATCCATCAGACATCAATGGAGACCTTCCAAATCACATACACCCTACAAAGAGGACTCCAAAATAATTCACCACAATAATATTTACTATGGAATAGAACCATGCAGTCAAGTTCACTGAAGTTAGTTAACATTTTGTGGGATAAATGTAGTCAGATGTGTTTAATAGTGTGTTTGGGGGCTCTGCTTTAAAAAAAAAATATCTGAAAAGTTTGAAGCAATGTTTTGGTATTAAAATGTCGTTTCTGGTTTAAGAACTTCAGAATGGGTCTATTAAAGTTACTAAATCGCGTTTTGATTATTTGAGAGTTTTCCAGATCTATCTATCTATCTATCTCTAAGGATCAAATAAAAGTAATCAGAATTTAAATTGCCCTGTTCGGTCTAGACATTGCACCCAAAGCCATTTTGTCCGGATTAAGTTGGAGGATCAAAGACACTAGCTCACACACACACACACACACAGAGCAACACTTCATGGATTGGGGTTGGGGGTTGGGGGGATTGGGGTGTGAAAGGTAAAGATATAAAGGTGGATGTGAAGTTCAGATACATTCCAGGGCAGGACGTGGACGGATTTGTGCGTTTTGGAGAGATTTCAGCGCGCTGCGCGTAAACTGCGGAGTTATGGCATTGTTTTTGGACCAGACATGTGATTATGTTCATAAAATGAACGAAGACGGAGAAATGGACTTTATCTTCAACAAATGCGAAGCTCGCTTTGCAGGTGAGCACTGAGAGAATGTAGCATTTTGTTTGGACTGATGACAGTTGTAAGAATTTAGCCGGGCATCACAAAATTTAGACTTAGATTTAGGCCCAGATTAATTCACATCACAGTTGAAACTAGTTAAATTAATAATAATAATAATAATAATAATAATAATAATAATAATAATAATAAATAAAAAGCTAATTTGCGGAGTTCCAAGAACAAAACAGCAATTTACTTAAGACTTAAATTAATTATTTCATTTAATTCAATTAAAATGGGAATAAAAATAGAGGTAAGGGAGAAATCATATACAAAAAGATACATTATTTCAAAAGCGTAAATGAAGAGAGGTGAGCCTATTAAAAAAAAAGTTTTCTAAGAACCTTAATGAATTGAAAACTCCCTGTGCGTTTTGTGCGTAAAATCCACCGCAGCTCCACTACAATTTATAATTCGTTTATTCGATGATTTCAGATTTAAAAAGCAATTTCTCATGGCTTTATTCGATGTTTTCAGATGCTGTAAACGATCACGCACTGTCTTCTCCGGAGGCAGATCGGACTATGCAACCGGAAGCACAGAGGAAACGGAAAAGGACGATTTTCAGCCGCGCGCAGTTGTCGGAGCTGGAGCGCGCTTTTGTGATGACTCCATACCCCGACATCACACTGCGGGAGAGACTCGCTGCTCTCACCCTGCTGCCCGAGAGCAAGATCCAGGTACACAGCTCTCATAACTATTCACAGTGTCTTGTTTGATTAATTCAGTAATGATTTAGGGGTTTATTTATTTTTCTTTTTTTTAATTTCGGTGCTAATTATGCGGACTGACTCTTACGCAGTCACTATACTGCTATGTTAGGCTATTTTAATGTCACCTTTAATGACGACTTACAAGAAACCATTATTATGTTTTCCCCCTGCATCTTTACAGAAAAGACAGCACTTTTAAACCTTATTTTCCACACGTATTACATGTGTTTTCATTTCACATGTAATTATTAGTAGCTATTGTTGTTGTTTTACAAATACTTCATTCATTTTTTTTGTTATGTGTATTTGGTTTTATTTAACGTATTATATTATCCAAATGACGTCACACATGCAATTTAACAGGTTGAAACGCACTTTTCTTTCTCCATTTCTCTCCATTTTGATCATATATTACTCACATAAACACGTTTTTTTAAATAAAAAGTTGGACCACATGCCCATCCAACAGTTTATTTAATAAATAAATATACTATCACTTTATATTTAATTGTATATTCATTCTATGTTTATTTTTTATTATTTATATATTTTTGTTTTGAAATAATGTGTATCTACAACACTCTTTTAACTAAACATTAATAAGTTATTATGAATATATAAAATGTCCTCATATATATATATATATATATATATATATATATATATATATATATATATATAATTATTAAATTTTTTAATTATCTAAATTTAAATTAAATTATCTATATACATGAAAACATAATAATAATTATATATATATATATATATATATATATATATATATATATATATATATAATTATGTTTTCTTGTATATAGATAATTTACATTATGTAAAATCT
Organism: Ictalurus furcatus; assembly: GCF_023375685.1. Classification (NCBI taxonomy): domain Eukaryota; kingdom Metazoa; phylum Chordata; class Actinopteri; order Siluriformes; family Ictaluridae; genus Ictalurus; species Ictalurus furcatus. The sequence goes on from NC_071282.1 coordinate 14,111,999, forward strand.
TCACGTCACGTGACGTACTCAGACCATTTCCTTTAGTCAGCGTGATCATCATGATGTACAGATTGCTTACTATTTGAGGTTCCAAGTAAAGCATCCATGTTATTTTCCTTTATGATTACTCGTACTATGTCTAGCTTGAAGGTTTACAGAATTAACTTTTAATTAACTTTTCCTTTCCCAGGTGTGGTTTCAGAATAGACGTGCTCGGAGCATCAAGAGTGGCAGACTGACCAGACCCATGAAGAAAAATCCAGTCACGTCTAATTATAACTCAGAAATCACTTTCCCTCATCCCAGTCCCACTCTTACAGTTTCTTCTGCTGCAGGCCAGAGGAACACACCTGAAGTTTACCAGCTGTCTAATGCAAATGATAAACAACAGATATCTGACCTGGACTGGGTGAGGCAAGCATTGTGTCCCTGGTCTCAGAATCAGCCCCAGCCTACACCTCCGGTCCCAACCATATCTCCTGACCTCCCTGGAGCGCTCCCCTGGGGAAGCCAGCCCTCGAAACCAGCTGGAAGTCACTATGTCTCAATGGATCAGATGACAAGGCCAATGCATTCCTTATCCCAGCACCAGTGGAGCGAGTGTGCTGAGATTGGCACCCATGCAGCATCATCTGGAGGCTTCTCAGGGAAACCTCAGTGTAACATTAATCAGAGCGGGTATACGTCTGTTCCCATGGACCACTTAGTTCCTTCACACTCTGCACAAAGCTGCTGGCAGGGAAGCATGCACAGACAGGGACAGGCCCTTATGCACTACCCTCAGACTTCCCTAGGAGACATCTCTGACCTGATCTACAGTGCTGCTGTAGTCACCAACCTGGCCGACTTCTGACTGCAACTGCTGAATTTTTTAATGAACTAAAAACAATTCATCTAACCCTTTCAACCCAATCCTACAGAGTTTACATAGTTTTTATTATTAATATACGCAACATGGACCATGCCCTGTCTAAGCTCTTTGTGAGCTTTTATAATATTAATACCAACATTATTCAGTCTTTATATTTGTGTTGAATGTACAATATTTGGAAATTATATTTCACTAATATTGAAAATAATGCCAGGGATATAAGTATCTCCTTCTGTTTTTATTAAATATTTGTGATTGAATATTTATGATCAAATGTGGTATTTCTATCTGTGTTTGAGCTATAAGCAACTGAATAAACTGTTACTATATATATATATTAGTAACAGTTTATTCAGTTGTTTATGTGTATATGTGTGTGTGTAATCTGTCTTTTCCTATTCTTGTTTTTTCTTTTTATGCTTTCCATAAAACTGTACATAAAACACTGTCTTGGTTTTCTAACACTGACATTACTGGATAGAAGTTAGTATCGACAAATACAGACTTCAAGCCAATTTTTTTTCTGGATTTATTGTTGTTTAAATGAGTTTAGCAAATTCTTTGTTTGAAGAGAGCCAGTGACTTTACCTCAGCTATGTCAAGTTGAGCCATGCTACATTTAAAAATGTTGTATTTAAATAAATGTCATAAGGATAGTTTTCAAAAAGCCAGACACCGCTATGTAAGGAATAAAAAAAATAATAGTGTGTGCTGTTATAGGAAAATAATCAATGACCATGTGGCGTGATGAAGTTAACGTTAAAACTCCTAAATGTATTCTTTTCCAATAGCATCACCTGTTTTATTCCTATTATACAACAGCAATTTGCTATTGCCAATGCTACTATAATAATTTTAATGATTAATGACTAACGCATCATACAGTCACATTGAAATGTTTTAGCATGTGCACAAAACAAGTTATGTCCTGTTATCACTTATGTTATATCAGCGATAAGCCCCCTATGATGCCCCCCCCCCCCCCCAAATATTTTTTTGGAAAACTTAAAGTTGCAGTTTTACCTCTGTTCAAAGCACTGATACTGGAGACTCCTTCCAAATAAACATCTTCTCACAGAAAGCTTCACCATATCAACACATACATGTTATTTTTACATCTAATCTTTCTAATCTCTAAAGATTCTAATCTTTGGAGGATTACCCATACAGTCCCTATATAAATTAATATATAGAAAAAAATATTTTAGAAGGAGCACATTATTAATAAAAAAAAATCCTTTCAGAGCTGCTGTTATGGAAACTTCAAATCAAAATCTAATACTAAACAGCACTGTGGTACAACCCCAATTCCAAAAAAGTTGGGACACGGTGTAAAATGTAAATACAAACAGAATGCAATGATTTGCAAATCTCATAAACCCATATGTTATTCACAATAGAACATAGAAAACATATCAAATGTTTCAACTGAGGAAATGTACCATTTTAAGAAAAAAAAGGTAATTTTGAATTTGATGGCCGCAACACGCCTCAAAAAAGTTGGGACAGGGCAACAAAAGTCTGGAAGAGTAAGTGTTACTAAAAAGAAACAGCTGGAGGTTAACTGGCAACAGGTCAGTAACGTGATTAGGTATAAAAAGAGTATCTTAGAGAGACAGAGTCTCTCAGAAGTAAAGATGGGATGGAATCTGGATGGAAGCATATGTTACTCTAAAACCTGTATATACCTTTCAGCATTGATGGTGCCTTTCCAGATGTGCAAGCTGCCCATTCCATAGGCACTAATGCACCCCCATCCCATCAGAGATGCTGTTGGTATCTGGAAAACTGTTGTAAAAAATTTTTTTTTTTAAACTTTAATTAAAAAATACTAACAAAAAATCAGGAAAAGGAGATTCTGTACATTGTTTACATAAAATACTAAAAGTCAAGAATGACCTCAAATATTTATAACTCCTAACACATGAACAATGAAAAAATATATATTATAAGCATTTCCTATACATATAACTCATGCATGCATTCCAGTACAGTGCTATATTTAAGTGTAATATTTATTTATTTATTTATTTATTTACAAATGCAATGTATCAGTTTGATGCTACTACTAAAAGTAAACCCTGGTACTGGGTTGTATGGTTATTATACACCATAAATGTTTCACAACATCCAACTTTTACCAACAGTATAAATCAGTTTACATGAGACCTTTCTCTCTTCAAATTCAAATACATTAACATGTAAAATGTGTGTGTTTGTCTTAATCTCTGTCATATGTATTATATATGTATTGTTCTAGAACATTTTTATATTTGAACAGGTGTTGCCTCTGTTGCCAAAGGTATTACTGTATTTGTTTGGGGGTTTTTTGTTTGTTTTTTTAATCCTTTATAACTTAAGCTATAAGTGGTGATTTTTGTCTAATAATTTATTTTTCTTCTTGGAAATACAATAAATGGATGTTCCAAACAAACAATATCAAAAATTAAAAATATATGTTTAAAAAAACCAAACAATTTCTATGTCCTCTCAGCTTATCAGGAGCTTAGGCTACATGTGGATTTAAGGATCTGGATGGTTTATTAAAGTTGTGGTTATTACAGAGGAGATATGACTCCAGACCTCACAGGTTGCCCGATCTACTGGACACTGATCACTGTGTATCATAATAATCTCTACAGTGAAATAATCTTCAAATAAAATAAAATCCCCTAATCCGGGTGTCAAATCTACAGTCTTACTCTGATATACCTTTGTGTGAGTTTGACTGTGTGAGTTCCAGATGCAGCGACTACATCCTTTAATCTTGGGTATATCTGAGGGATATGTGCTTATTTTCTGCAAGCTGGACAGGAAAATAATACTTATAGCCAGGTTAACCAGCACAGGTTCCCAAAGTGGGATCCATGATAGAGGCCTATAGACTGACCATGAGTGTTATATTTCTGTCCACCTTTTAACAAAATAAGCACATCCTTCCAGTTTAGGATTTCATGTTAACATTTTACTAGCGACATTAACTTCAAGCATGATTTTAAAAAATCTAATCTCTATCAAAGGACATATGTATACCTACCAAGCCATAATATAGCTTTAAGTAAAATTTTGGTACACTTTTTTAAATGGTCTAATATATGAGGTATAAAAGGTGACATTGTGTATAGTTACATTTAATATTGTGCAATGTATTAAAGACAACTTAGTTTCTGTTATAAGTTATAGCTGGAGAAATTATTTGTTATATGATATGATAGGTCACTTTAAACAACTGAGTCTAATACAACTTTTAAAGTAAAATTCAGGTCATATAGCAGGGATACATTTTGGATTAAATGGGTTAAAGGATGTGTATTTGATTCCAATTAAGTAGAAGCACAATATGCACACCTCCTTAGTCTGACCTGACATCAGTTTATCCCGTTCTCTTACAACATCATTGCCGCCAAGTCACCTTTCTGTTACTGATCTCAGATCCGCCTGAAGCAGAATCATATACACATACATAGATGCCGCTTTGGGCTGACCTGAGATCAGTTTATCACTTTCCTTTTACAACATCATTGCATGTAATTCCCCTGTCTGGCGCTGATTTCAGATCCGACTTCTACTTGAGTTGTGTCCTTTTGTCAGCAGCTTGCGTTCCGGACTGGTTTCGCTAAACAAAGATGGCGGCGTGTGTGTTACGCAGCTGGGGGATACTGTCTACTGTTAATAAGTTTAGTAACAAACACATTCTGCGGGTACTCGGTGTGGAACTCAACAGCAGACACGAAGTGAACAGACGCCGCTTGCAGTGTTCCACATGTGGTCTCCTGAATGTACAACAAAAACGGTTCATGTCGTCCCGGTAAGAAGTTGCTCCGTTTTTAGCTTGGCATGCTAGTCAGCGTTATCCATGCTAACCACCTACTCTACTAAAGAGTATGTAGTGTGTTCAACAGTACTGCATACTGCTTTGGCATACTATTTAGTACGGGATAGTACGCGATATTGCACATAACCGTGTAATATATACAGCTTCACTGGGCTGATGATGGTTAATTACACTTTCAGCTTGCTTTGTAACTTTAGCTAGTGTATGAAATATAGAGCACGTTATTATTTCCCATGTGGATATGCTATGCTAACACTGCTGACATGCTAACTAAGGAGTGCATGGTTGTGTAATCGTGAAGCTAAATGCGCCAGCTAAGGTCAGCTAGCCGTCATGTCAGATATGCAATCCGATGCGTTTTACCCTGCAGCTTTGTCAGTGGACGCATCATGCTAAGCTATGATTAGTGCATGATCCAGTGCAGTTAGAGTATGGCAAAGCAAAAATATTATAACTGTAGATAGCTTTGTATCCAAGGTGTTAGTGTGTGTGTGTGTGTGTGTGTGTGTGTGTGTATAGCTGGGCCCACAGCTTAGCCTGATCACAGTTAGACCTGTCACGATAGCTACTTTTATTGGACGATATATTGTCCCAGAAATAATTGCGCTAAACGATATTATTGTCATTTTAAGACTATTTGATACCACTGATATAATATTATAGTATAATCATGCAAGTACACCCTTTCAAAGAGAAGGGAATTTTTAATTCCTAAAAGTATTCAGACATTGTAAATGAAATGTCTAAAACCACACAACCAAAACAATAAATAAAAATCTGTAAGACAATATTGTGAATTGTTTATGCTTTATTTCTTCATTGTCTGTGTTTTAGTGCGTTGTTACGGAAAGAGCGTATTCACGACGTGACTTACTATTCTACCTACTGTAGCGCTTTACTTAAGTTCAAGTTCACTTGTGCGTTCGCGTCATTTTGTACAGGTTATAATATTACGTTTATGTTGTGTAAATGTCGGATTAATCTCGTATGTGTATATAGGATGCGTTTGGGTGAGTTAATTAATTTAGTTTATCCGTGTTCATTCACTGTTCGGTGTAAGCGGCTCAATCCCCGACATTATTGACTTGGACTGGATTATTTGAAACACCAGAACTATTCTTTCTAGATTTTTCTTCTTTAAAAAATATCATTAGTGCATGGTTAATATCTTGTGTGTCGTTTTTTTTTCCCCCCGACCAAAGTATGTTTTATTTAATGCTTGCTACACATCTTAAATTCCACTGCACAGTTTTTGCAGTTGAATGTGCATTTTTTTTATCTTAAATTAGATGAATTTTAATTTGACAGCCCTAGAGCATACGAGAGGACAGAAGCAGTAAGAAAATATAAAATGTTGGTGACCTTCATTGTTATGTAAACAAACACCCATGCAAACACAACGGACAATATCGAGGTCATGTACATATATCGTACGATAAGTCGAAAACGTAATTATCATGACAGGCCTAATCACATTCATACCTTCATGTAGAAACTCATCCTTGTAAAAACCTTCCAGTTAGGAAAAGCCCATCCTCTACTTCGCAGCCAGATACAGCTGTTTTTCTTTCTTTCTGCTTTTAAATTTGTTGTCATGTACATAAACAAATTCGATGGGCTGTTTACTAGGAATCGCTCGGATTAGGACCTTGAGATTTGATTTGTATCAGTTCTTAGGAAGCAAAAACAAAGGTCTACTGTAGGTCTTGTAATAATACAGTGTTGGAGCATGTATCCACAGATTAAAGATATCCTTAATCCTTATATCAGTACTGAAGTGTGTTGTTTTGATTCAGATTATTGTTTCGACACTGTGCCGTGTTTCCTCATGATCCCAAGGTTATATTGTGAGCTTGTCTGTGTTTGTTCTTATGTCCCATATTGATGTCTTTTCGTATTTGTGTATGAGACGTATTCTATGTATCATACTTGTTTGTATAACGTATCGCCTCTATGGATGTGACTCACGTTTTGTCACTCACGACATATCTTTCTGGTTGGTTTTGTGTGTCTCTTGTACATTTTGGTCAGTAACAGGGCAGAAGGGAAGGTGCTAGAGACTGTGGGAGTGTTTGAAGCACCAAAGCAGAACGGCAAATATGAAACAGGACAGGTAAGGGTTTACACATCCTTTGGGTCAAGTAGCATCACCAGAAACACACAAGTAGCGAATCTGTTTGAATCAAGTAACGTTTAAGCAGGTAAACTATTTAATAAATGTTAGTTTCATTTTCTTAATGTACACAGTATATTTTTAATATATACTGTAGTGTGTGTAAAGTTATCATGTCGCTATTCTACACATCAAAGGAGTCGATTCCCTGATTCTAGGTACTGAGAACTAAGATTCAACCCCAAACCTTGGGAGTCGATTCACATGCTGGAAATGATTCACTTTGCGCAAAATGAATTTAACATCCGAGTGTCTCATTTAGTGAGACAGCCAGTGGATAATGTCCTTTATTTTGAATTTGACTCATCAGAATTAAACAGAATCAGGGCTTTGAAATACAGGTAAGACCCTCGCCTAATGGACCACTGGATTATTGATTGGAAATATAGGTGCAAAAAAAGTGTGCGGACGCAATAAGAAATGTACAGGATAATGTAATCTTATATTGGATTACTTACTTGAGTTTCTTTTTTGAAAAAAAAAATGGTCAGTGCGAGTATTTGACAAAATTCTTGTCCGATAATATCAGTAATACTATATTGTATTTATTATCTTATTTAATTAAGCCTAGTCAAGCGTTCTCGAGTAGCATTAGTTAATTGAAATGCTGGACAGAAATATTTCAAATGAATATTTATGATATTGAGTATATTTTTAAAAAGCAGGTGATTACTAAAAAATAACCGATAGAGCAATTGATTTTCAAATAATTGATTAGGTCCAGCCTTAGTTTTGATAAAGGTTGTATGTGTTTGTTCCAGTTGTTCCTGCACAGTGTGTTTGGGTACAGAGGCATCGTCCTGTTCCCCTGGCACGCTCGACTTTACGACCGTGACGTCGCCCCTCCAGTATCTGACAGGTGAACACCATTTCTGATCGGTTTTGAGCAAAATGTCTCACACACTGCCTGTACTTGTTGTATTTGTTCTTTGAGGAAAATGTCTCCTGAGTATGACTTGAACGTTGCATTCAGATTCATAGTTTTATATTAAAATTAGGAGGGCAAATGCAAAATCTGATTAATGCCCCCCCCCCCTATTTTTTCTCTGTTGAAGCCTATAATGAGCAGCATGGCAATAGGACCATTGTGTTCGTTCCCTATAATCATGAATGTCCAAGCTGACATCATAAGCACAAATCATGAAGCTCAAACATCAGCTGTGGTTTGAGAACAAATATGTCATTTTCACTGTGTACCCAGTATTACCTGAAAGAGATTGTGTTGTTTTCCTACAGTAAGCCAGAGACTCCAGGAGCCCATGGGTCAAAGGAGGTGAAGGGAAAAACACACACATACTATCAAGTCCTCATCGACACCAGAGACTGTCCACACATAGTAAGTACACACATCATGTACATATGTCTCCTTTGTTTAACACCTGATTCAGATCATCAGCTCCTTAGGAGAGAGATTCAGCTGAGTGTGTCAGATATGAGAGACGTACAAAATGTGCAGTGCTGTGAGTCCCCAGGACCAGGACTGAAAACCACAGCATTAGTCCATTCCATTACAGTCAAGCATTTAGGGTTTCAGTCATATTGATGTTCAGAGGAGTTTCACTTCCACATGAATACTTTGTAGGTCAGTTAAGCTAATGGTGATTTTAATGAAATGTGTTTCTGTTGACAGTCACAGAGATCACAGACAGAAGCCGTCACATTTCTAGCCAATCATGACGACAGCAGAGCTCTGTATGCTATTCCAGGTGAGCATGTCAACATTCCTTGTGCAGCCCAATAAAGCAACAGTTGTTCTCGATAACAACTGACCCTCGGTTAAAACGCGTATTATATAAGGAGTAAAACACAAGTGGAGCTACTTTTACCACCCCGAAGATTAGTTTCCATTTATTTTCCAATAACAACATTGCCTGAAGTCTGTTTTACATTTATTCATTTAGCAGATGCTTTTATCCAAAGTGACTTACAAATGAGAAAAATACAAGCAAAGCGATATATCAAGCAGAGAACAATACAAGTAGTGCTACCATACAAGATCCATTAATTGAGTTCCAGAAGAAGCAAAGTGCGCAGAGTAGAGGTGTAAGTGCAAAAAATTTTATTTATTTATTTTTTTTGATGGGTTGGTTAGGTGTTCACGGAAGAGGCGGGTCTTTAGCTGTTTTTTGAAGATGGTGAGAGATTCTGTGGTCCGGATTGAGGTTGGAAGTTCATTCCACCACTGAGGAACAGTTAGTGTGAAGGTTCTGGAAAGGGACCTTGGACCACGCTGGGTGGGAACTACTAAACGTCTGTTGCTAATCGATTGCAGATTGCGTGAGGGAACGTAAGCCTTCAGGAGAGAGTTGAGGTAGGAGGGTGCTGTTCCAGACAAGGTCATGTAGGTGAGCATCAAGGCCTTGAATTTGATGTGGGCAGCTACAGGAAGCCAGTGGAGGGAGATGAAGAGGGGTGTGACATGGGTTCTCTTGGGCTGGTTGAAGACGAGGTGTGCTGCAGCATTCTGAATCATCTGAAGGGGTTTGATGGAGCTGGCTGGGTGGCCCAAAAGTAGTAAGTTGCAGTAGTCCAGTTTTGAGATAACAAGAGCCTGGACTAGTATCTGTGTTTTACTTTCTATGTTTATATTTACATTTAATGTTGCGCAATACTTGCTGTTTTCACTTGAGTAACAGCAGCTATAAACAGTCGTTCCCTCAGTAAGACAGCTTGTTGTTACCAAGAACTTTCCCATGTCGGAAAACTGCTACACCGGAGACTCCTTCCATACGTGTTAAATAAACATCTCCTTACAGAACGATTCACCATATCAGTGATTTGAAGACCTGTCTCTTCTGTCTATTCTAATCTTCTAATGCATTTATAATTAGGCTTAGATCATGTGGAGCGTCTGCCATACAAGACCCTGTGAGTGACCTATATAAACAATAATATTTGTTTATTATAGTTACTATAGAAACAATCATATATTGTTTCTATTGAACTTCTATTGAAGACTGAGCGCATTAACATTTGAATTACAGCCAGCACCTTCTGACCAATCAGATTCAAGAATTCAACAGTAGTATAATTGTAAACATTGTGTAGTACATACAGTAGGCTTGCTGCGATGGTCGGTGTTACACGGTGTTCGGCCGCACACCGATTACATCACTTGCCCACTGTGGCACCGCCCCCACTATCGTTTTGCTTTTTGATAGTAATACAAATCGGTTAGTTCAGTTAGAGAACAGACGCTACAATTAAAAACCGAACGCGTCTGCTCAGTTCAGCATGAGCCGAACGAGTCAGTCACAGCACCGATCAGATTTCATTTATCACGCGACGAGAGTGAGGTGAGCTGACTGACACGACGATGGGGGAAATTTGGTTTTGAAAGTTCTATGTTTAATATAAGTGAGTTTGTCATTGTACTGTTTTGTTGTTGTTGTGTTTTTCATTAAGAATAATAATATGAACCCATCGTTCAGGCAGTGCTGTAAGCGCCATGTCTTTGTGATTAGCCTGCGTTAAATCCATTTGTATCCCTTTGTCTAGGTCTAGACTATGTGAGCCATGAGGATATTCTGCCATATAATTCTACAGATCAGGTGCCCATTCAGCACGAGCTGTTTGAGAGGTTCCTCATGTTCAACCCATCTAAAGGTATTCACCATGTCATTACAGTTCAAAATCATTTTCATTGTCTATTTTGAGAATCTTGTTTTTGTCCCTGAAAGCCCTTTGAACTTGTTAAATTACAGTCAGTTACTATATAAGCAAGGGATTTCTTAAGAATTAATTTACAGGAATGTAGTCATTTAGGACGTTTGCTAAATTTGTCATATCCTTAAAGCAAGTCGTTGTAATGTCACGTGACGTCTACGGCTATGACTACACCCAGATCTGTTCCAATATATTCTATTTTTCTATATATTCTGTTATCTATTAAATATCATATTATATTGTGGATATACAGTACCGTGCAAAAGTCACATGCAAATAAATGCTGTAGATGTCTTCAAAAATAATGAAATGTTTCTACATAAAAAAAAAACCCACTAAAGAGCAGTAAACAGTAATAAATTAATCAAAGTCAATATTTGGTGTGACAAACCTTTGCTTTAAAAAAAAATTAGTACTCCCAGGTACACTTTGTGCAGTTTTATAAGGAAATGAGCTGTATGTTTTATTGAGCATCTTGCAGAACCAGCCACAGTTCTTCTGGAGACTTTGTTGCACTCGCTTCTTATTTTTGCAGCAAAACCCAGCAGCATTCATTGTGGGGTTTTTTTTTTGTCTGAAAAGTGGTCTCTTATGTAATCTGCTGCTTTCTTTACTGACATGCAAACATTTAATTTTGTGCTCGAAAACTACTGCTTGGAAATCAAATGTTTTTGTACTGACTCGATAATGTAGAAGTCATAAAATAAAAAATCTATAACAATGTTTGTACTAAAACAAAATAGGGTGCCTAAGGGGGCTTTCACACTGGTAGATAATCTGAAACAGAGCATGGTTGGCATGAAAAATTGGTAATGTGAAAGCGGTCATGAGGACCGGGAAGGGGCACTGTGGTACCAAACCCCAGACTACCTGCAGGACGTGGTCTGATTTCGGTTGCACTGGAACTGAGCCTCGATTCCCGTGAATGTGAACGCAACTCGTACTCGGGTCCACACTTGTTCAGGAAGTAAAATAACCTGCGTATGTGTTTTAGCCGATGACGATGTCATTCGTTTCCACAACACACCTGTACCATGAGTGGCAGGGGTGTTTGTGGGATACAGAAGAGGTCCACTGCTACGCATAATAGCACTAAAATAATATTTAAAAAAAAAAAACGTGGTGAGTCGTGTTGTGTTCTCCATGCGTGTTTGTGGTGATGTAAGATGAACGCAAATGCACCTGGGTTTGATAGAATCAAGTGAGTCTGAAGCCAGACCAACCCTGTGGGGGCGTCGGGAACAATTGCACTCGGATTTGGACCGCAGTAAACATGCCCAGTGTGAAAACTACAGTACTGTATCATCTCTAGCATTTGTCTAGATGTGTAATAATTAACCAAATTTTATTGTTATTTTAAATTTGTTGTCTAACTTCCCCCTGCGTTTTTGTTTTTGTTCTGTCAGTGCCTCCATTTGTAGCGAGAGACACACTGTGTGCATGGCAGGAAAAGAACCATCCGTGGCTGGAGTTGTCCGATGTCCACAGAGAGACTACGGAGAATATCCGAGTGACCGTCATCCCGTTCTACATGGGCATGAGGGTAAGACTGTGCTCACTAAAAATATACTTTATCAATGTTTATGAAAAGTGTATAGTTCAGTTGTCATAACTGATTTGGCTTGTTGGTGAAAGTGTTAAAGTGCACCTCTTATGGTTTTTCAAATATTACCTTTCATAGAGTGTTTTTCACCTTTCATAGACCTGTTTGTCAATGTAAAAACATCTGCAAATTTTCAGAAATCAAAGAGCACGACAAACAGAGTTATTGACTCCCAAATTGAAGGAATCGATTCTGAACAGCTGAAACGAGTTGTTAGTAATTCCAGACTTACTTCCTGTACTAACCGACGTAGGTTTGTAACAAAAAGCCTCGCCTCTGGTCTTCATCAGCTGCTCGCTGACAGACAGAGCTGAAACTCATTATGGTAGTGGGCGTTTCCTTTTCGACACACACTGACAGTGTATCATCAGTCACAGACCGATCACAACAGACTGGAACATCTGACCAATCAGAGCAGAGAATGCTCTCTGAAAGGAGGAGTTTAGAATGAATCCTTTAGAACGGATCGTTGAATGAGTGGTTTGTGACACGGGGCGGGGGTAAATGTAATGCTGCAATTTAAATTATGAGCACATTAAACTGTTTTTGACCTTGGATGCATGTAAATCTACTGTATGAGACCTTTAAAAGAAAATTAGACACACTTCAAAACCATAATAGGTGCACTTTAAAGCAGTGCGAACACATAGCAGGCCACAGCAGTTTCATCAGCAGCATGTGATATCTTCTTTGTGTTCCTGCATCGCTTTAGCGATATGCTTATGAGTAAAAGTTTTTAATTTCTTGCTATAGCTAAAGCGCTCTCTTTTTTTTGTTGTTTTTGTTTTTTTGAATCCGACAGGAAGCACAGAATTCGCATGTTTACTGGGTAAGTTAAATGCTGTGATTATCTAAAGTTATTCTACACCGAATTCACCAAACTATTAAGAACTCAGTTCTTTATATGTTTTGCATTTGTGTTTATTAATGCCATATGCGTGTGCTTTGTGAACCAGTGGCGTTACTGCATCCGTCTAGAGAACATGGGCAGCGAGGTGGTGCAGCTGAGAGAACGACACTGGAGGATCTTCAGCCTGTCAGGAACCCTGGAGACGGTCAGAGGCCGAGGAGTGGTGGGCCGGGTGAGTATCTGAAATGAAAGACTAAAAACCACGTCGCCGGGAGCTCACGACTTCTCACCAATCCTGAGGATGTCGTAGCCATCGGTGGCTGGAAGCCAAGGGAGCAAAATTGGCTGTGCTCTCTGTGTGGGAGAGTGTGATTCTCTCTCTCGCTCTCTCTGTCTCTCCTGTCAATCACAGGGACACTAGTTAATCATGGGTGGCTGTGAGATAAGGTATGCCACTTTGTGATGCAGCATGTGCAGCAGTTAGGAAAGATGCACTTGGCCAGCTTTATGTGTTTGGAAGGAAGCACATGTTAGCCTTCACCCTCTTCAGCTGATAGCTGTCGTAAGATCTGAGCTGGATGTTTGGTGGTATTTGGCCAAGACCAAATTAGGGAGGAAAGGGGGGGAAAAATCCCCCCTTGCCAAAAAGAACTACTGAATTGAAGTCCAGAGAAGAGGTAATATGTGTGCAATGGGGTGTGTGCAATCTCTGTAATGTATGCAAGTACAGGATCAAACTTGCAGTTTATTTTAAAATATTTGCCTCCTGTGCTGATCTGTTGCTTGAGGATTTGAAGTTGACATAGTATGGGGCACAGGAAGAGATGACCGGTTCAACAGATTTAGCAAAGTGAGGCAAGTGAAGGGAGAGTGCAACTTTGTGGTAACGCCAGTCCATCACACTGATGTCATCTGCCATGTAGTTAGAAACATGCCTCAGAAAGCTCATTGTGTTGCGGTGTTCACATGTTTGTTTGGAAACCATCAACCATTTCTAATTGACATAAAATGGCTTAATGTTGCATTACAAATAAGGGTTTAAAAATCAGAAAATTTAAAAAATATATTAGTAATTGTATTATTTGGGATTAATAATAACCTGTGAGGTGTCAAGGCTGTCTCTAAGCACAGTTCAGAGGTTAATAATACAGAGAAAAATGAATTGCAGTGATTTTCCCTTTTACAGATCTTCACCTTTTACCCAGTAACTTTTCCCCTAGCAGGATCACAGCTATTCTCACACTGAGCTGCCTCCATGAGCTGCCAGGTTATTATATAATGCTCGCTCAGAGAATAAAATTTTTTGTCGGGTGATCATGTACAGACCCACCATTACAGGTGTGTTTTATTGTTTAGAAACAAAAATGATCTGTTGGTGTTGTTTGTATTACTTTCATTCTTGATTAAACATTACATAGTTAGAAACTGATTAGTTTTGTTCTGCTGCAAAGAATGCATAAATCAAGTACATAACTTAATCTGTGTGTGTGTGTGTGTGTGTGTGTGTGTGTGTGTGTGTGTGTGTGTGTGTGTGTGTGTGTGTGTGTGTGTGATAGGAGCCTGTATTGTCCAAAGAGCAGCCAGCGTTCCAGTACAGCAGTCACGTCTCACTACAGGCCCCCAGCGGACACATGTGGTGAGTGTTACATTCACATGCAAAATGTCAAGTCATCCACATGTACTTTAGAATGCATGATGAGGAAAATTAGTATATATACAGTCATGTGAAAAAATAAGTACACCCCATGGAAATTGACACATTGGGACAAGCAAACATTTGATCATCTTTGAAACAGTGCCTATGAATAAGCTGATGTACTTGAACAAACTGAAAAGGAAAATGAGCTTTTTCAATCATTTATTTAACAGAAATATCAATACATGTGATATTCTTCTGTGGAAAAAGTAAGTACACCCTTGGCCACAGAAGCTAGTATTTGCCCCCTTTAGCAAAAACAACATCTTGTAGGTGTTTTGCATAATTGTCCACCAGGATTGCTGGAATTTTTGACCACTCTTCCATGCAATATTCTTTCACTTGCAAGATGTTTGAGGGTTTTCTGGCATGTTCTGCCTGTTTCAAATCCCCCCACAACATTTCAATGGGATTCAAATCCAGGCTTTGACTAGACCGTTCCATAACCCTCCCTTTCTTCTTTTTGAGCCATTCCTTGGTGGATTTGCTAGTGTGCTTAGTTTCATTATCCTGTTGAAAGGTCCACTTTCGGTTCAACTTTCAGACAGATGGCCTCACATCATCTTCAAGCACTCTTTGATATGATGCAGAATTCATAGTTGAATCAATGAATACAAGCTGTCCAGTCCCTGAGGCAGCGATGCATCCCCAAACCGTAAAATTTCCACCACCGTGCTTCACAGTTGGTATGAGGTGCTTCTCCTGAAAAGCTGTCTTTGGTCTGTGCCAGACATGTCTGCTGTTATTGCGGCCAAACAACTCTATCTTTGATTCGTCCGTCCAGAGCACATTATTCCAAAAGGCCTGTTGTTAGCGTATATGCTCATTGGCAAACTTGGTATTGGCAAACTGTGTGTGTGTGTATAAATGAGTGTGTGTGTATCGGGACAATGGTTTTGTGGCCCAGACCAGAGATGCTGCATCTAGAATAAGGTGGGCCAAAGAGGGCCGGCCCTGCATGAATTTGGATTGCTGCCATAGCCTCTTAATTGGATATTTTATTCATTCACATGCAGTGAATGAATGGATTTGGTGTATTTAATGTGTAGATCTCTTTTGAATGGACGTGTGTTGTACGTATTTTAAACCAGTTGTAGTTGAAGGTCAGTGTTTTTGAATAATGTGTGTCTCTATCAGGTCATGGTTTGCTACCGAATGTGTATCTGCTGATCATGTTTATAATCGAGTGGCCGAGCCACTGGGGGCCGAGGCGCTGGGTCTCTGACTGTGCGTCCTCTTGTGTCTCTGCCCCCTCTAGGGGCTCCTACCGGTTCGAGAGGCCCAACGGCACATTCTTCGATGTGCGCATCCCTCCCTTCTCTCTCGAAAGCAAGAAGGACGATATGCCCAACAGCTTCCTGCCTGGCCCCTTCTCCTCGCTGGCTTAAGAGCTCAGAGCCCAGAGCCTTGCCCTGGTGTGCTTGTCCAAACCCTTGCCAAGCTCAGGCTGTCCTCCTGTCCTGCATCTTCAACAACATGTCCCTGTCCCACTATTTAACTGTGCTCTAACTTCAGCTCTATTTTGCCCCCGTGTGCATTAATCAATGCATTATTATTTTTATTATTATTATTAATAATAATTTGTGAGAAACAAATCTGCAAACCTTAAGCCTTTTACAAATACACCTTTTTTTAAAAAGACAAATGTCAAGTAGTGTAATTTAGATTTCGAAAAACTATTAATAAGACATAAACTCCACCTCTCAATGAGAGCATATAGTCAATACTATACTCAAACTACTTACAGGCTCTTTTATTTTATTATTTATTTATATCCATCTTTTTAGCAGTTGAACAATGCTGAAGATTAGGGGTGTTACAGTGCTCTCTGCCATCGCTCCTCCCATCTCGCTGTAGCTTTCATACATGTATGGGAAGGATAAAGTTTATAAAATAACACCAAACACTCTTCATACCATTAGTATATTATTCCTGTAATTAAATGATGCCAATCGGAGCTCTTTTTCAGTTTCCTCCCATGATGTTCACCAATTAGCGTGGATTTCCTCGCTTGCTTTCAAGTCACCAAATAAAGTATGCGATGTTATTTGGAATTGAAAAATCTAACTTAACAAATTTACTTGCATCCTTAAGGTATAACAGTGAGCAGCGTTTAACATGTTTTATGTAGTTTTTTGGTTTAAGAGAGTTGAATCTAGATCTGAGCTCATGTTTTAGGCTCGACTAGGTTTAAATGTTACCTACAGCAACTTAAAAAAAAAAAAAGAAAAAAAAAAGTGCACGAGTTCACACTAACTGGGCCCCGTTATGCCTCGTGTCACTATTTTTGGTAAAGTATTTCTTTATGATCCATCAGTGAGTCTGTTCCTAAACTTCAGACTAGTTTTAATCTCTAGCACTCTCTCTCCTGCACTTGACTTTAAAACCTCCCAGCACTTTGCAAATTCTAGATCAGCACTAACAAGCTTTTACGTGTTGAATGTTAAACACTCAGCAGAACGTCCAGGAACAATCAGAAACAACATTTTAAACATTTTAAAACTCCCTTAACTAGGAGCTTGAGGTCGTTTTTGTTTCCCAGTATAACACAGCAATGCAGAGTGCAAGTCTTTGTTTAAAACTAGCATGTTCTTACGAGTCTAACACATGATTGACTTTTAATTTATCTTAATAAGGTTTTACTGGTTATCTTGAGCTGTATTTAATGTCATTCTGTGAAACTAATTTGGAGTTATATTTGTGGTATATACATTATAATAAGAAAAACAATTTAATCAATAACCAAGCACCCATTAACAACTCATTAACTAAGAGCCAACCAATACACCAATTAATATTACATGTAATTTTATAAATGTACAAATGGCAAAAAAATCTATATTTTCCTGGTAGATGCTAGATAATAGTAATTTTATTGTGTATAATTACTTTATTATATACAATTATAATATATGTCGGATATCGGTGTGACTGAATTCCGGCAAACAAGAAAAAACAATCACGTTTTAGCCGAAATTGTGTTTTTCTGCCTGTAACACGCTTTAACATCACTACTTTAAGAAACCGTGAATATATTTCATGCTTTGATCACGTTGTTGAGTTAATTGTCGTAGCAAAATGAACATAATCTTCATAATACAGACGGAATTGACTTCTTTGTGGATGTTTATAAAAACACAGGGCCTCATTTATCAACCTGTTTGGGCGTAAATGTTTGCATAAACCAAACAAAACGCTGATTTTCTTGGTATTGCGTGTGGTGATGATGAACGCCAATCACCTGTAAATTACCAAACATGCATGACGCAGCTCACTGGCATGCAATGATCCAAAAATCATCACTATAAAAATTACAATACGTAAAAGTACACAGACAGCCGGCAGCACAAAACTATTGATCAAGGTAAAGCCTGATAAACAAATGTGGAAATGATTTTGAATTACTACTACGCCAATAAAAATATTTAATTATATATATATATATATATATATATATATATATATTATAATCGATTTTTATTAATTATTCATTATATATATATATATATATATATATATATATATATATATATATATATATATATATATATATATATAATGAATAATTAATAAAAATCAAACCCTTAGAGTTGAGACATTTAAACCTTCTCGATGGTACTCTTAGTCCCTAGCATGAGGATGTGTTTTTGATAGAGACCCCAAATCACTTCTATAAGTCGCTCTGGATAAGGGCGATTTGAAGCAATTTAAACTCGACAGTATATTCCATGTATATAAAAATGCAGTAATCCATACAGATGATGCGATTCAGAGTAAATCAAGTCAAGGTTTACGTTAGTTTGTAGTCTTATGAGTAAACGTGCACACACAGGAGCATGAGTAAAATATGAATGTTTTTCTGGATTTACTGGATTTTCATTAATACTGAATTCTATTGTGTAAACGCTCGTACGAATAATTTATGCATAACTCCGGTCATTTTCAGCTTGATGAATGAGGCCCTTACTTTTTACCTTGTTGTTTAAAACAGTAATTCCTGTCCACGTGAATAGTTTATGAAAATAACTTCGTCCAGATGAAAATCGCCAAAAAAAAATGGATTGACATGAGCAGGCCAGCCCAGTGATGGCTGGCATATCACAAACTTGTTAAATGTCTCGAGTATAATGTTAAGATCATGCGTATCGAGAGGAAAAGAGGCGAAATGCAGTTCTAAAATGAATAAGTGTAACAGTAAAATAAAAGCGAAAATTAAATTGCAACAATTTTATAAAAATAAGGAATAATAGAAACAGCAGAGTACTAACACATTCATAAAAACCACAACGGGCATGCACAGGTTGACGCTGTGACATCAGCATTTTAAGAACCATTTCCATCTGCACGAAACTTGTGAAAACAGTTTGTAGACGGTTCGGAGGCCGTTTTTAAAAAAAACTTTTTTTTTTGTTCTTCCCAAAATGCCATGTTTGTGTGGACGGAAAGCCAAAACACAAAGAAAAAACCCTACATTTTCAAAAATCATCATACAAACAAATGATTTTATAATCAGCTGCCTGCTGTCAAAATATTGACGAATGAAATCTATAACTGCGATTTTCTCACTTCTTCTCCCAGGCCGCCACACATTTATCAAATTAGCATTGTTATTTATTCACCACCATTTTTTAAACACCTGAGAATGTAAATACCACTGTAAATAATTGCATTAATGTAAACGATACAGATTTTTACCATACAGGAACTTTGCTTCAGATGGCATGTAACCAAATCATCTCACACAAGCAATAGGAAGCACAAAGTCTGTATTGATGGACGTATTGTTGTTTTATTTTTCTAAAGGTAACTTCAGTTAGTATATTCTGTGATGTGCCAGGTGAGGTCTACACACCAGTTAAGGCGGATAATTACATCTTGATGCTTGATCTCCATCTTTATAATCACATTTTGTAGATTGCATCATCACATTGTTTTTGTATACATATAGGAATAGGTACAATTCACTACACCGATCCTTCCTTGTGGTTCCTTCTGTGAAGCTTGTTTTTCGTGTTATTTGAGTGTGCGTTCACCTTTGGCTAAGGTTTATGGAAATATGTTACTGTCAAAAGTAATTATACGTCAGTGCAGTGATGGCATCGTAACGGTAGAAATTGCGTATCCTATGTTTATATTTGTAAATCTGGCCTTTTCATTGTAACGTAAGATTCTGCACAGCATAATTTACAGATGTGCAGTGCTCAGGTTGATTACGAATCGCAGTTGTGCATTTTTAAACAACTCGATTTCGTTACGTTTTGAGGAGTGCGATCTAAGCAGATGTATCCACAGAGCTCAGGGGGGTGTGGCCAAGTGGTTGGCTACAGAGAGCTTAGGGGGCAGGGCTAAAACAAAATGTTACTACAAAGCGTCGAAACATAAAACGAGACGTAATTACTATCTAAATGTGCGCACGATGTCTTGAAAATGTCCAAAGCTGCATATGCATATCGTAGAACAATTTATGACTGTATCAACTATAGATTGGTGCTTGGTAAAATGTCAGCATTGAATTGATGTACAATTACTTTTGAAAGGTTTGTCGGTTAGGTTTCATTACTAAAGTGGTTTGTGGAAGTTGGAGTCACCAGCTTTGAATTCAAAATGCTGCTGAATGTAACCTCGTTGTTTTGAAAAGAATAAAATGGGGAATTTTGTTTTGAAAATTTGCCTAAAGGTTATGCACTCTACTGTATTCCCAAGCATACATGCATACAGATTCATTCATACATCTGTAACAACATATAAAGACTCTTGTGGAGGGAGAGTAAAAAGATTGCGCCGGTCAGATGATGATCTGGCTTTGTCCCGTTTGTTCCCACTTGCCAGGCAGCTGTTGATTGGTTGTTTCCACCTTCCATAGGGGGATGTTCACCTTCCAGAGGCCCAGTGGCAGCATGTTCGACGTGCCTATCCCTTCCTTCTCTCTGGCCAGCCACGGGCACAAGGACAGCCCTTACTCCTTCCTCTTCTGACCCAGACTAGTCTGCGATACACACAACACCACATTCTCTGTCCCGTTGTAGTTCCTGTAATCCTGCCTGAGTGTTCACCATTTTATATATCTTGTACTTATCCTTCACTACAGGCCTCACTGCCTATGCCCTCTTTTTTTTTTTTTTGCTTTAAATACTGCATTTTTTTTTTTAGTGTTTTGTTTTGTTGTTTTTTTTGTATTTTTTAAATTCTCTGATTCGACCTCTAAGACCCTGGTCAGGCGTGTAATCCTGCTCCCTGGCAAATACACAGGCAGTTGCTGAATATTTTGTTAAAAAAAAAAAAAGACAGAGAATGTGAATATTACTGTTGGATATTCATGATTTTTAAGGTTTAAGGTCATAATGTTTTCACGTTTACAATTTTATCCTCATGTTCTGTCACAGGTAGCACATTTTGATCATCTGTTATAGTATGTTCTTCATTTTTAATAGTTCCCAGTATAATTTGCCTAGCATCGGGGTGGACAAATCAGTAGCCCAGGCACCTGGAACGTGCAGGTTTCATGTCCGTGCAATTAGTTTTTTATTTATTGCCTGGCAGAAGTAGATTCAACAAGAAGAAAAAAAATCCCCTCCTTATTGACAGAAATTTTCATTTGGGATGTAGCTACGTTAAAGATATGTCCCACCGCCTGCTGCAACACACACATCGGCCGAGATTGACAGCGGAAAGGTGTTTATAAGTGCGTTTAATTAGAGTGCACGCGTTACAGAATGAGGAACATGCGCGTATGTGGAACCGCTGCTTAAACTGAGCCAAATAAAGTGCAGCACAAAGCATCATATAACTCTCCTGCTAGCACAGCATGCAATCATGTCGCCATTAAACATCAGGAGAAAATAAAGTCGGATTCAAATGTGTTTTACGTGCGATGTAAAGTAAGAACACCACCTCTCATAGATGCTTTGATAGATGAGGATAATAATCATAAACTTGTTCGTTTCTCTTAATGTGTATTTAATGCACTTGATTAGCAAATTATATAACCACGTTGTTATATTATGTTAGCTACCACTTTTAGCCGAGTCATATGTTTCCAGTGACTGAACGGCACGTGTACTTTAAGTTGTCCAGTGGGCTAGCTGATAAATTTATGATTTGTCCACCCTTGTCGTATACCCACCCAATGTAGTTTGCATTGAACTACGTCTGACTTCTTAATGCAATAGAAGCTGTTTGGGTCTTCTGGTTTGTCCAGTGAGATCCATTTGGGAGGAATGTCAGTATTCCTGATGTACAATTGTTCTGGAGGATTGATGATCAGAAATGGACAGAGTCCTATAGTCTTGGTGAAAACTGTCAATGTTTTAAGACAAATATTTTGGGTTTTTTTTTTTTGCATTGTACACCGATCAGCCATAACATTAAAACCACAGGTGAAGTGAATAACATTGATTATCTCGTTACAATGGCACCTGTCAAGAAGTGGGATATATTAGGCAGCAAGTGAACAGTCAGTTCTCGAAGTTGATGTGTTGGAAGCAGGAAAAATGTGTGCGCGTAAAGATCTTAGCAACTTTGACAACGGCTAAATTGTGATGGCTAGATGACTGCATCGAAGCATCTCCAAAACGTCAAGTCTTGTGGGGTGAATATGCAGTGGTTAGTACCTACCAAAAGTGATCCAAGGAAAGACAACCAGTGAAGCGGCAACAGGGTCATGCTGGCTATGATATCGGTGCCATCGAGCATCTGTGGGATGTGCTGGACAATCCTCGGGCAATCCGATCCATGGAGACCCCACTTCGCAACTTACAGGACTTTTAAAGGATCTGCTGGTAACGTCTTGGTGCCAGATACCACAGCACATCTTCAGAGGTCATGTGAAGTCCATGCCTCGAGGGGTCAGAGTTTTTTTTGGTGGCACATTGGGGACCTAGACAATATTAGGCAGGTGGTTTTAATGTTCTGGCTGATCTGTGTAGTATTGTGCGTTTACTGAATGCGAGTTGATTATGGAACAATATAAACAGGATGTGTTGATCTAAGATCAGTTCTTGCTGATTCACATCTAACGCATTCACTATATTGTAGTGACTTTTTGATCACTTTAGGTTTGTCTCTTCCATTGTTCTGTGCTAAACACTGTTGAGGGGGAACTGAATTTACAGCCGATCCTTTTGAGTTTGTTGCTTTACAGCATTTTAACTAATTTACATGAAATGTAGAAAATCTCAATTCAAAGGTCACCTTTTGCTGGCCGGTGTGAATGCAGGGCTACTCTGAGACTATTTCAGTCTGGATTAGATTTTAATCAAGCAATATCACACAAGCAAGAGCGTGGTAAAAACGGAAAAATTACACAGCTGTGATTCGGCCGTAGCTAATAACGGCCGTCTTGATATTCGGTATAACCGCACAATTGTGACTGCGATATTGCTTTTGTTTATTAGTTATATAAACAAGAAACAGCAATAGTAATAATAATAAGTAAGTGACATTTCACAAAACATGGCCAAATGTTTTGTTTATTTCTGCACTGCTAGAAGAAATGTATCCAAAAGAAGCTAGACTCACTTTATAGCCAGTCAGCTAACTGGCTTAGTTAGCTCACACTGATTTGTACATTCCCGTTAATTGTGTTTCCAGTGAAATTCTTCTTCATCTGATGATATTTCATAACCTTTCATAAGATAAAACTTATAATCATGAAAAATGTATAATTTACCATGTCGACTGATGACGTTGCTAACTTTACTGTAGTAAATGCTTGAACTGTCGTTAGAACTGATTTTATCTAGCGAATGCAGAAGAGCGGAGTGATGCACACAGTGAAAAGCCCCAGTACAGTTATATCAAATATAAGCGCTATTGGAACGCCGCTTGTCCAATCAAATTAGTGCAGTGGAATTGTATAACTATTGGATAACTTTTTATACATTCTATACCGTGGCACTCTCGATTCTGATTGGTCAGAAGGTGTTGATTTCATTTGATGTAACAGCAGCTCTGACGGTAATGCTGGTCACAAAGCACAGGTTTATATTAACACTCTCCTCTATTACCTCATCGTTTCTATAGTAACTGCTTAATGAATTTTGTTGACTGTTTACTAGATGATGTCATTTGGACATAATCAGCATGTTAACACGATTCATACCAAAGACACTGTTTTTATATTGAAACTAATAAAGTGTGAGTTTTTTTCAATTTCAATTCTTTCTCATTTCTGTTGTGAATCCTGCTCAGTGTAAATGTGAATTACACTCTTGGGAGAAACTTTTTTTATTTTTATTTGACTAATAGAGATACACTGATGGTGTATTAGAAAGTAGAGAATTATTCTTATTTTTGTAAGACTTTGCTCAGAGATATCTATCACCTTCAGGTGTTTACAGTTTTCGCCTCAGATGCTAAAAGCTAGAAATCCAGCCTATGAGATTAGTTTACAGAACTCTGTATATCATATTGCGTTGTTTAGCTCCGCATCTTGTTGCATCCATTTTTTCCAGGTAAAGATATCTGAACAAATGTCATTTTAAAAAAATATGACCGAGTTATTTTTTCATTTATGTTTTGATTTGACTTGCTTCCTGTATTTTTATACCTCATATCACCGAGGCCACAGATTTGTGTTTACATTTAAATAAGTGAATTTCATCGGTGTGTGTGTGTTTTGTGTGTATAAAGCACATTTAGGTTTATAACTGTCATTTTTCCCCACAGGGGGACGTTCCGGATCGAGCGGACTGACGGCTCACACTTCGACGTGCGCATCCCTCCGTTCTCCCTGGAGAGCAACAAAGATGACAAGTCTCCCCCTGCAGGATACAACTGGTAGAGAGGCTGAACAAACTGCTGTCCATCCCACGTTTAAACCCCGACTCGGAGGATAAAATCTGATCTCGGATCATGATTGAAGGATCATCTAGTCATCCCAATCCTTCAAGTAAACCTGGACTTTTCTTGAGACTGATTGGCTCACACTGTCACTCGTTCAATACTGTATCCATCACTTAACTATAGAGATGTTATATAATAACAAATCACATCATTGTGAGACGTATACATTATGCACAGTTTCTTTTGGTGGGGGGTGGGGGGGAGTTAAAAAAAAAAAAAAAAACAACTCTTTGCACTAACCGAACATCTTCAGTCCCAAGCTTTTGATGGATGTTAAATTAAAGAGGCATCATTTGCATTTCATATTCAAGCAAACATGGGTCTTACTTTGTCCATCTTCTTTTTCCAGCTCCCTTCCTTGTAATCTTGCGTCCTTTATTTCATTGGACATTTTCCTTATCCAGTTTACTGAACTGATGGAACTAGAGCAGTTTTCTTCTTTCCCAGCGTTTCAGTGTAGTTTATCGTTGCATTTCTCATCCGTCTTCCTGTAGGCTTCATTTCCAACACAGGAGCGTTTTCAGTCACAGAGACTCGCAGGCTTGGAGGGCGCATGCAGTTTGTGTATATATGGGACACGCGTCTGTCTCCAATCCTTAGGATGAAAGTTTTGAATCGCGTACGTGATGAAAAGGCTTGCTATTTGATGCTGGCTTTTGCTGACGGATCAGTCGTAATTTGTGCCATCATGCAGTATGTTTGTGTTGAAAATATTACCACAATACAAACAATGAATGAAATCCTATATGGTAAGTTTATGCTTGTCAAAAGCGTCAGTACTCTGGAGAACCCCCCCGTTCTGTACATTTTCAGTATTTTCCCCATTCTATCACACTTGATTCAACTCACAGCGACGCTGAATTCAGCTTCTTCCTGATGTCACTCATTCACGCTTGGCAGAAATTCAGAGCCTGACACTGACCCCTCCATCGCCAAGCATCATGGTCCAGACACCAGTACAAGACTCAACCAAGACACGAGCACTCTGAAAAACATCTCCAGTGACACCAGGAGTCCAGACTCCATTGTTCTATTTCCCCAAGCTCCAGCTCAGTGCAGCTCAGTGCAGATCTTCCTCTTTAAGTGCTATAAGGCTTGTGCTTTAAGCTATAAGTGCTTTAAGCTATAAGGAACTCGCTCTACAGCTGAGTGTCCAAGCCTATTTAAATACGGTTAACAGAGTTGAAGGGGGTGTATTCGAGCAGAGGAAACGCGAACATGTACAGGACGTGGTGTTCTCCTAGACTACTTGTTTGAGTGATTCGACATCCATTGGTGTGAGCTAGTATGGCTGTATAATTATCACATTTTATTAACATTTTTGAAGCTCATATATAAAACTAGTACTCTTGCCCCTAGCAAACCTGTTTTCAATACAACCTAGACCTACAGAAGGTTTTGCTTAGCTGGATGAGCTTACTTCAGGTTTGTTTTGGATTTAAACTCTGTAGATATTTAGGATAAAAGATGACCAGACCAGACGTTTGAGTAATAGTGTGTAATAGGGGTGTGTGTGTTCTGTGTGAGTTGACGAAAACAATGATGTTATTGTGCCACACAACCGGGATTTCTCACAGAAATAAGAAAAATACAGCACCGGAATCATTACGGGCAGTGAAAATATTTTCATATAAACATGTTGGTGTGTTTCTGGAAGCCGTTTTCCGTTCGAATGTTTGAAGCCCGTCGTATTTGGCGTGAGAATGAATGAGAGAGAAATGTGACTAATCCAAATTGTTTACAGTGTGTCTCCCGTGTCAGTAATTGTTATTCGGGTCAATTCTGAGCGCACTTCATGATCTCACAGTTCCCTCACTGGGGTATTGGTGAATTTTACATGTTGTGTGTTTGATATTCTTTTCTGAATGTCTGATTTCTGTCTTCCCCATGAATGTGAGCAGATCTTTGTTCAAGGTCGTGAGAGTGCGTGTGAGTGCGTGTGTATGTGTAAGATGTTACGCTATGATATCTTCCGGATGTGTCTGTACATCACGAGGAGTTGCAGTAACAGCACAGTTGTTTGCGTGTACAAGGGAAAACTCTTACCTATGCATTTTTCTGAGTACTTAATCACAATGATGAAAATTAAATTCGAGCTCAAATTTCACTTCCTGTTCAGTTTTGTTCTTTTACGAAGGATGTAAGTTAAAAAAAAAAAACTTTACACAAATAAAGATCCGGTTAATAAACGGTGAAAACACCTCACACATTTATTTCAGTGTTACTGTTTATGAATATTAACTGTAAGTCTTTCACTTGGACATTGATTTCATTTTTTATTTTTATTTTTTTTGTCAGTAGTCCATAAGATATTAGATACAAAACAAAACAAGGACCATGAGTTCGGACATGTCACCTTTCATTTGAAGGCATTGCAGTCAACTCCAGGATTATTGGCTTCAAGAAAATGAGAATATTAGAATTACTTAAAATATCAATAGTAAGAAATGTGTACATGTTTCTCTACCACTTAAACTAATAATGGGATATTAAGTTTAGATATGCCAGGGCTTATTTATCAATGTTTTAGTAAAGTTGTGTGTAAATGTTTGTATAAAACCATCCATCCATCCATCCATCCATCTTCAACCGCTTACTCCTTTTCAGGGTCACGGGGAACCTGGAGCCTATCCCAGGGAGCATTGGGCACAAGGCGGGGTACACCCTGGACAGGGTGCCAGTCCATCGCAGGGCACAATCACATACACATTCACACACCCACTCATACACTACGGACACTTTAGACACACCAATCAGCCTACCATGCATGTCTTTGGACTGGGGGAGGAAACCCCCGCAGCACAGGGAGAACATGCAAACTCCGCACACACATGGCCCTGGCGGGAATCGAACCCCTGACCTGTGAGGCGAACGTGCTAACCACTAAGCCACCGTGCGCCCTGTATAAAACCAAAGTGAACTAAATTTTCCATCAGATTTACCAAAGTTCTGCGTATGTTGATCAAGTGCAAAGTGCTTTCCCGACAGAGCTCATTTGCATTTAATGATGCCAACAAAACTCCATAAAAGGTAAAGGCACGGAGGGCGAGAAACACGAAATGAAGATTGAAAGAAAGGGCAGTGGAAATGGAAGATATGCGGACCAAGCAGACAAATTGACTAAATCCTTTCTGAACACACCCTTACATAGACTCCAAATTCTTTCTGAAATGTTGTATTACAGGTCGCTTTGCTACTTTTGACAACTCCAGTGTCTCCGGTTCATTAATGAGCTCAGGTTAGTGCTCTCCAGGTTCTCCAGATTCCTCCCACCTCCCAAAACCATGCTAGTGGGTATGCAAAAACTGAATGAGAATGAGTGAATGAACGTGTGTAGACACAAGTTCCTTACTGTTTTCTCCACTGTTTTCTCACGTTTCTTATTTATGGCCGAGCGGACAAACAGTACACAGATGCGTGAGGAACCTGCACATTAAGCTGGGTTAAATGAATTCATGGTTGGTCAACAGGTGGAGACAAACGACAAAAAATCTTCACATCCAAGTACTTGCCATAAAACATCCTCTGTATGCCTTCCGCAGAACAGAAAACGTGTTAAACGTTACTATTACACCCTCAGGTTGATTTTTAAAACCATTTGCACCAGGATTAGGACTATGATGAGGGGGGAAGTTTGACCTAGAGAGATACACTGCCAATCCTGTGGATTTTCTTATCAATTAATAGGTCTATGTTTACATGTATTATTTTATGAGCTGATTTGACTTGAACAAAAACGCTGTATGACGGTCATAAACAGGAGAACAAAGGTCCAGCTTTAAGGAAAAGGTGCAAAGTTCACAAGGTTTACAACCGAAAATGAATACACAAGTTTAGAGCAAACATCCTTTGCACACACTTGATTCAATTCAGTTCTTTTCAGGGCAACTTGGAACTGTATTGGGTAACTGTAAAGCTGCCCAAGACGGACAGCAAGAATTTAGGGATAGGATATAGTGGATGTCGTAAAAATGAAGTATAGTGCACAGAGTTTCCAGGGAAGGAGGCTGTTTTGGAGAAAAGTATTTCTTCAGCTGGGCTGTAAGAGGTGAAACCAGATGGAATTTGAAATGGTGGATGACAAAATAGTTATCAAAACATGACATGGATTTCAAAGCTCAGAGCGTGTAGATGAGCGAAATATATAAATGTAAATTTGTTTTTATGGACAGCGTTTACTCGTTGGTGGACATGTGGTGGTCCTCTCCACTGATGGAGGAGTAACAAGCTGAGGATAGCCTGTAGACTAATTTTGTACATAATAAACCGGTAACTGGGTGTATAAACGTCTACCCTTGTGGATAAATCTCACACAGTTCAGATGACTGTGATTTTCACGTGCGAATATGTGAGTAATGTGTGCATGCCGTGAAACTGCACGTGAACTCAAGTAAACGTGATAAATAAAACCACAAGTTCTATATGAAAAATGAACGTGAAAACATCTACATGTGAATAAAAATGAATCGTGTTTTTTAAAAAAATCATGTACAGTTTAATTAGTCACATGAACATAAATAAATTGTGTGTAAACTAAAAATCATATCTGAAAATAAATGAACTATGTGTTAAACATCACGTGAAAAATGAATTGTGTGTAAGTATAGCATGAAAAAATTTAATTGTGAAAAAAAAGACTCACGTGGAAAATAAATCAGGTGTAAGAATTACGTGAAAATAAATGAATTGTGTAAAAAAAAATAGTGAAATGAATCAAGTGGAAGAATCGTGTGAAAATCAATTAATTGTGTAAAAAATCCTTCAAAAATGAATCAAATGTAAGAATCACATTTGAAAAGAAATTAATCGGATGTAAGAATCGTGAAAAATTAATCAAGTGTAAGAATCACGTGAAAATTAATGAATCAGGTGTAAAAACACGTGAAAACTGAATCAGGTGTAACAATCACGTGAAAAACCAATTAATCATGAAAAAAATCACGTGAAAAATGAATTGTGTAAAAATCACGTGTGAAAATTAATGATCAGATCTTTAAAAAAAAAAAAAATCAAGTGAAAAATTAATCAGGTGTAAAAAATGACGTGAAAATAAATAAATAAATAATACCAAAATCAAAGCAGAGACACTACAAGTGAAAAGTCCACATATGAAAACGTGTGATACATAACGTGAATTGTGTAAAACACGTGTAAAATAACCGTGTGAAGTTTGAGAGTAAGGGTGAATACTGTACGGTGTTTCCGGTTTATTGTGCATGCACACACAGTCAGTTCGCAGCTCGGAATAGTTTTTGACTAAGAACCACGCAGCTCAGTGTGAGGGGTTAAATGAGATGATGGCTCATGCTGACAGGGAGAGAGTTACCGAGAAAGCGCGAGACACAGAACACCAGCTGCGCGCGCTCTCGGTGTTAACCGTGTATCAGATGTAAACAGCACAGAAAGGCTCGAGCAAATACTCGTGTTTAGTTCAGTGCCTTTTTGAACGGGGGACGCCAACAGACTCGGGAGGAAAAACCGTGTTTTTTCCGTCGTAAATGATTTTTTCCTTTTGTTGTTTGGAAGTAAAAGTTGCTAAGGCAGACGGTGTGTTTACCTCCGCGCGCTCCCGGGGTCGCGTGAACATCAGGTGTTATACTGTATCTCGTTACAGATCAGGATTTCTCTCAGCTGTCAGTTGCCTCTGCCTCAGCTTCAAGTCTGACTCAAGACGGCTTTCTATTCATTTATTTATTTTTATCATGAAATGACTTCTTTCATGGAATTAACTGATAAACTGAACTGAATAACATTTGGACTCATCGTTCATATCCGCGGTCCATCTGTTTTTGCTGCTTTATTTTTTCCTATGAAGGGTTTGTTTCTTCTTAAACATTATTACTCATCACTGAAAACCTTCCAAAATGGAGATTTTTGTCATCAAACCACGGCATTTTAATGGAGTTGTCTGGGGTCATTTTTTATTTATTTATTTTTTTACATGAGAAAGTAAAGGAATACTCGTTGAATACACCTGTACATCCTGTGCTCAATGAACCACCACCCTTCAACAAATTGGAAGTGAATCGGTTCATATTTAAGGCGAGTACGGCGAATCAATTCTTTATTTAAACGACTCTTTTTAAACGACTGTTGTGAGTAGAGCGATTCATTTGAAACTACTCCTTTAAATGAGTAGAGCTAGTCGATTCTTTTTACACGACTCTTTTAAGCGATAACAGAGATTCGACTCTTTTGAAACGACTCTTAAGTCAGTAGAGAGAGTTGATTCCTTTTAAACGACTCGTTTAATTTAAGTAAAGCGAATAGATCATTTTTACGCTACTCTTTTTAAGTACAGCGAATCGGTTCTTTTAAAGCTACTATTTTTAAGTGAGTTCAGCGAATCGATTCTTTTGAAACAACTCCTTTAAATGAGTAGAGCTAATCGATTCTTTTAAAGCTACTCTTTTAAGTGAGTAGAGCGAATCGATTCTTAGTAAGCTACTCTTTTTAAGGGAGTGCAGCGAATCGATTCTTTTTAAACTACCCATTTTATTTGAGTAGAGCGAATCGATTCTTTTTATACGACTCTTTTAAGTTAGTAGAGCGAATCGATTTGAAATTATGTGTTGTTTACACACTATTGTTTACATTATTTACTCCATTTTGAATTGTAAATGTGTTTCATTTTTATCACTTACATGGAAATAATTTTTACATATGTAGATATGAATCAGCTGGGTTTTAAAATTGCCTACATGGCGGCCTATTTCTAGATGGCCCCTAAAAGCAATTAATTCAGCACAAGTTCAAACAGAACTAATTCGTATTAACAATAGTTTACATTGATGGTGAGAAAGAATCAAATCAGCAAAAGGAGTCGTGATGCGTATAGCTACACCTGAGAACTCAGCACTGCAGGATGGGGGCTAGGCAGTCCAAAGGCCCCGAGGCTGGCTCCAGACCGCTCCAGAGGGTTTGGAGACGAGCTCAGGGCTCTTTCCTGCTCCGCTCATCCTCCAGCGAGCGGCCACAGAATCCAGGGGTGCCTGCGCCGTACCACCGTCGCGTTGGCATGATTCAGGACATGCTGCTGAAGGCAAAGGAGGGGAGACAGGAGGAGGCCAGTGAGCTGCTGAAAAGTCTGAGACAGGTAACATAATCACAATTGAATTTTTTTTTGGTAAGATAAGTACCACTTTTCTTAAACAGGATGCCAAGTAGACTGAAAGTAACAAAGACCTTTTGTGGTGTAATGGGCCAAGTTTTTTTTTTTGTCACTTTCTGCTATTGTGAATGGTCATGTGTGTGTGTGTATAATATACACACACACACAGTCAGGTGAAAAAATAAGTACCACCTATGGAAATTGTTGGCTTTGGGACATATTTGGACAAGCAAACATTTGATCATCTTTGAAACAGTGTCTATTAATAAAGTACTTAACCATACTTACTTATACAAAACCATAAGAAAAATGAGCTTTTTCAATCATTTATTCAACAGAAATATCAATAGATGTGATTCTGTGGAAAAAGTAAGTACACCCTTGGCCTCAGAAGCTAGTATTTCCCCCTTTAGCAGAAATAACTTCTTGTAGGCGTTTTGCATAACTGTCCGCCAGACTCTGACATCGACTTGCTGGAATTTTTGACCACTCTTCTGTGCAATATTCTGTCACTTGCAAGATGTTTGAGGGTTTTCTGGCATGTACTGCCCGTTTCAAATCCCCCGACAACGTTAAAATGGGATTAAAATCCGGGCTTTGACTAGGCCATTCCATAACCCTCCATTTCTGCTTTTTGAGCCATTCCTTGGTGGATTTGCTAGTGTGCTTAGGATCATTATCCTGGTGAAAGATCCACTTTAGGTTCAACTTCAACTTTCAGACAGATGGCCTCACTTTATCTTCACGCGCTCTTTGATATGATGCAGAATTCACAGGTGAATCAATGAATGCAAGCTCTCCAGTCCCTGAGGCAGCGAAGCAACCCCAAACCATAACATTTCCACCACCCTGCTTCACAGTTGGTATGAGGTGCTTCTACTGAAAAGCTGTCTTTGGTCTGCGCCAGACATGTCTGCTGTTACTGCAGGCAAACAACTCTGTCTTTGATTCGTCTGTCCAGAGTCTTACTCCAAAAGTCTTTGCCTATATGCTCATTGGCAAACTGTAGTCTTGCAAAAGCTTTTTCCTGACACGCCTCCCATGCAGGTCAAATTTGTGCAATCTCTTTCTGATTGTAGAAGCATGAACTTTGACACCAACAATTGCAAGACTTACTAGCACATCCTGTGATGAAATTTTTGGGGGTCTTGGAGACTTCTTTTTGCATCAGACAGTCTGCTCTTTGGATGAATTTGCTTGGACGGTCAGTCCTGGACAAATCGGCAGTCGCTTGAAATTTGTACCACTTGTAGATGTTTTTCCTTACAGTGGAATGATGTATTTCAAATAATTTAGAGATTGTTTTAAATCCCTTGCGGGACTCATAGGCATCCACAGCCTTTTTTTCTGAAGGCCTTACAGAACCCTTTAGATCTTGGCATGATAACACCACACGCCTCAGTAACAAAGGGAACACCAGACACTAGATATGAGAGGGGTTTAAATGTTGGAGGAAAGCGCCATCCGCCCTTTTCCGCATACATGAGCTCTCAGATACCCATGAGTGGCTAGTGTTGATGTGATTGACATGGAAGAGAGAGTATGCCACCCCTCCTACCCAGAAAGCACAGCCACTTTTGTTGCCTTGGCTCCCGGGATTGTGAGACCTTACTAAATTTTTTAATCCTGGTTACAGCCCTGATTAGGTTGAAAAGCACTAGTGTATTCCTTTAAGATGATTGAAATGCAATAAAATTTTGTATTCTCTCTCAGTCTCTTATAGTTAGAGCCTTAAGCATTATCTCAAACTAAAAAAAAAAAAGCTCTGGCTCCTTTTCAAACACACACACACTGAGAATCTTGTAAAGTAAAGATTATGCCTCTTCATCTGACCTCTCTCTCTCTCTCTCTCTCTCTCAGAAACAGTATACCTCAGAGAAAAGAGAATGGACTTATCAGTCCATGAATATTTCATAAGTTCTTGCATTCATTAGTGTGCACGGGTAATGCGGAAGACCACCTGCCTCTACACGTCCTCTCTCGGTTTGCAGTCAAATGCATTAGCCCCTCCCAGACACTCACCGTATTTGTTGAGTACGCTTTAACGCAAAACACACAGAAACACATCTCTATTTTCCTGGCTAGGACATTAAAGGGAAGCTCATTGGCTTTAGCGCTTTAGATAGAATTCTTGTTTCCTGTCATTTAGCCGGTTTAATGCTAATAACAAGGTTCAGGTGCTGCTGGAAGACCTCATTTCACTTATTTGCTCTTATGCTGTCTCTCTATGGTCATTAAACTCTGGAGTCATCACACTTAAGGCACCTGTGGTCTAAATCTCTGTCTCTCTCTCTCTCTCTCTCTCATATGCAAACACCCACACATATGCCGCTATACCTTTCATTACTGCGATGCAAATCAATATAGAACCCACATACAACCCTGTCTTTCTGATCATCTCATACAGTTGCCAGAACAGAAGTCCATTATTCCCCATAGGCAAACAGAGGCGTTGAGGAATGGAGGTGCAGCATCAATAATGTCAGCGTCCTGACCTTAAAACAAAACCTCACAAAGTTAGGCTTCAACCAAAACCTTGCTTCACGTAGGTGAAAATGAACTAATGAATTCATCTTCAGTAACCGCTTCATCCTGGTCAGGTTTGTGGAACATCAGGAGAGAGGAGGGAATAGACCTTGGTTGGGAAGCCAGTTTATCGCAGGGCACTATGAACATAAATATTCACAGTATTTTAATGTAGAGTAGCCAACAGTGGAGGCTTATTTCATTGATTTCCTCACCTTTATAGATGTTGTGCAATCATAGGTCAGCACACTCAGTGCCCCATTTATCTCCATAGACCAGACCCTCCGGTGCAACAGGGGTGAGAGGTTTTGACCCGGCTCTTTTCAAACTACTCAGGTGGTGGCCCAGCACTTCAGGCAATACCAGACAAGTCTGACTCAGTACAAAAAAAAAACAATCAAAACTTCCAGTTCAGCTCCTAAAGGGGATCTCCTATGAGCTATAAAGGGTTTAACTGCGCTTTGGTGCTCACTGGCGCTTAATAATCGTGTGTTGAATCGGTATCGCTAATGTTTCAATATTTGAAGCGAAGTATGCACATATTCTGTTTTCTGAATCAATGATAGGAACATTCCTCAAATGACATTCTTCAAATAATGTAAAGTAAGACTTGCTGGAAGAAATGTTTAACGAAACAGACAAATTCTACAGTGACAAACAGCCTACTGCAGAACGTGAACATGTCTTCGATTAGAATTAGTGTTATCTAAATGTATTTTTTGTTGTTGTTGCTGTTATTAGCTGCCTGAGAAGTAAAAATACAAAATGAAGCGTGTGGGGTCGAATGTGCCATGTTATTGTGTTATCTAAATCAGACTCAGACCCTGGCTCCATATGGCGCTAAAAGCAAACTACATAGTCTGTATGTTTTTATAGACAAATGAAAAGCATAAAATTTTGCCCTAGCACTTCTAGAGGCCCGCTGGGACAGGATTCACACTGCCCCATGCTCACACTAGGAACATTTTCAGTTGAGGAGGCGCAGTGGACATGACAGCTAATGGCAGGGTTGCCAGTGTTGTGGTTTTCATACCAAAATTGACTATTTCAAAAGTACTTAGTGAATGCCAGGATATTGTTTTATAGCAAATCATCTGAATTAAATCTAATATATTTCTGCAAACTAAGTGTAAGTGCAGACAGTGTGTTTACAATGTACAGAACCATTTCGGTTGTAAGATAAATTGCGAGGCTTGGAGTTGGGTAAAGGGGTTTGTATTCTGATTCTAATTGCCATTAAAGTAAACATGTGAAAAATAATAAATAAAATAATAATAATTATGGAAAGCAGTACCTGGAAGTTGGGGGTCACTTGGAGAAGCACCCCTGCATGTGTTGCACACGAAAGTGTTTTTATGAGACATACATGTTTCACTGTATGTACAATTTAGGCATGCAAATGATGCTGTGTGTGTGTGTTTGTAGGATTTAGGTATGGAGTCGACATCTCTGGATGATGTGTTGTACCGGTATGCGAGCTTCCGCAGTATGGTGGACCCTATCACCCATGACCTTATTATCAGCCTTGCTCGCTATGTGCACTGTCCAAAAACGGTGAGATCACTCACTCACTCACTCATTCACTCACTCACACTCTCTCTCTCTCTCTCTCTCTGTGTGTGTTTTCAATTTTTCTTCCTTATATCCTTCCTTCCTTCCCTTGTTCCTTCCTTTTGTCTTTCCTTATGTTTTTTTTTACACTTCTGTCTTACCTTCCTGTACTTCCTACTTTTCTTCTTGAATCCTTCATTCCTTTTATTCTTACTTTCCTTCATTCTTCCTTCCTTTTGGTATACCTTTTCTTTTTTTTTCACTCCTTCCTTTATGGAAATTGGTAGGAAGGAATGAAGGAGGGAATTAAATGAACAAATTAATGAACGAATATATTAGAGAATAAAAGAGTGAAAGGAAGGAATGAATGAGTGATGAGCGAATGAAAGGAAGGAAGGAAGGAATGAATGCAAGAATGAACGACAGGAAGGAAAGAAGGAAGGAAGGATGGGAGAATGGAAAGGATGATCGGAAGAAAGGAAGGAGGTAAACATTTGGACAAATTCGGTAAATCACAGGCTGAAGGATCAAGAACTCAAGGAGGCATCAGTTACATCTTTCTTTCTTTCTTTCTTTCTATCTTTCTCACCTTCGTTCCTTATGTCATTCCTTCTCCTTTGTTCATTTACAACAACCTTACAGCAACTCGTTCTATTTTTAGACTACTTTAGACAAAGAATGGCTGATTTTAGAAAGTAGAAAACGTGTGTGTGTGTGTGTGTGTGTGTGTGTGTGTGTGTGTGTGTGACTCAGCATTACTGCAGAGAAGAGTTTCCTCATTACTGCTGTAGTCTCAGGTTATTACAGAGAGGAGACAGTGATGGTGCACATGGAGCTGCAGTGATATAAGACACCATCACTCCAGTCTTATAGACAAACACTGGCTCTCTCACACTCACCTATATATAGCATCTTCAGCATCAACCTGGGGACCACAGACACACACACACACACACACACACACACACAAACCGCTTAATTTGAAAACACAGGGCTGTTTGAAAGGTTTGCTTTTGTCATTTGCTTTGGTTGGTTATCCTTATTAATGTGTGTCCCTCCCCCTGGGCGCGCGCACACACACACACACACACACACACACACACACACACACACACACACTTTTTTATCCTGCATAGGTTGTGAAGTTAATAGGCGAGCCGCAGGTCTTTCCATATTTATATTCATTTTACAAACATTATTCATCATGTGTGCGTGTGCGTGTGTGTGTGTGTGTGCGCCTGCCTGTGCATTCTTAATCAGCGTTTTTGATGTTTCCCAGTGCCCAAGCTCTATTGTGTCCCGTCAGTGTGTTTGTGGCGTTTGGCTGAGCTTCTCTTGAATGGGTGCACAGGAAAGGAAGAGAGGATGAAAGAGAAATTCTCTAGTGAGGCATTAGCATAGAGCCTGTTGAGCTTAAACACACATACCCCCCCACACACACATACCCCCCACACACACATACACACACACACACACACACACACCATCAGCAAGACCCTCATTTCTGCAAAATGAGTCACTCATCATAGTTCTGCATGGCTAGACTTCTACTGTTTTTGTTAGAGTTAATGAACCGGGGACACACACACACACACACACTTACAGAAGGATGGAAAGATGTCGGATGCAGAGACAGAGTAATGGAGACGAGGACGTAATTTGAGTCTGATAATTTGTCACAGCGTGTGGGTGTTTGTGCGTCTGTGTGCGTATGCACTCTATACGTGCGTGTTTGTGTTTGTGTGGGTGCACTGTAAGTGCAAGTGTGTGTGCGTTCTGAGAGAAGACGAAAAGAGATTAGAAGAATAATGATAATGATAACGATAATGAGTCTTTATTGGTCACATATACAAATTATTTTCTTCGCATATGCCACCATGTTAGGAGGTTGGGGTCCGAGCGCAGGGTCCTAGCGCGGGGCCAGAGCGCGGGGCCCGAGCGCGGGGTCCGAGCGCGGGGTCCCAGAGCGGGGTCTGAGTGCAGGGTCAGCCATGACACTGCGCCCCTGGAGCAGAGAGAATAGACAAAATAAAGAAATAAATAAAGGTGGTGAAGACCGAAATGTGACACATGATCTAGATGAAACTACAGTGCTGTAAAGCAAATACACACACACACACACACACACACACACACACACATTATCTGTACCTGTATTTCCTGGAGGAAGCTGTTTTATAGCCCTTTCTTTTCCACTAGACTGTTCAGTATAAAATCTGTGATCCACGCATTTTGTTGTTGTCTCCAGTTTCAAGAGACTTGGCCCGAACACAAACGTATAGGAGGAGACCACTGATTAATCAATTAATCAGCCATGACTGCCTCAAGCCATAATTTGAAAGAAAAGCAGGGCTGTGTCTCATACCAAATACAGTACTACCGGTCTATATAATCAGTCTGCACAGGATTTCTCAGAGCTTTTTTGTGATTGTTGCAGCCAAAAATGCTTGATTGCTTGAAAAAATAAAAACATTTGTGATGCAGTTTGTGGAGATTTTTGTGCCTTTTTGCAGAAAACTATTTGGCAAAATGGTAATCGAATGAAATAGTTTTGCACGGTCTGTCACAGTGATGTTTGTCAGTAAATGAAATCTTTTAGCTGTACTGAAATCAAAGGGGGCTTTGGCTGAATACGTGTTGCGATGATGTCACATGGCGCGTTTTGGCCCAAATGGACAGGTCAGAGAAAGACGAGGTGATGTCACTGAGCTCACATTTTCCCCATTTTGTTTGACGTGCACATTAACGGAAGCTAGTTCATCTGATCCACATACTCAGTTCTGAAAGGACGCAAATGCTGCCTATGTAGGGATTGGTATGCATGTATGAACAGTCTGTGTTCTCCTTGATGTAATGAACAGACAGCAGGAAAGTGATCCAAGGTCACAAATGCATATCTGGAACTCTGGAACGCGACTCCATTTGTGACTCCCCGTAGTGAGAGGCGATCCATAAAGCCTGTGATTGGGCAGACATACGCCCCATGGCGCCCTGGACCATGGAGAGCTCCTGCTGGGTAGCTCCATGTGTGTGTGTGGGTGGATGGTGTGGGGGGGGGATCAGGTTGCAGAGCTGACAGTAAAAGAGCCTGCGCTAAAGTGAGTAGAGA
This sequence comes from Ictalurus furcatus, assembly GCF_023375685.1. NCBI lineage: Eukaryota > Metazoa > Chordata > Actinopteri > Siluriformes > Ictaluridae > Ictalurus > Ictalurus furcatus. The sequence continues at coordinate 14,150,824 of NC_071282.1, forward strand.
GAGTGAACAAGAGAGAGAGAGAATGAGAGATGGAGAGTATTTGTTGCGAAAGAGGCTCAGGAGGCTCAGGTTGAACAGATCAATACCCAACTGCACAGTGGATAAATAGCTGATTAATTTTAACACATCATACCTGACCTTGCTCTCTCTCTCTCTCTCTCTCTCTCTCTCTCTCACAGGAAGGTGAGTCTCTGAGTGCCATGGAGAAGGTGTGTCGCCAGTTGACATACCACCTGAGCCCTCATCCACGTTGGAGGCGGCAGGGTCTTCTGAAGGGAAAACCCCAGGGCAGGTGAGCTCCTCACTGAGGTGTTCACTAAAACAAGATCCCTAGACAATTTGTTTTCCTATGACACATGAAAATAATTACACCTACCTTAGAATTAGTAACAGCACCAATGAAGATGCCACCACTGTACTGCACTATCCTGCTATTTTCCATTGACTGGCAAATGCAGATTTATTCCCCAAGAAAAGGAATCTAGTGGAAAAATACCACTAAAAGAGGAGTTTAGAATTGGGTATTTCATAGCTCCAGGGTCTCCAAGATCCAGGATCCTGATCTTGGGTTAGTTCTCTCCACTTCTATGTGGGTTTCTTCCAGATTCTCTCCCAGCTCCAAAAAACACGCTGGTAAATTAGGCTACTCTAAATGATCTCTCTAAATGTACAAGTGTGTGTGTGTGTGTGGTTGATGTCCTGCAACGGACTTGGTGTTTTTCTGCCTCACACGCAGTGTTCTTGGGATATAGTCCGGATCCATCACCACTCTGACCGGGATAAAGAATGAAGATATGATTTTTATTTATTTACTGCTCCCCACGTCCTTGGCTTTGCTCACACGTTCGATCTTGTCGTGCGATGAAACAGTGCTGAACGGCAAATTCTTGTCGTTTTTCCACCGAAGCCAGATTTCTATTATATGTACTTAATGAGAGAAAGAGCAGCTACTCAGTTTCCTGCTAAGGAATCGAAACACATTTGCCCTAGGTGATGTGATATTCACAAGAAATTCTTAAGTAGCAAAAAAAGGTAAAAAAATAAAATAAAATAAAAAGTCAAAGGATTTGCAGAGCTAAAGGTTCTAGTGTCACTGAGAAATTTTAGAAGAAGAAATAGTTGTAATGTATTATAATATTTTTGAGAAACTTGAACCACTGAATCGAATCACTGTTTAACAAAATGATCTGAACTGATTCACAGACAGACAGACAGAAAGACAGACAGACAGACAGACAGACAGATAGGACCTTTCCAATGTGTCTGCAGCTCATTTCCTATTTATTAACTTCTTCATCCATCATTCTTCTGCTTGTTCCCACAAAATAAGCATTTCTTATTACTTCTATTGATTTAACTGACCTATATTTAGAGAGAGAGAGAGAGAGTGTGTGTGTGTGTGTGTGTGTGTGTGTGTGTGTGTGTGTGTGTGTGTGTGCGCGCGTGTGTGCGTGCGTGTGTGCAGTGTTTTCCCTAAGCTTAGCTTGACCCATGGGATTAGGACCTCTCTAGCTCTGGAACATTCTTCCCATTCTCAAAGGTTTCAAGCATGCACGCACGCATGTACACACACACACACACACACGCACACACACACACACACACCAACACTTTTATATTAGATATGGCACATTAAGACGGAGCAAATTTAATTACCACATTTTTCTCTGTCTTCTTCTTTTTGCTGTATTTGCTTTATTGAGTTTTCCAATTGAAAACTTGTGGTGAGCTCATTTGCCTCGCACGTCCGGGGTTGGGGGTTGAAATCCCACCGCCACCCTGTGCGTGCAGAGTTTACATGTTCTCCTCGTGCCTGAAAGGCTTTCTCTGGGTACTCCGGTTTCCTCCGCTAGTCCAAAGACATGCTTTGTAGGCTGATTGGCATTTTCAAATTATCCGTAGTATGTGAATGCCCTGTGATGCGTTGGCACCCAGTCCAGGGTGTCCACCGCCTCGTGCCTGAGTTCCCTGGGATAGGTTCCAGGCTCCCCCACGACCCCATGTAGGATAAGCAGTACAGAAAATGGATAGATAGATGGATGGAGATGTACAGATCAATAATTAGTCTTAGTGCAACCTTGCATACTGCTTGTGTCTTTTTTTTGGGCAGCAGTATAGCTTGGCTTTCTTTTCTGAAGAGAGCAATCTTTCCAAGTGCAAGTCATGTGGTGCGTTCAAATGGAACTCATAAATATGTGTTTTCGACATGGGAAATCGGAAAAACACACAATATGGTGTGTTTGGGATTTGAGTAGTTAAATTGTTCCAGTTGCTAGGCACCTAGGAAACATGGCCACTGAGCATAAATTAGCTAATTTCTTGAGTGATTTTGCTACAGCAAAGAGTCATTAACCCTTTTATATAAGGCACAATGACAGAGGAAGACAAAACTGTCAGGAACTGTTAGGAAAACTGTTTTGTCTTCCTCTGTCACTGTGCCTTATATAAAAGGGTTAATGAAAGGGTAACAGATCACATTAACAGCAAACCGAACGTCTAAGCGTTCCACCATCAACGAACGTCGACTTTTAAATATTGTGAGTACTTGGAGAGTGAGGGAGGCGTTTGTGTCGAATTTTCTCATAAAATAATAATCTAAGCTTGGTCAGTGTGATTAGTCTCTGTGTATGTGTGTGAGTAAGTTGCTCAAATGATGATCGTGATTAGAAGGTGGAGATTTAATCACTGTTCTACCTGCAAATGAAAAATGACTGCACAATTAATCATATCTTAACTGAGATCATGATTTGTGGCATCCTCTGGTAATTAAATATAATGGATATTGTCAAGATCTGTTAACATTAGCTAATTGGCGAACATTACGTATTGGTGTTTACTGACTGGTGCATTTATTTTATGATTCTGTTTTAATTTACTGTCTAATTTGATTCATTTTTGGCATTTTAACACACAATTAGTGGGACTGAGGAGTCTTATTTTGATTCATAGCTGAATAATTCCCATAAATACTTGTGATTTAAATATTAAGAAAAGTAATGGTGATGATCTTTATTTTCCCAAGGTGTGTGTGTATGTGTATGTATAGATATACAGTCCCCTCTGAAACTATTGGAACATCAAAGCCAATTCATTTGATTGTGTTATACACCAAAGACATTTGGGTTTGAGATCTAAAGATGGATATGAGATGAGCGTTTAGGATTTCAGATTTTATTTCCTGGTATTTACATCTAGATGTATTGAACAACATAAAACAGAACCTTTTGTATCTGAACACACAATTTTAGGTGCAGGTAAGTCTTGAAGTAAATGAAAGTAAATAACACTTAATATTTGGTTGCATATCGCTTGCTTGCAATAACTGCATAAAGCCTGAGACTCAGTGACATCACCAAATTGTTGGTTTCTTCTATTGTGATGCTTTTCCAGGCTTTTACCTCAGAATCTTTCAGTTGTTTTTTGTTTCTGGGAGTTTCTCCCTTCAGTCTCCTCTTCAGGAGGTGAAATGCTGCTCAATTGGGTTAAGGTCTGGTGATTGACTTGGCCAGTCTAAAACCTTCCACTTTACCACCTGATAAAGTCCTTTGTTGAGTTGGCCGAGTGTTTTGGATCATTGTCTTGCTGCATGTTAAAGTTCATTTCAATTAGATTGAAATTCTGTATTCATTCTGCTGATGAGTAACATCATCAATAAAGATTAGTGAGCCTGTTCCAGAAGCAGCCATCTAAGCCCAAGCCCTGACACTACCTCCACCATGTTTCACAGATCTTGTATGTTTTGCATCATGTACAAAAATGTACAAGACAAATGCAGTCTTCACAGGTGAAACTGAAGGCTAAAACCAAGAGTAAATTTTCTGAGCTATTTATTGTTTAAATAATCAATCTAACAGGCCACAGCCATATGTTCCAATATTTTTGCTCACCCACCATTTGGTTGGTCTGATACAAAATGTTCTATGTCTTTTAAAACATTTACATATAAATACCAGGAAATAAAAGCTGAAATTGTAAACTCTCTTCTCACTTTTAATCTCAAACCCAAATTTATTCAATCTACAGCAAAAAAAAAAAAAAAAAAAAAAAGGTTTGGGACTGTGTGTATTGAAAAGGCAGAACAGAATTAAATCTTGAATTTGAGTAGCATGCATTTAGAAATCTTTCTTTTAGAGAAAGAATGTGGAAAACACTGCAACTAAATATAGATGTGCCGAGATGGAAAAACAGCACCCTGGTGTCAATGTCCATGTGAAACCTTCCCTAATCTAAACAGGCACTTATAAAACAGTGCAGTGACTCCTTGCTCGGAAACCACTGGTGTCAAGAGCCGAGCAGTGAAAAAACAATTAAGCTGAGTACCAGTGACAATTAAGGAGCATAATCCCATTTCCTGTGAGAAAGTGGTCCATTTTATTGCCAGCCAGTTTTCCTGACACGTGGCCTCGGATCTCTCAGCACGCTTCTGGCGGAGGGAGAGCCCCCTTTAGCACAGTGACCCTGCTCATTAGAGGGCAGTTAGAACAGAGCGAGAGAGAGAGACCGAGAGAGAGACAGAGACAGACACGCTCTGTGGGTGGGGGAGCAGAGAAAGAAAGACAGGAACCCGGAGAGGAGACAGATTGCAAGAAGAAGAAAGAAATAGTGAAAGTAAGATAGCTAGTTAGAAAGAATAAGAGAGCGAGAGACGAGAAAGTTACAGAGAAAGAAAGACAAAGAGGGAACGAGAGAACGAAATTGCAAGTGGGTGAGGAGGTTGGGGTTTGTGCGCAGAGATAGAGTGAACCAGTGAGAGACTATGATGAGAAAGCAGGAATGCCCTTGGGTACCATTTGTAGGGTCGTTTCGAATTGAAGTGATAAAAAACTTATCACTGAAGGGACCCACTGATGGACAATTCACTTCCCAGATTCCATGCACTGTTATTAAAATGCCCACGGCTAGCTTACGTCTAGACGTACATTAAATTAAAGTATGAAGCAATATGTTACGTTTTGTAAGAGTAAATTATAACAACAGAAAAAAACAGCCGGAAATAATATTGCAGCAAGTTAGCTTGATGGTACTCTGAAGTAACATTGCATAGCTTGTGCCTTTTTATTTGTTTGCTTTTGTAAATTAAAAATTAAAAATGGTTGCACGTGGGAATTTTTGCTGCGTAAACCAGGTTTATACTTTACAATTTTTGGCTCTATTTGTGAAATAATTTTTTTGGTCATGAGTTAAGATGGCAGTTGATGTGACCAAAGATCGCCAACGACAAAGTTCTGTCAGTGTCGGAACATTTTGATTAAAATCTCAGAGCGTGACCGCTGCTACAATGCTCATCTAAAAGCCACCAAATGAGGACGGTATAGGATTATTGTGAAACTCATGAGAGACTACAAATAGAAACAGAAATACAAATACAATTTAGTTACATTCAACCATCCCTCTATCCATTTTCAATACCTTCTTATCCTACACAGGGTCATGGGGTGCCTGGAGCCTATCCCAGGCAACTCAGGGCACAAGGCAGGGGACACCCTGGACGGGGTGCCAACCCATCACAGTGCACAATCACAAACCCATTCACACACTTTGGACAATTTGAAAATGACAGTCAGCCTACAATACATGTCTTTGGACTGGGGGAGGAAACCGGAGTCTCCGGAGGAAACTTCCGAAGCACAGGGAGACCATGCAAACTCCACGCATGCAAGGAGGAAGCGGGATTCAAACCCCCAACCCCGGAGGTGCAAGGCAAACTTGCTAACTCCCTTAGTGACATTCATTTACAGTATATAATGTTACCATCTGAGATGCATGGCCCCGTCGTGCAGCGCGTTTAAAGTTACCACACATACTAATGTACAGAAACAATGATCTTTATTACCTCAATTTGTTCACTATGTATAATCTAATAATCCATTCTGAAGTGAAGAACCCTAGGTAGATCACTTGGAAGGGGGACATGCCCGCAACTACCATTTGTAAGGTTGTTCCAAACTGAAATAATGGAAAGTCTTTACTTTAAATTGCCCTTCAAAATTTTCTAAAGAAACCAAAGGACACTTTTCTTTGCGCTTTTTTTTTTTGCAGAATGAAACAAAATCGCCATGGCAACAGGTGGACCTTAATGTAACTCAAGTCCAAGTGAGAAATAGTATATTTAGTGATGATATTAAATTGTAAATAAAATAGCCGAAAGTAGCATGTAGTAGCAGGTTCCATGTTTTTATCACTAACTAAGCACAAGCTCATAGCTTTTACATTTTTATGTTTACCACTGCAAAGTAAAAAAAAAAATCAAAAAAAAAAAAATCAGACTAAGCGAAAAGCAATTCCTATGCGTCCATTTGTTCCTTATTAAATTGCAACACTTGTTCTTGTCCATGATTGTGTGCTGAAAAACCCCACCAGCTGCAGCTTTGTAAAATGACATTTGACTGTGTTCCAAAAGACCGTTAGTTTCCACCCCTGCAGAGTGGACCCTTCAGACTGAGTAGGGCACTTCACAATGGACCCCAGTCTAACACATCCATCAGTCTGTGAGTCAGAAATCGATTGAAGCCCACCATCTTTAAGCACGTATCAAAGAAATCAAGGAGAAAGGTTTCTAGTACAAGTATACAAAGGTGCTTCCTGCGGTCATGTGAAAAAATAAGTACACTCCATGGAAATTGTTGGCTTTTCTGACATATTTGGGAAAATAAGCATTTGATCATCTTTGAAGCAGTGACTATTAATGAAGCTGATATACTTGAAAAAAAAAACACAAGGAAAATTAGATTTTTCAATGATTTATTCAACAGAACAGAATAGATGTGATATTCTACTGTGGAAAAAGTAAGTACTCGCTTGGCCTCAGAAGCAGGTATTGCCCCCTTTAGCAGAAATAACTTCTTGTAGGTGTTTTGCATAATTGTCCACCAGGTTTGCTTTAATTTTTGACCACTCTTCCATGCAATATTCTTTCAGTTGCAAGATGTTTGAAGGTTCTTGCATGTTCTGTCCGTTTCAAATCCCCCCAAAACATTTCAGTGGGATTTAAATCTGGGCTTTGACTAGGCCGTTCCATAACCCTCCATTTCTTCATTTTCAGCCATTCCTTGTTGGATTTGCTAGTGTGCTTAGTATCATTATTCTGTTGAAAGGTCCACTTTCACTACTTACAAATAAGAGATAATCAAGACAAACCACAAGATCAACCAACAATAAGCTCACTGACATCACCAAATTGTTGGTTTCTTCTTTTGTGATGCTTTTACAGGCTTTTACTGCAGCCTTTTTCAATTGTTGTTCGTTTCTGGGAGTTTCTCCCTTCAGTCTCCTCGTCAGGAGGTGAAAATCTGCTCAATTGAGTTAAGGTCTGGTGATTGACTTGGCCAGTCTAAAACCTTCCACTTTACCACCTGATAAAGTCCTTTGTTGAGTTGGCAGTGTGTTTTGGATCGTTGTCTTGCTGCATGATAAAGTTCCTCCTGATTAATTTTTAATGAATTCATTTCGCTGCTACCATCATGAGTTACGTCATCAATAAAGATTATTGAGCCTGTTCCAGAATACGCCATGCAAGCCCAAGCCATGACACTACCTCCACCATGTTTCATGGGACTGTATTGTTCCTACAGCACCTTCCCTGTTTATTACCTTCAAATTCCTGTGGCGAAGTAGAGGATGTGGGATAAGAGAGTGTGGGATCAGAGAATACGAAAGGCAGCACGAGTGGCAGAGAGAGCTGGTCAAATAGTAAAAGACTGCGAGAGAAAGACAGCGAGTAAGAATCAATGAGTAAGAAATGTACACATCTGATAGAAGAGAATGGCAGGGCCTAGTATGTAGGACATGACCGGTTGTTTGCCTTATTTCCGTCTGTCATGAATGAATCATGAAGATCTTCGGTCTGGCTCGAATGGCACAGTAACTTAGTTATTTACTGTGTGATTCACTTTTCGATCTATCAGCCCCATCCTCTTTTCCCCAACCCTCAGTGAGTCACTGTGAGTTAGTGGCTCTCCCACAGCATACTGATAGCTTCTCTCTAATAGCGATGGCAGAGCCTATAGATCTGAGCTGCACTGGTCAAAGCTGTCCATTATTGGGAAAGCCTCGCAAACTGTGCTAGTATTGACCCGTTGGACTGACAACTTGCCCTTTCAACAATGGCTTTTCATTGCTCCAATTTTGGTCCTGTGCATGTCTTTGGGTCTTTTTGTGTATGTGTCTGTATGTGTGTGTCTGTATATGTGTGCCACTGTCTGTGCCTATTGGTTGAATAGAGTCTGGAGTCCAATGGTGTCTTTTTTAACTGAACATTTATTAACAAAGACTGATCCATACAGGACACAACAGAACTCTAGGTTCTGCTTTATTTTCCTCCAAGACGACAAGACTGGTCAAAGTAACAACATTCTTCTTTTAGATTGTGCGTCTTTTTATTGCTTGTCACACCGTATGGGATGATCCCAATAAAAGCTTTGCTGAAATCTATTACAGACTCTGTAATAACAACTAGTGTCATCACAACTAGTGTATTTGTATCTATCCGTGAGCTGTCGACTTCCTACTGGTGGCTTTTAGACAAGCTTTGTAGCAGCGCCCATACTATGAGATTTTAATTGAAAAAATTTGGTTACTGACAGAACTTTGTCGTTGACTGTATTTGGTGGTAATGACATGAAATCGGCCACTGGCAAGCCAACTGAAAGCTTCTGGGGAAAAAAAAAAGCTTTTGCAATGTTTGAATTGTGGCTGTGACCGCATAAAAATTGTACAATGTAAAGTCAGAGTAAATAAAAAATTTTTTGACAATATTACCACATTGTTTTGGTATCTTAAAGCTGCCAAAGGTGTCGATCAGTCTGTACAGGATTCTGCCAAAAATGCTTGATTTAGCTGCAGCTTTTTTCCCCAAAAATTTTTGTCTTTTTTTTGTGGGAAACTACTTGAATTGGCAAAATCACAATTGCACAAAATTGACTTTCGCAGTGAATCTTGTTGGTAAATGAGACCTTTTAGCTGTACTCATGTTCAACGCATGTGAATTGAAGAGGGCTTCGGCTGAATGTGTTGTGATTACGTCACATGACATGTTTTGGCCCAAATCGGCGTAAAATCTGTGGTAATTTTGAAAAATTGTCGAATATTGCAGAGTTTGTTTGATTTTGCGTTAATTTGTGCGATCACAAAATCGCGAAATCCTAGAGGGACTGGTCAAAGCATGTTATAGAAAAACCTTGTGAGTTTGGGGTAAAACCCCAATTTTTCATCTTTCTTGGTTCACCGGAAAAGTCACAGTGACATCTAATCACACTGACACACATTTCTTCTCATTTGCATTACATTTGTGTCATAAAATGATGAATTGTACTGCTACAGTTTCTGATAATTTACATTTAAATGTTTGAGAATTGAAACAGCAGTGAACAGTGCTGCTAGTCCCATCACCAATAGCATTATGATACCAATCGTGAGCAGGAACAAAAAAGTACCAGTGGATAATTTGTACTAAATGGAAATGGAACAGGTTCAGTTCTTTTGGGACGAATAAGTCAGGTACACAACAGTGCAAAGCCGAGCATGTCCAGTACCATCACTCATTCTCTCTCTCTCTTTCTCTCTCTCTCTCTTTCTCTCTCTCTCTCTCTCTTTCTCTCTCTCTCTCTCTCTCTCTCTCCATCAATCCCTCTATCACTCTTCAATCTGTCCTGTTAATACATGCAGTTTAGAAGACAGAAATCAAACCGAACAGTGCTTCTTGATCATGACTCATCAGAAGCACGCTCTTTGTTGTTTACACTCAGAGGAACAGACTTTTGTGCAGGCGTGTGTGTTTCCCTTGAGGGAGACCTGCACTTGCATGTGTGTGTCTGTGTGTGTCTGTGTGTGTCTGTGTCTGTGTGTGTAGGGGGAAAGGAGTGGAGTTTGTGCTTGTGTTAGTATCTATGGGTTCCAACATGTACATGTATACAGGCAGAGGTTTAGGTGTGTAGGAAAGAGAGAAAAAGTGTAAGTGTGTGTGTTTCTGTGTGCATGCCCACTCTTGTACAGTAAGTGAGGAGAAAGGGGTGTGTGTGTGTGTGTGTGTGTGTGTGTGTCTTATAATTTGTGTGGGAAGCTGTCAGTTAAGTTAATATTTGATTTTGAAAATTCTGAGAGCTCCTGCGCTCTCTCTCTCTCTCTCTCTCTCTCTCTCTCTCTCTCTCTCTCCCTCTCTCTGTCCTCTCCCTCCTGCTCTCTCTCTCTCTCTCTCTCTGTCCTCTCCCTCCTGCTCTCTCTCTCTCCTTATCTCTTTCTCCTGCTCTCTCTCTCTCTCTCTCCTGCTCTCTCTCTCTCTCTCCTGCTCTCTCTCTCCTCTCTCTCCTGCTCTCTTTCTCTCCTCTCTCTCCTGGTCTCTCTCTCTCCTTATCTCCCTCTCTCCTGCTCTCTCTCTTCTCTCTCTCCTTCTCTCTCTCTCTATCTCTCCTCTCTCTCTCCTCTCTCTCTCACACACACACACGAATGCCCCGTATATTAAACATATACATCATTTTTAAATGAAGTGTCTGTCTTCCATTCCACACCAGCCCACAATGTACATCCTTTTTCCTCCTTCTGTACTTGATATACTTTTCTCTCCTAATGTTTTTGCTTGTATGTACTTCCTTTCACACTTATACATCCGTCTCACTGATTTATTTCTTTTATTAATCTTTTTTTATTATTGAAATTCCAGAAAAGCACAATATAAATTTCTCATTACATAAGCAATTTAGCTGGAAGATAAACAGTGTGCTGTTTAAAAAAAAAAGAGAGAGAGAGAGATTGTATTTATAGTCGAGTCTTTTCAGTTCAACAGAAAATTTCATTCGTTTCATAGTGTTGAACACATCATTTTACTTTTACAATACATACAATTAACCAGTAAATTTGGATTCTGTGATATGTTCTTTAAAAAATGTCATTCAAAATTGTTTTAAAACTAAACCCTTCAAACATTTCCCAGACCTCCCTTGACAAATAACAACACTTGGAATTAGGCAGAAGTACCTCTTGGAAGGAAAACTGTGAATCCCAAGACATCTCACACACTCTCATTCACACCTAGCGGCAATTTACAGTTCCCAGATGTTCCAATATGTTTTGGGGGATCGTAGGAAACTGACGTTTACTTCTAAAAGATGGTACTCTAAACTAAATGATGTTTGGTCACAAATAATATTTGCATGCTTGACTGAGGTGGAAAAAAAGATGCAACTAAAATGTGATGGAAGCAGATTATACTGTACATTTTTCATCATTTTCACTTTAATGGGAACGTATATTCTCTCTCTCTCTCAGTGTAAAGGCGGTTCTCTCCGTGTCACCGGATGGCACAGTGGATTTATCGGGGCTCACTCTTTCACGTCGTGATGCAGAACGCTTGGTGCTGTACCTACAGCGCAACTCTGCCCTTGTTCGTAGCGTTGAACTGGGTTTCACCGAGCTCACAGACGATACGCTGCTGATGCTGCTGCCCACGTTATCCGCTCTGCCTGCTCTCGAGAGCCTGGTGCTCAACGGCAACCGACTGACCCGAGGCGTCTTGCGTCACCTCACCGACGCCCTCAAGGAGCCGCGGAGCTTCCCTGCTCTGGCATGGGTCGACCTCGGTAACAACGTGGACATCTTCTCTTTGCCTCAGGCCTTTCTACTCAGCTTGCGCAAGCGCTGTCCGAAGCAGGGTAACTTACCCACCATACAAGAGCAGCCAGAACAGGGGGGCGGGGCATGTGGAACTGCAGGATTGGAGGAGGTTGGAGAAGATCCAGACTGATTTCCCGGTTGAGTTATGGGGATGAGGATGGGATGACAATATTTCATCCCACCACATGTGTTTGTGGGTGGAGTCATATTATAAATTGACTCCATTTCATCTGGATATGTGTTCTCAGTTGGGCACAAATCGAGGAATTTACACATGATTTGTGTCCTTACTTGTACCCTTCATCAAATATATCCAATGTCAGTGGACTCCCTGGGCTCACACCCAGCCTGGACTCTGGACCGCCTTCCTGGTTGGACTATGGGGCTGGTCTGGGACTGAATAAGTGATTTTTGTAAGATATATATTGAGCTCAACAGGTTGGGAAGACACAAATGTGCCTGTTCGATGGGTGTCAGAACTAGACGGAGAAATGATGTGCCTGTTGACCGTCCTGAATCGCCCTTAATTCCAGGCATGCACGGTGCAAATCGAGGCTGTTTTTTCTAATCTGAATTAGGCCAGATTTCAGTTGCATTGGACATGCAGTGTATTTGGGGTAGAAATTAGGGATGGGAAAAAATAATAATTGCATGGATGCATCATGATCCTCTTCTGAGTGACTCTATGATCATGCTTATACTTTCATCATACAGTCTAAAGTTTTAGATTTGTAAATTCTTCATTTAACCACAAAATGTTTTCTTGGTTAGCTTAATATTACACTTCTGCTATCTTGTATTCAACTTCACACAGGATTTATGCACAGTTGTACCAAAACCCGAATGGCTTCTGATTCACTATATACTCACTATCCGGTTTAAAAGGAAAAACCTGTATGCCTGATCATTTGCGCAATTATCCAATCCCAACAATCATGTGGCAGCAGCTCAGTGCATAAAATCATCCAGATACAGGTCAAGAGCCTCAGTTAATGTTCACATTAAACATCAGAGTCAGGAAAAATGTGATGTCAGTGACTTGGCATGGTTACCGTTGCCAGACGAGCTGGTTTGAGTATTTCAGAAACTTCTGATCTCCTGGGATTTTGACGCACAACAGTGAATAATGCTTACACAGAACGGTAAGACTGGTTTGAGCTGACAGGAAGACTACAGTCACTCCAATAACCTCTCTTTACAACCACGGTGAGCAGGAAAGCATCTCAGAACGCACAGCTTTGAGGCAGATGGGCCGTAAAAGTAGAAGAGCACATCAGTTTGCACTCCTATCAGACAGGAACAGGGATCTGAAGCTACAGTGGGCACAGGCTTAGTAAAACTGGACAGTTGAAGATTGGGAAAATGTCACCCGGTCTTGTCATGTTTTAGTGAGCCTGTGTCCACTGTAGCTTGGTGAACTATACACCGAGCCATAGGAAAAACGTAAAAATAATACGTTTGAAATTGTTAACACCTTTATACACTGTATATTTCTTTTATTTTTAAAGCTAAAGGATGAACGATTTTTGGAATTTTGCCCCCTCTGCTAGTAAAATGCTGCTGCAAGCTAGTTGAGGAAGAAGGTTTCAGAACATGGGTTGTGCTGCATCGTTCTTCACTGCATGGATTAATCTCATGGCTATGACTGCCATGTCAATACACATCCACAGAGAATTTAATGCTGCATCCCAAACTGCATAATGCGCAGTCAGTCAGTAGTCTTCTCCTTCTAGCTAAATAACTTCACTATTGGGCGATGATGTAAATTCACAATGAGAATAAATGAGCTGTTTATCATTCACTAGCCAAATAAATGTTCAGCAAGAAAAAATATCAAACTCATTTAGGCCTGAATCCTTATATATATCCTCTATAGTATTATATTCACTCACTTTGACTTCTGTTTGGTTTGTTTACATAATTAATGATAATGAGTCTTTATTGGTCATCTATACATTACAACACAGTGAAGTTCTTTTCTTCGCATACCCCAGCATACCAGGAAGTTGTGGTCAGAGCACAGGGTCAGCCATGATACAGCGCCCCTGGCGCAGAGGGAGTTAAGGGCCTTGCTCAAGGGCCCAACAGTGGTAGCACTGGGGTTTGAATCCCCGACCTCCCAATCAGTAACCCAGAGCCTTAACCGTCAAGCCACCACTGCCCTTAATTACTCTCCCCCCCACCCCCGCCCACCCTGATTGGCTGACTCTCATCATCATAATGCCTCATATTGGGGTTTGATGATGTTTATCGTATCTGAGCCGGCGTATGACATACGAGTACAAATAAATTTTCACCAATTCCACTAGTGCAGGCCTGTCAGGGTGACTCACAGCAGCTCAGGAGCATCATATTAAAAAGTAGCTTTTGTCTGAAAACTTATGTTTTGTTTTTTTTTAAAATAGGAAATGTTCAATATGTAATAATAAATTAAGCCATGAATGACATGCATTTTTCTCAGAGCCATTTTCCTACATAAAGTGACAGAAGGGCTAAAAAAACAAACAAACATTTAAGAAATATGTTTCGATAGATTTACATTTCATAATGTTTTAGGTTGAACGAGATAGCATTCCTGCGGCGTTGGTGTGGCTTGGATCGAGGTAGGAGATAACTTATTAAGCAGAAGCTTGAAGTTGCACTAACTCACAAATGCAAGACTTTCTAACTGTGAGATATTAACTAACAATTGCAGGGTTGAAAAAAAACCCAATTGCGTGAAATAAACTTGCAGGTGCAGGAGAGGAACTCGCAATTGCATGACAAATCTACATAATATTTTCCATACAAATGCAGATATGAATAGGAGGTCCACTATTGGTTTTTTCTTTGTTAATAAACCTTGCCAGAAATGTTCACAGCACATCTGGTTACGAGTAGAGGTGTGTGTCGTGACCGGGATCAAAAACGTCATGTGAGCAGGAGGTTTTAGCTTTCATGTAGGCATGAGCAAGCGGTCAGATACGAAGCTCGCAGGACAAACAAAGACCATGTTTATTAACATGAACATGCAGTGCTGCACTATTCATTTCTGCATCCTTAGTAACCGCCTGTTCCGGATTGCTGTTTTAATTCCAGCTGCTAGGTTGTTTTATATTTTGAGAAACACAACCAACTAGAAGGGGGTGCGGACAAAAATAATAATTTCAAAAAATATAAATTAAAAAAGTCTTTTCGGACATCACTAGCTGAGATCGATTATGAACTGGAATGATGTAGCTGATGTTGAGGAACTGTCAGAGCCATGCTGACAGTGCTGATGTTTATACCTCTGGGATTTTTTCTAGTGTTTTCCAGTGTTTACGATACAGATAGAGATAGTGGGATTGCTTTCCTCCTCTAGTGCAGTGTAATTTGTCACCAAAGACCAAGAGTCCTGATACTGTACAATGTATGCCTGGATTAAGACCGCACTTATTACAGGAGCTTGACCATTTCTAGTTTTAAACCTTCAGCTACCACGAATGCTCCCGGTTTGTAATCCTGTTTTAAGCGTCATTTAGACATGGCTGTAACAGTGTCATGCTTGCTTAACTGCTCTATAGCTCAGACTTGACCAGCAGACACACACATTACTCAACTTTATTGGCTATTGGCTTCTACTCCTACATTGTTGTCCTAAAGACTTCCACTGCAGGCTTGAAGTAACCTCATGAGAGATACCACGGTTATAAGGAACAAAGCAATTATAAATTATGTCATCAATTATTCATTCGTTTATGTGGCTGCTGCTAATTGGGTTGTTACTTCTAGCAGAGTGTACATAGAATGAAGACTTGTTTTCTGACTCAAATATGTTAAAAAAAAAAAAATAGCACTGAACAAAATGCGTTAGTCAGGAACAGCAGCACTTATTCATATAAGAAGTGACGGGAGGAGATGGGTTCAGTTCCATCCTTCCAGTCAAGCATTCAGGATTGTTTCTCCTTCAGAGCATTTGTTTGATTCAGAGTGAAAAGAGAGAGAGAAAAAGATGATGTAATTGTATTCCTTAAAGTTTTCCATTGAAGATATTAAGCTGCAACACAATCCTGTTGATGTTTGTAATGTTTTTGATTAAAGACTATTATTTATAATATCCACCAATACAGCACAGATTATTTCATATTAACAAAAAAATCCCCCTTTTCTTTCTTTCCCTCTCTCTACCTTTCTCCACATTTCTCTCTCTCTCTGTCGTCCCTCTCTTCCTTTCTGTCCTTCACGCTTATCTCTCTCTTTCTGTCTTTCTCTCCCCATCTTCCTCTCTTTCTTTCTCTGCCTCTCTCTCGCCTCCCTCCCTCTCTCTCCCCTCTCTTTCTCCACCTTTCATTCTTCCTTTTTCATCTCTCTCTTTCTCTTTCCCCACTCTCATTTTTTCTCTTAGTTTCTTTCTCTTTCTCCCTCTTACTCTCTCCCCTTTTTTCTCCCTCTTACTCTTTCTCCTTCTTTCTCCCTCTTACTCTCTCCCTCTTACTTTTGCTCTGTCTGTCTGTCTCTCTCTCATCTTTGCCTTTCTCTCTCTTCTCACTCTCTCATCTTCCACCATCCTTCCCTCCCCTCTAACTTCCCCCCTCCTCCCTCTCTCTCGTCCCTCTCTTCCATTCTGTCTTTCACTCTCATCTCTCTCTTTCTGTCTTTCTTCCCCCCATCTCTCTCTCATCTTCCTCTCTCTTCCCTCCCTCTTATATTTCTATTGGTTTCTTTCTCTTTCTCCCTCTTACTCTCTCTCCTTCTCTCTCCCTCTCTTTCCTTTATCACACTTTCTGTTCACACGTTGTCTTTCTCTTTCTCCTGCTCTCTCATCTCCCTCTTTCTCGCTCCTTCTATCTCCCTCTTACTCTCTCTCCTTCGTTCCCCCCTTATTTTTGCCTTTCTCTCTCTCTTCCCACTCTCTCATCTACCACCATCCTTCCGTCCCCTCTAACCCCCCCTCTTTCTCACTCACCAGCCTGTCTTTTTCTCTCTCTCTCTCCCTCTTGAAGTTAAAAACGTAGCTTGTCATTTCCCCAAGAAACCACAAACTTCCCCTGTACAGAAGATTTTTCTCACATCTGAAAACTTGAAAGCTTAAAGGAACAGTTTTACTGCTGACTCTTGAAGCACTGACACTGGAGACTCCTTCCAAAAATGTCCAATAAGCATGACCGTCATCTGTGTCATGATTTTAGCACATTCAGTTCAGAAGGATGGGAAACACACAAATTGTTGCAGTGATTAACACAGAATATATTAATCATGAAAAAAAAAATCATTTTATTTATTTGTATTTAATTTAGAAATCAACCAGCCACAAAGTTCATTTTAAGCTCTGGTTTCAATAGCGTTTAAATTAGCAGGTACATACCACAGCCATGACACACCACGATAAAGGAGGTCTACCAGTGAAGTGCAAGAATGACAAATATATATGAGGTAAACCTACAAACACATTATTTACATTATAACTATGACTATAACTGCAGGTCTTTTTAACTGACTGAATACATACAGTACTCAGTGATGCAGCACTAATCAATCCCGGGGGAAATCAGTCAACTCTTGTTACACTTATTAGTGTGTGTTTGGGTGATTAGGGCCTCGTTTTCATCATTCTTGTGTCTATGCTGAGCTTTTAGTGACAGACTGTAAACAAGGCCGGGAGGGAATGAGCTGCTGGCATAGCTAGTGATGAGTGTGTGAGGCACTGAGGCTCTTCCTATCAATCTCACAATCCCCAGACAGACTTTCTAATGAACCATCATATGAGAGAGAAGGGGAAAAAATTACCGCCATCTTCGACTTAATCAAGCCTCCAGAGTCCATATGAAAGGAGTTTAAAAGCAACTTTTACATCACACTCATGTCAATCATGACAGACAGTGGGCGAAAAATGAGAAAATAATGTCATTTTATGATCGAAGATAATAGTGAAGAAATTATAACATGTATTTCAAGGGCTTTGGGCTTGGCCTTGGATTCGGATCCAGCCTTGGCGATCCTGACTAGGATAAAGCGGCCACTGAAGATGAATGAATGTTTTTCTCTATGAGCGGAAGAGAGGCTGTGATGTGAAAACAGATACCACCACAGATTAAGTGTAAAAACACACACACATCTTGAAACACGGTAGTCGTTACTACCATCCAGAATATTCAGCATGGTTGTCATGTATATATAAGAAAAAAAAGAAGAAAAAGATTAATGGGCCATGGACAGGAAGTGAGACCTGAGCAGATGTGAATAACAACAATGAATGAAGTATTTATGAGTAATAACAAATTTTAAGGTATATAAACACATACTATATACACTATAGAACCAAAAGTTTGTGTGCACCTGACCATCACACCCGTACTTAGACCTTCCCCAATCATTTGCCACAAATTTGGAAGCGCACGTTTATATGGGATGTTTTTGTATGCTGTAGCATTATAATTTCCCTACACTGGAACTAAGAGACCCAAACTTCCAGCATGACAATGCACCTGTACACAAAACAAGGTCCCTGGTTTGACAAGGTTGGAGTGGAAGAACGCGAGTGTCCTGCACAGAGCCCTGACCGCAACCTACTGAACACCTTCGGGATGAACTGGAACACCGACTGCACCCCAGGCCTCCTCGTCCAACATCAGTGCCTGACCTCATTAATGCTCTTGTGACTGAATCAGCACAAATCCCCACAGCCACGCTCCAAAATCTAGCGGAAAGTCTTTCCAGTATAATGGAGCTCATTTTAAGAGCAAAGAGGGACAAAAACTGGAATGGGATGTTCAACAAGCACATGTTATGGTCAAGTGTCCACAAACCTTTGGCCATACAATGTATATCATATTCCATATACCAAAACAGTACACTTTAATATAAATACAATAGTATATTGTTTTAGATTATAGCCATAGTTTTATTGTATAAGACTGCCACCTTTTGACCTGGTGCTATAACTGCACACTTTGAATAGCAGGGCTTATTTTTGCAACCAGAGCCCCATTCCTGAGTAATTCCCTTATGAATCACAGGACAGATTTATAATACGAACATTATCACATTATTCAAAACTATTCAAATACGAGGCACATTATTTAGTGAAGCCATTACAGATTTTATTCCTAAACTTTACACCCACAGAACCCATACCAGTCCCACCATGTTAAAACGTTTGTTTATGAGCTCCTTTCCTAGTTTTATTACCATTTAAACAGTTCAATTTGAGTATTATATAATGAATTTAACAACCTCCTATAAGAAAAACACAAGTACTACTGATATTAAACCCATTATTAAACCCACAAAATTCAAATTCAACCAATTAGACTAACTATAATAATTAAATAATAACTAGTTTATAACGACTATAACAACTTGGTTAAGGGTTGATAGCTATCTCAACCATCGTAAAACACACTTCCTGCCTATACTTCCCGGAGCACATATTGAGACGAACAGTTCAGTAAATTTAAATTGATTATTAAATTTGAAAAGTGGAGCGTAAACGTTTGACCGTATGCGCATGGCTGGCGAGTCTGACCGCGTGCTTAGTTTCATATCCATGTTACGTCACATCCTGTCTGTGAGGTCAAACGCGCTCTCAACGTCCGCCATTTCAGTTTGAGAGTTGGATGTGTTGAGCGAAAGAGGTTATATTTTAACAAAGAAAGTTGTTTACAGAAGAAGAAGGAGTTTGCAAATTAGTTGTTGTTACTTTCTGAGCAAAACTAATTTTTTTTTATTTAAGAAAGTGTGTGTAAAGTGGCAGAGTGAAGCGGCCCGATGCTGTTTTGTGTTTTCCGAGCAGGAGCTTTCTGTGGGAGCCAAAGTTTTTGTATGAGTTGAGTCCGGGTCACGGACTGGAGTGGAGACAAGCGAGGCCTGGAAGAAACCCTTAGGTAGGACTGAATTCAGCCATGGCTGGTCATTTTGACGCCGAGGACCGTGATAGCTGGTACTGGGGACCTTTGAACCGTAAAGACGCTGTGTCGCTGCTGCAGGGCCAGAGGCACGGAATGTTCTTGGTCAGAGACTCGACTACTAGTAAGGGGGACTATGTGCTCTCCGTGTCGGAAAACTCCAAAGTCTCGCATTATATCATTAACAGCGCTAGCAACAACCGACAGTCTGGAACAGGTAAGTCAAACGCGACTTGTATTACTGTGTTTATTTTCATAAAAAGTTCTAACTATCTAACTTTTCTGCGCTGTCGTATGAGTCGTTAACGTTTGCTAGCTAGCAAGTGGGCTGGGAAGTGAATCCCAAAAAATGTCGATTATTCGATTCCAGGCTTTGGGAATCGAGAGTCGACTCGTTTGCGCATACACACCGTCTGACAAACGCCTTTCTTCACACAACTAATATAAAATATCGGAAAGCAAAATAACACTGTAGGTTGTAAGGTTTATGATAAATCCGCCCCCTTCAAAACTTGACAGTCAGTTACAGACTCAGAGAGTTAGTTGCTCTGGTATTTTAGTTAGTCAAAAATTGCATAGGTTATTTATTTATTTATTTTATGTATCCAAACAACACTACATGAAAACAGTATATGAATCAAGATAGCTTTTTCTTTCTTTCTTGCACTATACTGTTCGTTCTTTGTGCTTTTTGGAATCGACTCCATTGACTTTTGAATTGGCTCATGGAATCGATTCAATCCATTCAACGCCTGGAATCAGATGTGGAGTCAATTCCTCAATTTGAGAAGACTCTCCGTTCTTCTAGAAGGACAAAACAAACTTCATTGTACTGGACTAAAAATTTAAGACCGCACACGAAGTGTGTCTTTTTTACTAAAGACTATGTTTTATACTATCATAGTACTATTATTTTATATATATATATATATATATATATATATATATATATATATATATATATATAAAGCTGGTCTATGAGCTAGTCCACTATGTATGTGACAAATAAAATTTGATTTGATTAATGTATACAAGTTTGTCTAGTTGAGTTTAGTCTGGTCCAGCATCATTCAGAGAGTCAAAGTTCATTTAAAGCCCCATTTAATATCATTTAACACTGAGTAAAGGGAATTAGTGGTAGTTTTTCGTCTTTAGCGAACCTGTTTGTTTTTTTTAACACGAGTTCTCATAGTCTCTCTATGTGTATTTTTGTGTGATGAGGTTTTTCTATACATAGGACTGAATTCTGTATGTATTTGTGCCTTTGGTAAAAGTCTTCATCAAGCTGAGCTCCCTGAACCCGACGTGGCTCTACAGACGGGTGTGGCGGATTAGTTTATATGAGCCATTTTTTATTAAAACACACTCTAGTACCGTCAACAAGTTTCCAAACCATGGAAAAGGAGTGTGGTGCATCATCTAAAGCAGCTAGAACTAGTTCAGACTCACACGTTTCTTCTTAAAAAAAAAAAAGAAATGACTCACTGTCAGCGTACATGTGAGAATCAAAGTAGGAAGTCTTAGTCGTGTTGGACTGGCGTTAAGTTGGAGCTTGTAGATCTCATCGTGGATGGGCGGAGATGTGGAATTTCCAGGCGGAAGTATGAGGTGCTGCGCGCTGTGACGAGGATGAATGGTTTGGGTGACAGGGTCAGGAGTCAGGGTGCCTGTTAACACAGTGTATATGATGTGTGTGTGTGTATGATCTGTTTTCGCTGTTGTACACATACTGAGTAGTTCATATTAAAAGAGGACAATTTGCTGTATGAGGTTTGAAAATGCACAAGCTGTTACACGCTTTATCCTCTGCTTATCAGTGAGCTCAACAAGCATGACTTGTTTGTTGAGATCTGGGCTACCCGGATGTGTCTTGTGTATGTGCTGTGATTAGTGCTTTTGCAAAGAAAAAAAATATATTCTTTTTTTTGTTGTTGTTGATATTTTGTGTCATTTCGCCTTTTTTCCCCATTGTTGTCAACCGTGACATGCTCATTATGTTACTTTGGGGATGCCACTGGCACTCACTGTGTGATCTGATAAATGTTTTTGTAGTATTGTTGTCCTTATTTTGTAGTTAATCATTTATATTTCTTGATGACTCAACACATTTGATTTCTTCACAGGGGCAAGACGTGTGTTAGAGAGCATTTGATTGGACAAGTAACGGATGAATACAGAAACAACTGTTAAATTAAAATAAGAATATCTTCATTGTTCTTTATATATGCAGTGACGATCAGTATGTTTACATGGACAACAATAATCCGATATTAACGACAATACTCTGATTAAGAAACTAGCATGTAAACAGCAATTTTTTTATTACCTTAATCCGACTAAAGTCATACTCGAAGTAAACACAAATTGAATTAAGACGTGTGGAGTATTCCTGTTTTAGTCACATTATTGACGTGCATTACAGACATGTAAACACCTTAATCACACTATTAACATCGTGTGGGAGTTTTCACCGCATTTTGTGACGGGACACGTACACACACGTACAGAGAGCACGGTCGCGTCCGAAACCGCGTACTTGCCTACTATAGTATATAGTAGGTGAAATACATGTATTTCGACTACTATTTAGTAGGTACACGCGCGGTTTCGGACACAGCCCACGGCTTCAAGCAGTCGTCTATTTGCACGTACGGCATGACAAATAATTAACTGCACTCGAAGCTTTCGTAAAATTAAAAATGGAACACCCAAAACTGTATACGGTACCATAACGAAGACGAACTGCATGTTGATGTGTGAATTTCTGGAGGGAACGTCGGACGGCATGGCGCGGTGACGTAATGACGTGTGCCATTAATCGATCTATGTTCTATAACATGTAAAACGGGACCATGAAAGGAGTATTATAAAAGCAACTCATGTAAACACCTTAATCACAATATTGTCTTATTCAGAATAAACTCAATAATTAGATTACTGATGTCCATGTAAACGTAGTCACTTATTTGTGTCTAAGACACCAATAGCCTGTGGCTCTAAAATGGCAATTTTGATTTCATGGGGACGTTATGTGACAAATCTTTTAATATCACAAATAACTGTAATTTTAAAAACATTTAGGTAGAGAGCGTTAGTCTCAAGTCTTTGTTCTGTTCTTGATGCATTACAGTGCTTGATGCAAATTCTGAACCTTTTCCAGTCCTTTTCTTGAACTGTGCTTTGTCTTGCATTAAAAAAAATCTGCCTCTTGTTTTGGTGATGAACCAGTTTATAATTCACAATCTAATGATCTACCTCCTTATCTGCATGATAAAAACCAGGTTTGGCTCCATCTCGATTCAGAATCGGTGACCAGGAATTCGACACACTCCCAGGCCTGCTGGAGTTCTACAAGATCCACTATCTGGACACCACAACGCTCATTGAACCCATTTCGGCACGTTCCAAGCACGCCAGCCTGATCGGACCGGCGCCCGCCGGTGTCCCAGCGAGGCAAGAAGAGGCCGAGTTCGTGCGCGCGCTCTTTGACTTCCCAGGCAACGACGACGAGGACCTTCCCTTCCGCAAAGGTGACGTGCTGCGTGTGCTCGAGAAGACCGAGGAGCAATGGTGGAGCGCTCAGAACGCCGATGGACGCAAAGGCTTGATCCCTGTGCCCTACGTAGAGAAATACAGACCTGCCTCGCCGACCTCTGTAGGTGGGAGTCCTGTAGGGCAGGTGGTGTCCGCCGTCGTGGATGACAATGGAGCTCTGGTTCCTAGCAAGCTGGACTACGCCCATCCTGTGGTCAACACGCCACTGCCCAACCTCCAGAACGGGCCTGTGTATGCCAGGGCAATCCAGAAGAGGGTACCCAATGCATATGACAAGACTGCCCTCGCACTCGAGGTATGTACAGCCTCTTCACCTTTATGTGATGAGTGTGTTAAAGCAGGACAACATGTACACGTTGTTTTCCCCATGTTTCCAGCATGGACGCTTAGGGGTCTAAAATGATCACATTTTTAATTTACCATTTAATAACACGCAAGCCAGTGGTGAACACTTTTACAAAATCTTTGCATGAAAGTTTCTTATAATATATATATATATATATATATATATATATATATATATATATATATATATATATATTAAGGCGTTTACATAAAATCTCATACATTGGGCGTAATCGATCAAGCTCGATACAAACAGATTTATTTGTGAATTGCTCATACAAGCATTTTCACAAGAATTTAGGTATTCATGAAATTCTGGTAATTTGAGAAAAATGTTTATATCCTTCCTGTGCTCCTGAGTGTGTGTATATTTATGCATAATTAACTAGTCCTTCCGTACAGGATTTCACTGAGTTATTTTTTGATTGTTGCAGCCAAAACTGATCGATTTTGGTGCGCTTTGGGTTTTTTTTTTTTTTTCCCCCCAAAATTAGCAATGCAACTTGCAGAGTTTGTGCTTTTTTGTGGAAAACTACTTGAATTGGCGAAAAGTTTGTGGTAAATGAGACCTTTTAGCTGTACTTGTGTTCAATGCACGTGAATCAGAGAGGACTTTGGCTGAATGTGCGTTATGATGATGTCACATGACGCGTCTTGGCCAAAATATACGGCCATTTTGAAAAATCACAAGCTTTTTTTTTTTTTTGCGTTAATTTCGGCAGAAATCCTGGAGGGACTGAATAATGTAACCTAATGTGAACCTTGATCGATTGGCTTCAAATCATAATATTTGCAAAAGAGTTTATAAACTGCATTGTAATATACAGTTTACGCTGTCAAGTTTTAATCGCGTATTTATTTCAGTCACACACACAAATTAGATATTTTTTAATCCCATCCATTTTATATTAATGACAGTAAAGAAAAAAACCACCCAAATAAATTTTAAGACAAATAAGACTTGTTCAATTAAGAAGAAATGCTGGCATGTAAAAGGTCTGTGCAGATGGTAGCTATAAGCCAAGGTGGTGCAAATGGCAAAACTGACGACAAGATCCTTCGGCACTGTTGTGCATGGGCACGTTTTGTCCGTGCTTGGATTTCTTCCTACTGACACGTTTCAAAGAGACATAAGTGACCGTTCTGGTATGTCTCATCCTATAATGAGCCATATACACCCTAGTCTATCCGACTATAATTTTAGTGCTCTCTCTGTACTGCTTAGTGCATGTGGTCTCCATCAAACAGCTGTGAATTTTGTGTGTGTTTGCAGGTGGGCGACTTGGTGATGGTAACGAAGATCAACGTGAATGGCCAGTGGGAAGGCGAGTGCAAGGGCAAGAAAGGTCACTTTCCCTTCACACATGTCCGCCTGCTCGACCAGCAACAGCCTGAGGAAGAGAGCTGAGACACACACACACACAAGCACACACTTACACACTCACATACTGCTGCAGTTCTCTATATTCAACCTGTTTTTTGTGTCCACTCAAATTGCTACATCTAAATCTACGTCTAGTATTGGACGATCGTCATACTGCAAACACACACCGATATCAAGCTTCACTTAACACACATCATTAAACAATAGTGTAGAGTATGTATACACATCTGCGGTACAGAGCACCGTGTAATGAAACTCGCAGGTAGGCACAGATTAGTCATAGCAGTGCCTGGTGAATGAATTCATATGCAAAAGGAATCCTTTGGATGAAGAGCTCGACTGCTACAAGCCTGCTTTGTGAGGGAGAAAGTCTTCCTCATATTAAACACGAAGGCTAGTTTTGCACAGCTCTCACCTAGAGCAAAGTTCTCATGTGGTACCAACACTATCGGTCACACTCTGAACTGAGATATGGAAGCTATGATGAAGTGGAAAAAATGTGTGTGTGCCATTACATGATAAATTGATTCCTATTTTAATGCCCTACTTTTGATTTCTTTCAACACTTTTTGTTATGTTAGTATTTGACCCTTTGTATCATTCCTGACTCGATGCATTTCCATAGGATTCTTTCAGGAACATTTGTTTGCTAATAGGAAGTTGTCTCAAAAGAACAAAATGGAGATCCTCAGAAGATGTTGGGACTTCACATTCCAAGATTCATGATACTGACTGAGAGTATTTAGGAAAAAATTTACTTTCTTTTTTCTTTGTCCACATCCGTCTCTGTTTGTTGTTTCTACCTTTTTCCAATTAACTTCAGTGTAGAGACAGTGCGGCTTCATTTGTGCACGCACGTTCATTAAATAATAAGGTGTGTTCGACTTCCGCTGCAGCTGGATGTAACCGATCGGCGAGAGTTACCGCTTGCGGTCGGGGGAGGAGTTTAAAACGGAGCCGTCAAGTCGCGCGCTTTCTGCTTCCCGTAGTGACGCTCGCACGGTGCTTGCTTTCTTTATCACAGACGAAGTGGATTAGATGTAATATTTCTCAGATAAACAGACGTCTGAATTTTACACGTAGCAACCAGTAACGCTTTTCACTCATTAAGTTAATGCGGTGCCTGTATGTACAAGAAGAAAGTTCAACATAAGCCTGTATTATTTAAAAACCAATAAAGTGGGGTCTATATTTTTGATCAGTTTTATTTTGATGAACATGACACAAAATAACACTGATTAAATGAAAACGTTTTTTTACTTTTATAAAAATACAGATATGTGAGGAATTAAAGGTTTCAGTAATAAACTTGAAATCGTTGTCGTCGGTGAGTCTGGCCAATCGTGAAACCGTTGTGTCGTCATCAGAGTTCATGCAGCTGCGCTCGCTAAGGGAGCCGTCTACTCTCATATCACTATCGCGGTACTTTGATGCCATATGTCACAGTGACGCATGAAGTCGAACACACCTTCTGACGAGGTTCATTCACTCCCACAGAAACGCTGACCACGCCCATCCTCAACCAAAAAAATTCCGGCCACGCCCGTCCTCTCCCACAGAAACTCCGGACACGCCCATCCTCTCTCTCACAAACTCGGGGCACGCCCATCCTGTCTCACACAAGCTCCGGACACGCCCATCCTGTCTCACACAAGCGCCGGACACGCCCATCCTGTCTCACACAAGCGCCGGACACGCCCATCCTGTGTCTCGCACAAACTCGGGGCACGCCCATCCTGTGTCTCGCACAAACTCGGGGCACGCCCATCCTGTGTCTCGCACAAACTCGGGGCACGCCCATCCTGTGTCTCGCACAAACTCGGGGCACGCCCATCCTGTGTCTCGCACAAACTCGGGGCACGCCCATCCTGTGTCTCGCACCAACTCGGGGCACGCCCATCCTGTGTCTCGCACCAACTCGGGGCACGCCCATCCTGTGTCTCGCACCAACTCGGGGCACGCCCATCCTGTGTCTCGCACCAACTCGGGGCACGCCCATCCTGTGTCTCGCACCAACTCGGGGCACGCCCATCCTGTCTCTCGCACAAGCTCCGGGCACGCCCATCCTGTCTCTCGCACAAGCTCCGGGCACGCCCATCCTGTCTCTCGCACAAGCTCCGGGCACGCCCATCCTGTCTCTCGCACAAGCTCCGGACACGCCCATCCGCCCCTCGCACAAGCTCCGGACACGCCCATCCGCCCCCCACAGAAACGTGGGCCACGCCCATTCACTGACACAAAAACTGACAACACCCAGCTGCTCCATCGTGTCTGGCTGCAATCATGGAAACTGACCATGCCCACCTTCTCCTTCAGAAACTGACCACGCCCACTCACTTCCACAAAAACTGACCATGCCCCCTGCTTTCTTGCCTGACTACTCTCACAGAAACAGACTGCGCCCACCTGCTCCCACAAAATCTTTGATCATGCCCATCCACAAAAACTAAAGGCTGTAATGCTTCTAGGCCATAAAATCAGATCTACAGACAAGCTCTACTAATCAATAACTTTAAATCTCATCTCCCAGCACAAGTGAGCACACTTTAAAAACAACTACAGTAAATAACATTCCAGGTTTACAATTTCACACATCGCCAGCATTGTCTTTTTAAAGTAGCTGTTTGAGTCAACACTGTGAGCACTAGCATTTATTCTGCCTCGCTAGAGACCTTTCTGTGGGTTACAGCGGATCTGTGCATCTAAAGAAAGGCAGTACAGATAGACACAGACAGGTGGAGCATGTGGGGTGTCATTGCTGTCTTGCTCTTTCTGCTGAGTAAGTGACACAAAAAGACCAGCACACAGTCACGAACAGATTAGAACGCACACTCGTTTCGTTAACGTTTACATGAACAGGTCCTTTATCTAGGAGTTTGGTTTGGATTTCATGGGGCTGATCAGGAACGGTTCATTAGGTGCTCAGGAGTAAAACATGGAACTATAAGCTATAGTTATGGGGCTTCCATTAGTTCAGGATGTTTAAATATTATTATACAAAGTCCTCTTAGAGGTTAGTTATGGGGTTAGAATCATACCATTAAGAGTTTAAATACCAAAATCAGAATTTGAATATAATTGGTATTTTGAATTTTGAACTGAAATTGAATTTTGTGGTTTACATAAGACCAAGCTAAAGTCTGAAACTGAATTTCATATTTAATGGTGTACAGTTTAATATTTGAAATTCGAAATGTAGTATGTGTGATCAATTTCTCTCTATTAATTCACATCTGATTTCCTTTACAGTAACAATAAAATTGTACCATTAATATTTAGATTTCTTGCATTTAAATTCAAATTCATAATGTCGTGACTAACGCCATTGTCTGTACATTTCCACAGAAAGAGCCAATTTGACTATTCTTTATAAACTATTCCTTGAGAGAACATAACAACCCTAAATTAGGAATGATCAATGATGAAACACAGTCTTGAAGCATCCGAAGCAGTTTTGTGCTGTATAAGGTTGACATTTCCTGGCACTCGATGTGTCCTCTAATCGCAGAAGATCCGTTGTTTTTAAAGCGGTTGAATGAGCTGATGATATATTTATTCGCTTAAATGAATTTCAGTGTCAATCAGGATACTACACTGGTTTAACACATGCCAGACGGCGCCTCGTGACAGCTCTGCAGCTGCGAGGTTGCATACGTCGTATACGGATATGACTAATCGTTCTCAAAAGAGACGTTCGATGCTGATTTTAACACTGACTCATGGACCTTCCCTCGATATGTCCTATTGGGTTTACTCGAGTGAAGCTCAAGTAAATCCTGTTTAGTCCTGAGAGATTACATTAGCATGGCTGTAGATTGTCCCAGAAGGCATTGTGATTTATTGTAGTTTGTTTTTAATAAATAAGACATGGACTTATTTATTGAGAAACTAACAGACTGTACTAATTGTTTTCTGTTGTTCTGCAAGTCTCAACTTGACATAGTGATGTAGTTACTATGCACTTCATGCACTGTCACGAGAGGAAGTTGTCGACAGGACGTAAAAAAACAGTACTGAAACTAGGCATGAAATTTAGATGACTGTACGATATTGATCTCGCAATATGTCCACATCATGCTATGATTTATCTGGCCGTTGTGAGCAGCATCAGATATGGGCGCTCATGTAACTCTTGTGTCTTCCATGCTTCCATGTTTGTACATTTTGTAATGTGTTTGTTGTTGTAAATATTTAAAAATGTATGAACTTTTCATAATATGTTTGCAGATTATCGTGTTGATGCTTAGTTAGACAAACTCAGCAGAATTCAGAAGTGATGCGTATTGTTGATTGTGGAAAAAGTATTATGGTACATAATATTTTCACCAGGTCCTAACAGATAAGTAACGGATGTTGAGTCACATCAGCTTTTTAAGCCACTTATTGTAACCAAGTCTTTTTTTTTCGTCGTCGTCTTCTTTTTTTTCTTTCTTTTCTTTTCTTTCCCCTCCATAATTTGAGGTGTTTGTCCAAAAGTGGACGTGCAACGATGCTTTCCCCTGATTGGCATGAGGTTAATCAGTGATTCACTATTATACCACTATTTCCGTTATTTTATTGACACGTCTGTGGTCAGAATGACTCTTTTGTAACTCGGGCTCTTTGTGCTTCTTGACAAAAAAGGGTACATACTGTACTGAGAAATGAATGCATTAAAAGTTAAACTGGAGAAAAGAGAGTGGGAGAACTTGACTAGACCGCTCTGTTTGTTTTAAAAAAACAAAAAAAACAACAACTCTGATATGCTCATCTACACGAATGTGTATTAATGCTTTGGACTGAGGGTTGATTTCATACGTATGTAGTAAAGGTTACACAATTTCTGGAGAAACCGCACATTTCAGACAAAACTCCTTCATCTGCAGAACAAGTAAAGTGTTTTTGCTTTTTTCCAAACGTCCAGTTTTTCTAGCTTTTACTGCATTTGTAAGAAATACTTAAGCACACTGCAGTATATATACTGTATATATACACCATTTGTTTCTTTTTTAATAGCATAGGAAAGAGGTTCTCCAGCTTCCAGCAAGTCTCAGACTACCCATATGTGTTTTTGATGAGTCGTCTTGCACATTTTACTAAATACTAATAATTTGGTAAAAGTACATGAATGTGTCTTGGAAAAACCCACCTTCTGGTGCGATTCATCATATACAGTTTTACTTACGTTTACAGTAATTATCATTAAAAAAAAAGCAGTATTTCATCCTTATGCATACTTTTCTTCCCAAAGTGTGATCACAAATTTTTTCATCTAGGAGGTCTGTTATTCCCAAGTTTATTACGTAAAAAGTTGTTCACCACATTGATTTGTGGTATTATGCACCTTACCTCCTTAATCAACCCCAACTTGGTATTATTTGTTTTATACATAAAAATGCTTTGCTTCCATTTTTTTTCTTGCATGGAAGAGGAGTGGAAATCGTTTATATTGAGTTATGAAAGTGCCAATTGTATTAAAGCTAGATTTTCATATTATGGGGCATGTAATGTGTTACTATACTTAGTAAATAAAAACATATTACCAAAGCTGATTTGTTTGTGTGTGTGTTGTCTTTGAATTTGAAAACATGTACAAGGTGCTAGAGATCAGAATTGTTCTAGTTGTTATACCACAGCACAGCTGAATCCGAAGCGATTCTGATCGAAGTTGTTGATTAATATTCTACAACAGCGGCTCTGGTATGCGTGCCGGCTGTCATTCAAATCACAGGTTTATATTAACAACTCATTCACAGTGACTTGTATGATGTAGTCTAATGTTATTATTTAACAATGAAAATCAAATACATTAATATGGTTTCCATTTTTTAAAAAGCCAAAGGTTATTTAACCTATACGGAAGAATCTCCAGAGTTAGTGACTTTCAGTAAGGTTTCCACCGTAGGAAAGTGTTCAGGATGGGGCACTTTGTGCTTTCTTGTTTCCTCGTAACATGGCAAGCTGATTTTATTTTTGTCTCATTAATTTCAAGGAAGAGGGGGGAAAAAAAGAGGTTATTGAGGTAACCACTGTTAATAGCTGTTCCAATGTCAAGTGATAACAGGACCTAAATTTTCTCATGGACGTTCCACAACATGTAACTACAAACGGATAAAAAGCACAATTTGTCATTTGCCAATACATTTTAAAATGATCATTTTGGCATAAGAATCATAAAACACTTCAGAATGTGGTGTTATTGGTAAATTAATTAACTTCCAGATAATGGAATCTGGCCATGCTTATTTTCTTGTACCATCATCACCCAAATGGTTAATTAATTACTTATTAATTGATTAACAATTTGAAATTAATGTAACAGGTTTAATCAAAAGCTCAATAACTTCGAAACAAGTATAAGGAATGTAAACTGCACTTAAACAGGGAAAGTGCTGTTTAACTGTTACATAATGTCTTTACTTTAAAACTGTATAAAAAGCCTTTAATTAATTTTTTTTAAAAAAGAGACATTTGCCGCAGAAGTGTTGCTGGTTGCAAAAAGTTTTAGCACCCGTACGTTTCTAAGGATAATTGATTGATAATTGAAAAGATTGTAACTTATTATATGAATAAATATATATACACAAATAATTACACATGTGTGTATGTATATAATATAATGTTGTATTATTTTTTATTTTTCGTTATTCGGTTTTAGGGTAGAAACAGAGTTGTACCACGACCGCATGTGTGGAAAAGCACTGAGCTCACCGCCTGCTTCCTGTATGGAGTTCCGACGCCATCTTTGGAAACCAGCTACTTACATTTTTCCCCCACCCGTATTCTATTTAGCCCCCCTACTCCTTTTGATATATTCCCATGCTATGATTTGATTGGTTGTTAGTACTTGGAATACGTCCGAGTACGAGCTCTTAGAGCCAATTGTATAGCAGGAGGCGTGGCTTTGTGGAATACGGGTGCGGAAAAAAATGATGCGTTAGCTACCGGTAGAGCGGGAAGCCCGGCTGCTGTGGTGTTGCTCCGTTAGGAACCACCGACTGACTCAGACAGACTCGCCCACCTCCGAGCCTTTCTTCCCCCCCTCTCTTCGCTGTCACGAACTGCTCGAGCACCATGGACCGAGATCACTTTGTATACCAGGCGAAACTCGCCGAACAAGCAGAAAGATACGATGGTAAGTGTGAATGCTGTTTGTCGCGCGAGGTTTGTGCAGCGCGCGCTGCTTATTCCACACTTTCTCCTGTTAGCCCGTTAGCTTCTCCGCAGGCCGCTTTCCAAGTCATGTTTTTAATACTTGGAAGGTCTGTGTGAGTCGGGAATGTGGTGTGAACAATTCAAGCTACTCCGTTTCATATTGTTTATGCAGAGAAAATGATAATATGAGTCTTTAATTGAGAAGGACCGACTCTTTTATTAAGCGGTTATGATTAATGGGATGGGAGGGGGAGTAGTGCTAGCTATATCACTGCTTAGTCGAGGCCTTATTCTTATTCTCTCTCTCCCTCTCTCTCTCTCTCTCTCTCACACACACACACATATTCTTTGCAATAAGCGCACTTTGAACACTGTAACCGTTCAAAATACTATAATTTTAAAAAGCACCAGGTGTTAATGAACGCGTCTGGTCACTTTGACACGCTGAGATTAGATGAACTATACATTATTCATTTCCAGGCTAACAACATGCTCGCTAGCACTGTGTCACCGAGTCACGTTGCTAACAAGAAGGCTTATTATCGGTTTATTTTTGTCTTTAGATTAATTATGTATTTAGTAGAATATACCGTTATACCTTTTTTAATTCGTTACGTTTAACTCGCACGGTGACTTGCTTAACTAGCATAAAACGCGTAATAATATGTAGTAGCTTTAGCCTCTGCGTTTAAATGGACACGAGTAATGCTAGACCCAGGCAGCTAACTCATTTGATTTTTATTTCATAGATTGTCCTCTTTCTAATTATAGATATATACCAACTCGTATGTCAGTCAAACTTTGTGAGTTCAGTTAGATAAAATGCAACGCGACCTCTTTATAACGGCTAGCGTTATTGTTTAATTAGCCACCCATGCTGCATTCAATACACCTAAACTGGACGTTTTATTAACCAGATAAAGTGGCATCACTAAAGGGTCGTTTGTAAGACTTGGCACGAATTTGTGGGAAGAACTAGGTATAGAAATCAGACCATTGCTGGCTGATGAGCTATTTATGTTTAATAGACTGCGGAGAAATGGTTTTCCATGTCAATCAAAACGTGTAGCAGTGCAGTGGAGGTTGCTTTATAAACACACGTCCTGTATGCTTTAGGAGTGAACAACATCAGGGTAGATACTGGCCTAAAACACAGAATTAAAGGAGAAGTCCACCTTTACACACAACAAATATGTTTACGTTGAAAGAATTGTGCTGTGGTTAGTAGTCCTAATTTGTTGGTTGGTGCCATTTAACTTGAACTATTAAAGCATTCGTTCTTAAGGTTAGTATTCAGGTTGTTCAGGGTTGACTTTTCCTGTAGTTTCCTTTGACCCTCAGTGTTGCCATGTGGCAACAATTAACTTTCTCGACAACTACTTTCATAAATAACTAGAACAAGGGGGCTTTAATGTTATCGTTAAAAAAAAAACTGCAGCATGTTGCCATGAGCTCTCTGACAATGTCCAGCACCAGAAGGTAGCAGAGAGTTGGATTGGTCCCTGAGAGAGTCTGATTAGGATGCGTACGTCGGACGTTCAGGTACGACACGATACAGTAACACGTTCCTGATCCTACAATTTTTCATTGAGTGAGTCCAACCATAATTAAGCACCTGGGTTACTAAGCTCCGTTACTTTTCTTGTCCAGGTAACGTGCGAGTCTAAGCAGGATATGCATGGAGTTAAAAATAGTGCAGATCAGTAAGTATTTATTGTATGCTTGCTACATTAGTGTGTAATGTAATCGCATTGTAGAGCCTGTTATGGTGGACTACATACTGATAGTGATTAACGGTATGTAGATAATACATACATATCGATAGTGATTCAGTCACAATGGAGGGGTGATTCCTTGTATCTATGTTGCATCAAGTTTGCGTGCCGTATTCTCCATATCGATCCTTAAAAGTATCGGCACCCTAGGCTTTGCTTCGTGTCACCGTTACTCCAGTGGTAAACGTTCTACCACTCAGTTAGTTGGCTGTATTTAATGAGTACTGGATTAGCTGACTAGTTGGTTGTCATCGACTACTCCTTGTTTCTCAGTTACTACAGGGTTCTGCTGGTTCTGGTTTCTGATGCGTAACCGTAGAGGGACTTCTGCTCTAAATTAAAGGTGGAGACGCTGGTGCAAGTTGGGTCTCTTTAGGATATCTAGGGCACTGAAGAGAAAGTGGTGTGATTAGAGGTTGTACGGAAGAGATGCTAAGAGCAGATTGCTGATGAGAATTACATGCTTGTATTTTTAGTTTTTTTAAAATAGAAATTTATAGAAAAGCATTGATCAATGTTTAACCTTGATCTAGAATGATTAAGAAGTAGTTTTTCTATAAAGTATTTTTGGTGTAGCCCAGTTTTTAGGGGTCGGTGTCTGGTCTGACCTGTCCAGCAGGTATCTATCTATATACGAGTATGTAAATCAAACCCTTCCTTCTGGTTTTTGTACCGCCACAAAACATGTTATTTTCATTAGTTTAACATTCACTTTTTTTTCTTCTTCAGTATACACGATTGTGATATTGCAGGGGGATCGCTATATAAGTGAGTTCTTTTCAAGTCATTAAATGTAAAGTCAGATCGTCACGTGGTTTTGTAGCAACTTCCATGTTTTCAGTGTGTCGCGTCACCTTGCCTTATGCTGCGTTTCATTTCAACACGACTACCCTCAGCCAAGTCGGCAGGTTTCCGCTGACCAGTTGTGTTCAGCTCTAGAGTCAGTCGACTAACGAGCTTTTATTCACTCAAGTTATAAATGTTATATCGATTTAATAATAATGATGGATTTATACGAGTGTCGCAGTGTACTTAAATTCTGTGGAGTCTCCCTATTTAAGGAAAAATTAAATAAAACTGTTCATATTTGCTCGTGCTGATTAGCAGCATTACATTTATTTTGGTTTGGTGTTTGATATAATGTTTATTTCTCGGTGTACGTCAATAGCTGAGAGTGCAATTTTAGCACGTAATAAAATTACACCTGTAGTCGTGGGAGCCCGGTGATGGATTGGCACCCGGTGATGTTGGACTACCGAGAGGAAGGTCATGAGTTCAAACCCCAGCACTGCCAAGATGTCACTGTTGAATGTAAATCGTTGTGGATAAGGGTGTCTGCCAAATACCATCAATTTAAATGTGCACTGTCATTGGCCATTGGCTTGGAACATTATATACTTCCGTTACGGAGCTGTTCAAGAACGTGGATGAAGTCTTCTTTTTAGACCCTTCTCCACAGCCAGCAGGAACCCATGAGGCAGTGGGTACAGCTGAGGTAATGCCAGTCATGCTCTCAGGGGGAGGAACGCAGCCCCATGTGTGTAGAAGGGTTCAGCAGGAGAGAGGGTTGGCAAGGGAGATGGGGTGGTTCTCCTCCTCTTACATAAGCTCAGAACAGAACAGGCTCATCCTGTCCATTCCCCTCTACTTGTCTTTCCAGAGGGGGGAAAATCCCTCCTGATAGAAAAGGCTCCCATTCGACATCTCGTCTTCTTTCTGTCTTTTCTTTCTTACTACGAGGTGCAGTGTCTGCGGTGCTTTGGACGCCGTCGGAGGCTCCTGATCTGTGAGAATTCCAGTGCAGTGGTGTAATGGTGATGCCCCCCTTTCCTCCCCCTGCCTTCCTGCTATGTCGTTCCACACCATGCAATCTATAGTCAAGAACAAGGCTTACGTCAGACTACCTTATACACTCTCTTTCAAACACACACACAGTAGAGATTTCCATCCTGCTGCTGGCATTTGTTCTCTTGTGCTTCAGTTTTCGCGTGATTAAAGATATCAGTCTCAAAACTTACTCATTCTGGTAGGGGCGGTGGTGGCTTGGCGGTTAAGGCTCTGGGTTACTGATCTTAAGGTCGGGGGTTCGAGCCCCAGCACTGCCAAGCTGCCCCTGTTGGGCTCTTGCGCACGGCCTTTAACCCTCTCTGCTCTGTGGGTGCTGTATCATGGCTGACCCTGAGGTCTGACCCCAACTTCCTGACATGCGAAGAAAAGAATTTCACTCTGCTGTAATGTATATGTGATCAATAAAGACTCCCTATCACTAGTTGAAGCATGCAGTGTGTAAATCTGCATTTTTGACTTTGTACACCCCGTCTCCCAGAAGCTTCAGCTGGACGTCCGGGAGCACCGTTATTGATGTAACTGTTTCTGCGATAAGTTTTTATCAAGGAGATTGTGATCAGATTTGCTGTGATCAGATGTTTTGCATCAACGTGACTGTCATTTGCACGGGAAACTTTGTGTCGAGTTCAAATTTGGTGAACTTGGATGAATTTGCATCATCAACCAGTAGCACAACTAATTTGGCAGCATTGACCTGTAACGCAGCACAAAGTTAAAAAAAAAACAATAAAAAAAAGTAGAAGAATAAATGCTAATTGTTAAGGTAGCTAAAAATCTGACAAAAATCTTCTCCAGTGTTTCTTCACTACAATATTGCCAGGCAAAGCTGAAATGCTAAGTGATGGCCAAATTTCCACCTGCACCGGAATGGACATTTTTGGTCACCAGTCTTAAATTTGGCATAGGCTGTTTTTCAAGAAAGACATTTCACTGCAAGTTTACTGTGTTACTCGGGCCATCACGAAATGAAACAAACTATGCATCAGAGTTACTACTACGTTATGCTGCTCCGCATTCCCATATCGATGATATCATCCCCCTGCTTCCACTGCTTATCTTCAGAGTGCATTTGTCTGTCTGACTTAGGCGGCTCCTCTGGGACGGACTCATGAATCAGCTCCTCGCTACGTGTTTGGGCTTGCGCCGTGCATGCCTACTATCTTAGAAATGGCCAGGAGCTCATGTGTACAGAGCACTGCAGCATGTCCTAGCATTAGCAGAGGGTGTTTCTGTTCTTTTTTTGGTTGGTCATTTTGTATTCCCTGCGCATTTAGTCCAGTAAAAGCAGGTCCTAGATGAGCATTATAGAATAATGATGGGGCCTTGTCTGCATTCTGCGCAAAACATGCTGGCAGTCCACCAGCCTCTCCATTAGAGAGAGGAAGCGAGGGAGAAATGACACCGTTAAAGGGCGTCTTCTTGTAATCACTTTAATAAAGATTTAAGAGCACACAAGAAACGGTCCAAAGAAAGTACTTTATGCACAAGGATTTCCTGGGCAAGGACTTTTGTTAATGTTTTTAGGTGTTTTGGCATTGTAGGCACCACTTGCTTGCTGGATCTAGTTACAAGTAGATTGGCAGGATTTTTTTTTTTTTTTTCTTCTAGGATTTGAGTCTGGTTTCAGAGTTTGCATTAGTGGAAGTTCAGTCAGTTTACATGGCCAGTGGTGTTCTTGCTTTTGGATTTTAAATCAGTTCAACCTCTGTTTCATGACAGAAATGATCAATAATCAATATCCATTCATTTTCCATACTGCTTATCCTACACATGGTCCTACACAGGGAGCCTAGAGCTCATCCCGGGGGACTTGGGGCACGAGACACCCTGGACAGAGGGTGAGTCCATTGTAGAGCACTGTCGCACACACACTCGCACACCCATCACAAAACCTGAGCAGTACATATATCTATGGTAGACATGTTCAAACTTTTTTCCCGCATGAGGACCACTTATTATTGTGAGGAGGGGCTTCCAGGGGCAGTTAACCTCAGCAAATTCAATCCACCTACACATTTGTCAATCATTCCAGATTCAAATGTTGATTTTATTAATACGGTGTATTATTGAGTAATAACTTCTTGCTCACTCCCATGTTAAAATACGGTGCTTCTGCACAAAACAAGAGTTGGCAGGTCTTATACAGTTAAATTTTTTGATATTTCCCCTCTCACCCCTCATCTGCACCATCCCCGCAAGTTTTTTTGGGTGTGCCACACAGTTTAAAGACCTGATCTATGATCTCGTTATTGTTCTGCTGGCCACCGGGGGTTCTATTTCTTCTGGGTGCTTGCACCCTGTCTGTCGCAGCTATGTTTATTGTCATTAATAATGTTTGTTTGTCTTTTTGTAGTGATTCGTAATCTGCAATGTCGGTATCGCAAAGGCCAATATGGCAATAATGATTAACAAAAGGTTTGATTTTCTGCTCTGATTTTAACAAACTGTACAGAGATCTTCGCAGTATGGCCACATTTCTTTGAGCTAAATTTAGGCATTCAGTTTCAGCTAGCTGTGTCACATAGCAACGAAGCACCATTACATCGTACAGAAGCAACCTGATCTTAAATACTATGATGGTAAATGGTAGTCATGCTTCTCTTCTGAGAACCTGCAGTCTTGCAGTCTTGTCCTATCAAGAGGACATTTTTTTTAAAGCTAATAGGTTTTGTTGTGTAGTGCTGACACTTACTGAATGGCCTGAGGGCTTGAACACTCTTTAACCTGTCGTCCCTGTTCTTAAGCAGAAAAGACGATCCGCCTTTTATAATGGCCAAGAGCTCCCCCTCCTCAACTTGAGGGTTGCCTGGCAACAAGCTCAGTGGGAAAGGTTAAAGGTCACACTGTTTAGAAATAGCCACAGCTTGTAACCCTTCTAATGTGGGAGTAACCCGATCTAAGCTTTAGATTTATATGTTTATAAGACATCTCGTAAACTGTTATGTACCATATAGATTTTAATACATTTAAAAAGTTGTTTTTTTTGGCACACGTGATATTACAAGGAACAATTAATCCTGTAATGCCCAATAGTTTGGCAAAACCCTGGCATATTTGCATCAGTGTCGGTGATTCAAAATCTTTTCTTCTCTGCTTTTTGGAATCATCTCCATGGTTTGCCTCCATCTCTCTCACACACACATACACACACAAGGCTGTTGACTCGGCGGTACAGTCCCCCCCCTTTTTTTTTTGTCTTGTCCCAGTTTCCAGCACACCTAAATCAGGTATTCAGTGTTGTCTAGCTTTGATGTGGTGTCGTTGAGTATATTTTTCCACTGTAATTAAATTTTCCTCTTGTCCGTGGCGACAGATTTGCATTTGTCAGGTGTAATGTAGTGAAATAAGGACACAGGTGTTTCATAGGCCCTGCCCATGTATACAGAGATCTTTTTTGTCCTTTTGTCCACACGAAAACAGGATTTTGGTTCACTGAAAAAGAAGCTTAACATAAAGTTTTAAACAAAATTATAAAATAATTGGGAGAAATTTAAAACTCCATTTCCACATGGAAAGGGCCGTAGTGATGGGCAAGAACACGATCCGTCACTGTCTTTTTAATCAACCAAACATCCTCTGCTTTGTGCCATTAACGTTTCCACTGTAAGCTCACAGGTGACATGGCTTGTATGTGTGGATTTTTTTTGGGGATGCAGAAATGGTGGAGTCCATGAAGAGCGTCGCAGGGAAGGATGTGGAACTGACGGTGGAGGAAAGGAACCTGCTGTCCGTGGCCTATAAGAACGTCATCGGTGCACGGAGAGCTTCATGGAGGATAATCAGCAGCATCGAGCAGAAGGAGGAGAGCAAAGGTGGAGAAGACAAACTCAAAATGATCCGCGAATACAGGCAAACGGTGAGGACGCGTCACAGAGACTTTAAAACTGTTCAAAGCTGAGGCAGTACTCATTGTACTTCATTGTTCATTGTATGCGTTTCCAAAGCATTTCATCTCGACGTGTCCATTATGTTGCTCTGTGTTGAGTTCTGTGTTAGAAGTCTTTCAAAATACTTGCATCTAGTAGGCGTCTTGTGCTTTCACACTTAAGAGTATTTTCACGAGTGGGTTCTTCTACACTCCAAAGCACCCCCCCCCCCCCCCCCCCCAAGAAGTGTTTTGTATGGGAAGCAGCTGGCTATAAAGTGATGCAAAGTGTTTTGCGTCCCATTCGCAAAATGGGAAAACGACCATGGAGGACAGGTGAGCTGCTGAAAATGTTCTCGAGCGAGTATAAGGAAATCTATGATGCCGCTGCCTCTAAAATATTTCATTGCCAGTATTCCGGTAATGCCATAAAACTAAAAATAACAACTTTGGCTGTTTTTTGTTTCCGTGATGTGACGTCCGACTTTAACGGGACACAATCGCACGAGGAACTCGGATTCTCTTTATCTTCCGTCTTAAAAGCTACATCATGTTAAATCCAGTTACTCTTTATTACTTGATGATAAATGTAACGTAGATCGCAAGCTAGGCCGGTTAGTTAGCCAGCACTAATATGACTGGTAATGTTGCTATGGTTACAGTTTTCATGTTGTGTGAGCCTTTCACCTTCCTTCTCCATATTAGCACTAAAGCATCTCCAGCTGGTGTTTTTTTTTTTTCTTTTCTTTTCTGTGGAAACAAACACAAGTGTGAAAGCACCCTTAGGTTATTGACCCTCTTATTTTTCTTTTAAGGTCATAGAAACCAGATGTTCCACACATTTCTTGCGCAGGATGGATTTGCGCAGGACGGTGTTGTTTTCAACCCGCACTGCCTTTCCATGGTGATAACATTAGCCTAATCTATTAGTAAGAAAACGGTACAGGCTGGCATATATCCTTTCTTTAATTCTAACCACCTGTGTGTTTTTTTTTTTTTTTTTTTTTAAAGCGGTCGTGTAATACCGTGACTGATTCGATCGTAAACCTCCTCATGTCGGCTTGTTATCTACTCTTGATATGAAACACTTGTGTTTCCTTTGTAGGTGGAGAAAGAGCTGAAATCAATCTGTAACGACATTCTGGATGTACTGGACAAACACCTCATTCCTTCAGCCAACACGGGCGAGTCAAAGGTTTTCTATTACAAAATGTACGTTCACATTCACACTACAAACCGTTTTATTTTATTTCCGCCAGTGCTGTCGGGTAACACCGGGCTGGGCGGTATGATGAAGTAATAAACAATACACTTTCCTGAGATATCACAAATATCATCATCTCTCTTTCTTTAAAAAAAAAAACGTTTTCCTGTGAGAAATATTGCTGTGGTATCTTCTCTATATCACCCGCCTCTAGTAACACATTAAGCAATAAACATTTGACAGAGGTGGTACTTTTATCGCTTGTTTGCTCGTTTAAGCATTCCACAGTCTGTTGATCTATTGATTATTTTGTTTATTATTATTTTGTACATCACAACTTGCCAAAAGCAGTGAATGTTTTTAAATGTAGCCTACCGGACATCCAGTGCAGTGAGTACCTTGAAGTTACAGCTCGTTATACAGATTAAAATGAAACGCTCTGGCCCTGTGCTCTGTTCGTGATGAAAACACTGTCCTGCTTTG
The DNA here is from genome assembly GCF_023375685.1 of Ictalurus furcatus. Taxonomy (NCBI): domain Eukaryota; kingdom Metazoa; phylum Chordata; class Actinopteri; order Siluriformes; family Ictaluridae; genus Ictalurus; species Ictalurus furcatus. Next base: position 14,191,886 of record NC_071282.1, read on the forward strand.
GCCACTTTGAACAGGTGCAGAAAGTCTCGCAAGTTGTAAACCTTCAAAACTAGATGCGTTCCATAAATACGTACCGTCACAATTTATTGTTTTATACTCAGCCGTATTTAAATTGTTTTGCTTTATTTATTTTATGTCTCTCACTCTGAAACAAACTTAAGCTTCAGGATCATGATTCTTGTGTGTGTGTGTGCACAGGAAGGGTGACTACCACAGGTACTTGGCAGAGTTCGCTACAGGCAACGACAGGAAGGAAGCAGCCGAGAACAGCTTGGTAGCATACAAAGCAGCCAGCGACATCGCCATGATCGAGCTGCCGCCGACACACCCCATCCGCCTGGGGCTGGCACTCAACTTCTCAGTCTTCTACTACGAGATCCTCAATTCTCCAGACCGTGCCTGCAGGTCAGCTCCAGATAGAGTTTTCTGGGTTTGGTCTGAATTCCAAACTTATTTTCAAGCATCCGTTCTATGATATCTTCTGTGCATGATATTGCAGTTGAGGGTAAATTACATGCAGTACCCATTCAGGAGGTTGTTCAGTACAAGAACAAATGTGCAAAGCAAAACAAGTAACCGATCAGGAACGTACAGATTCAATACTGAGAATCACTACGATACGCCTGAGGCTGTTTTCACACTCGTGTCTATTAACGGATTTCTAAAATCAGAGTGTAATTAATACTTTTATCCGTTTGCAGCTTGATCTTCACGTTGGCTACGTTTTCATGCATCAATATTCTGATATTAATCAGAATTTGTTCATATTATATTTAGTATTGAGTCATGGAAACGCCACAATCTGATTGGCCGATTCAGGTTAAGACAATATTCTGGTTCCCCGTCCTGGAATATGCCTGTTTTAATCAGAAATTTGTTGCATGTAAACACCTTATTCAGAAAGGAGATTCCTGTACATGCTCAGGCCAGGCCGCAAGGAACTGTGGGTGCTAACAGGTGCTTAGCTGTAGGCTAGGTATTTAGGAATGGCAACTCGGGTATATAGCCATGTATACAGGAATATTTCGGTGCCTGTACACATATAAACACTGTATTCGGAATATGGCTGCAACCCAAAAAAAAAAAGTTGTATATATTTGGAATTTGGTGTGCATGTACACGGAGTGTGATATGAACCAAAAAAGCAAAGAAAATGTTTGCTGTGGGGCGTGCAGGGCTAAAAATGTGTTTGTAAAACCTATTAGTTTATTGGTCAGAAAAAAGCCTATGGAAAAAGGTAAATGAACCTTTGCCAAACACAGAGAACATGGAGCTGTAGCTAAATAAACGATTAGATAATTATACAAACAACTAGCTTTGAAGAAATTGTCCATCACACCCAGGGTTTTTCTCAAGTTGTTTGTCTGCCCATGTATTCAGAGCAAAGTGTTTCTGCAGCGCTACAGCTCTATCCATTGGCTCAGTTTGCAGCTCAGTTTGCAGCTCGCATCTACAAAAATTCTGCAACCCCAAAAACACACAGGTTTGTTTAGTTCACTTCCTGCAGTCGGGTTGATTCAGGGTCAGCTCACGGCAAACAAAGGTGTGAAAGCAGCTTCGTGGAATTTCTCGTCCAATCTGATGTTTTATATATTGCACATTTGACCACACGTCCTCAATCGGTAACTATTGACCTACAAAGTGCACCTTTACAGTCATTTTTACCCGAGTATAAATGACTAGTGAGTTTTTTTTTTTTTTAAGTTCTTTATCCTGAAGCTCTGTTGCTCTGAAATGAAAGCTAGAGTTAGAAGGGCTGCTGGGTTATTTATGGTTCAAAGTCAAACACACGTGAGTCAGACTCGGGTGAGTCAAGCACATCAACCCATGAGGCATTTCAATTCAGCGCCACCATGATTGAAATGGAGTGTTGAATGTAATCACAAGAAGCAGCTGCTCTTCTGTGTGTATAAAATAAGCTTGTCATAGTAAAGTCGTCCAAAAAACAAAGTAATAAGACGACTGAAAATGCAGATAAAGCGCCCATGTCTTTACCTTCGATAAGAAATCCTGATTCTATGTGTATGAATGAGAAATGCCTCCATCCTGCCTGCTCTGTTACAGGATCTGTGTTTTCATGTTGGAACGTGTGTTTTTTAGCAATGCAGAAACACTCGTCTGGCAAGTGTTCTGACTTAACTTCCAGTGAATTCCCTTTTTTTCTTTTTCTTTTTTTTTTTTTTTTTATTATAAAGAATGTGGCAAAGAACACTTTCACCACACGGCACATAAATGCTTTATATATCCCAGTTCATTTGATCATTCTTATACTTTTAACAGTGAGTGAACATCTGGATCCCATTTGCAATTCTAGTACAAACCTTTTAGACTCCAGTTTAACTCGGCCTGTACAGGATTTCGCTGAGGGTTTTTTTTTTTTTTTTTTTGGGTGATTGGTAAATGGTCTGCACTTATATAGCGCTTTTTTAACCTTAGCCGGTCTACAAAGTGCTTTACACTGTGTCTCATTCTCACACACACACACCAATGGTAGCAGAGCTGCCATGCAAGGCGCTAACTTGCCATTGGGAGCAACTCGGGGTTCAGTGTCTTGCCCAAGGACACTTCGGCATGTGGGGTTACGTGGGCTGGGAATTGAACCTCCAACCCTACGATTAGTGCACAACCCGCTCTACCACCTGAGCCACAGCCGCCCTTGTGTTGTGGCCAAAAATGCTTGTTTTGTTTTTTTGTCCTTCTTTTGTGGAAAACTACGTAAATTGGCGAAATTGTTTACACGGTCTTTTTCAATGACGTTTGTTGATAAATGAGACCTTTTCGCTGTGCCCATGTTCGACGCGCATGAATCGAAGAGGGTGAATGCGTGTTGTGATTACGTCACGTGATGCATCTTGGCCCAAATCTGCGGAAAACCTGCGGTAATATTTTTTTTTTTTAAATTGCAAGCTCCTCCGTATATTTGCAGAGTTTGCTTGATTTTTGCGTTCATTTCTGCGATCGCAAAACCCTGGATGGACCGCTCAATTAATCCTCTGTGGTGTGTTCGTCATATTCCTCATATGCATATATTCATGACGAGTGTACACAAAAGCTCAGCTCGGGCGATTGCGAGTCTCCTTTCTGATCACGCCGCATTTCATTCATCAACCACCTCCAGATGAGCGTGATAGAAAGCTGTGTTAGGAAAGCTGCTATTTACTGTGTGAGGTGTGAAACAACATCAAACCAGCCCTTCATGTCTTTGTGAAACATCAGCTGTGCATCTGGTCTACAGCGGATCGCTAATTCATCAGTGTCTGAAGGTCTGCTAGGCTTTATTTAAGGACTGATCAAGGTCGTATCAGGGTAACTGTCTTTTTATCATGAATTACAATATGGTATATTAAAAAAAAATAGTTTAGTTAAACACAACATTTTAACTGACAAGAAACAACAGCTAGGCATCATGTTTGACATTTTTGAGTCCGTATAAGTTCAAGTGCAATCTTTACGTATTTATTTCCTTTTATTTGTGCTTCTAGCTTCTCAGCTTCTAATAATGATCGTTCTAGTATTGCAGATTGAAGTGTTTTGCAACAGAGTCAATAGTTTAAAAAAAAAAAAAAAAGTTAAATTGGTCATTTCTGTTTGAGCTGAAGGTTATGTTATCGTCTCAATAACAACAAATTGACATAAACGCTTCTGGAAGACGCGCTACATAAATAGATTCTAAAAACTTAGGAAACATTTATTTAGTGTTTTAGAGGTAGTATGTAGTGTTAGGACTTTGTAAAAGTCTGATGTAAAACTGTTCCTCTAAGGTATAGTGACACGGCAGAGCCAACTCTTGTTGATTTTCTAAAACATCCAGTCCGTCCAGGATTTCGCAGAATTTAAAACAAAATTCGAGCAAAATCCACAATATTCTGTGGAGCTCGCTTTTTTTTTTCTACATCACCGCAGGTTTTCTGCAGATTTGGTCCAAGACGCATCATGTGACATCACAACGCACATTCAGTCAAAGCCCTCTTCAATTCATGTGCGTCGAATATGAGTACAGCTCAAAGGTCTCATTTACCTACAAACGTTACTGTGAAAGAGCGTGCAGAACAAGTACGTGCGATTGCGATTTCGCCGAGTCAAGTAGCAAAAAAGGCAAGTTGCTTCGCAAATTTCACAAAAAGCCAGCGAAATTTTCTCAAAACTCTGCGACATCCTGTACAGACTAAACGGCACATCCCAAATGTGTTTTATTTATCTTATACTACAACAATTTATCAGCGATTTACATTTTATTAAATTATTAAAAGTATTTAAAATAATTTAAAATTATTAAAAGTTTTTATCATCTATTTATCTCTCTAGATCTCTATCCATTCAATGTTTTGGTTCGTTCCTGTTATAATCAACGGGTGTTCCTTATATACTCCAAGTTGTTGTGAATAGTTTGCAATTTAAGAATGAAGAGGATGGTATACTGGTTTGGTCCAATAAAAAGGAGTCCTCCATCCTGTGATGTGTTTTTTTATTTATTTATTTTTTTTATTTATTTTTTTACACATTTAAAAAAACCAAAAAAAACCATAATTTTACATAATAGTTTTTATTACATTTAATAATTGTTTAAATGTTACTTGAATATTCAAATATTTGAAAAGTTTAAAATATTACCCATTTTTAAAAACATATCACAATTTTATGAAGGAAGTTTGAAATGGAAGCGTGTCTCCCTCAGGCCTGACCCTTGACCCGGTTGTTCTCCTTGACTAGGTTGGCGAAGGCGGCGTTTGATGATGCGATAGCAGAACTGGACACGCTCAGTGAGGAGAGCTATAAGGACTCGACACTTATCATGCAGTTGCTACGCGACAACCTGACACTATGGACTTCAGACATGCAGGGAGACGGTAAGAGAGCGAGCAGGACCACTGAGCTCAAGAGCAGCCCGAGGCGCCGTAAACTGTTTACACGTCAACCGCTGGGCTCTGATTGGACACGCAGTTCAGTGGACACTTCCTGTTGTGTCCCTAATTTCTCATTCGTTACAGCAGATTCTTTTTCTGTTCTTTACTTGTCCCTTTCATGTTCATAGTTTCTGACCGTTTTCTTTTCCTTTCTTTTCTTTTTTTCTTTTACTTTACTTTTTGTTTTTCTTTTTCTTGTGTCCCTTTTGATTTATTACAGCTGATTTCTTTTCCCGTTCTTTCCTTTTCTGTCATGTCTCTAATTTCTAACCAGTTTGAACTTTATTTGCTCTTTTCCTTACTTTTTTCCTTATTTTGAACAACCCTCCTCCCGTTTTATTTCTATTTTATAAAAAATTTCTTTCCTTTTGTTAATTTTGTCCTTTTTTTATCCCTTTAATTTTGTTTTCTTTATCTTTCCTTTCTTTTTGTTTTTATTTAATTTCTTGGTTGTTTCTTTCATTCTTTTTTCTGTTAATTTTCTTGCTTTCTCTCTCTTTTTCCATTTTCCTTGCTGTGTTACATTCTTTGTCTCTCTCGCCCTGTCTCTTTCTCTCTCTTTCTCTCACCCTGTCTCTTTTTCTTTCTCTCTCTCTCGCTCTGTCTCTTTCTCTCGCCCGGTCTCTTTCTCTCTCTAACTTATGCTCCTCAGTTCTTTAACCTCTCGCTCTCTCCCCCATGTCAATGGTGTAGATTCTTAAGGACCTCCACTCCCCCCTCATTTCCCACTAGAGCTCCTCTTTGTAAGTTATCTCGCTTCTGTGCTTTTTCTCACCTTTTCTCTCTCACCTCTGCTGCTCCTTACTAACTACACTGCATCCTGCTGTGTGTGTCCAAGTGAAGATCTGTTTATTGTCCTCAAAGCTTCGTCACGAGGGCAGTGTGTTCCTCCCGTTCACATTAGATTAATCTACACTTTTGCACTCGTCTGAGGTCTTGCTCCAGCTAGCCTAGCTTGTATGACATCACTGATTGCTATTCCAGTCCCTTTTGTTTCTGGGCCTTTGTTTGGCTCCTTGCTAATTCCTCACCATGCATCGGTGTCAGGCAGTTGGCCACACAGTCGCCTTGGTTACACTGCCAAGCAGCAAGCGGCCGAGAAATCCTAGTGGGGTTCCCGCAGCCTGTAAATGAAGTTCCAGCTAACACTGCCTTGCATAGTTCATGATTTTTTATATATTTTGTACACATTTAACACAGCGCCTTGTGTCTGAGTGAGCTTTATGGACACTTTTAAAAACACACTCGGTCTGTTGCTTTGGAACACTCTCCGTTATATGGTGTGTTTGTGTGCATGCGATAGGACAGTCTGTGTACAGTACATTATCACTGTTTTATAGTAGTTTTCCACAGGACACTGCGGTACAGCAGCAAATCATCGATTCCACATTATTTCTATTGTCAAGTGACCCTAGGAACTCAGCTCTTGGCAGAGAACCAAGAGTACCACACAGGGGCATATGGATGAAGCCAGAAATAGAGCTAATATGGAAAAAAAATACACTAGTAAGCAGCTTCAGGAGACAATATCACTACGTTATCAGAACCTTTTAATTTCCTGCAGTAAAGTTTTACAGTTGCTGAGATTTACCTCAGGTTTTCAGGTCAGAAGCCTTCCGTTTGCACAGTACACTCACAAACCACACACAGACTGATTTCCACTGTTTTATGAATACTTGCATTCTTTAAAAGTTATAAAAATGAATAATAGCGAATGATTTCCAAACACTGCTTCATATATCGTTCTGAAATCACGTTAGAGACGCATAGTGCTGAACCAGCAGGACTCGGGGAGGCGAGTTGTTGTCTGAGGGATAAAGTTTTCTCCAAAATGTGCACAAAAATGAGTTTCAGCTTTTCGTTATCGCTCAGTACTGTACGTCCCCCAGACTGCTCGCTTATTCAGGCAGAAACGGCACGCAGTGTGTAGGGAGAAAAAGTGAGGGAGATGATCGTACTATGTTCATGTACCATGAGTTTATAAGGTTATTGTGTATTACGTGTTTAACGATATTTTATCACGTGACCAACATTTTGCTAGATAAAAATGAGGCGATCCATTTGCACACACCGCAGAATTCAGCGTCGACTTTCACGACAATTAATTGTTCAATTAAACTCTCGATAAAACGTCAAGCATGTGGTGATTGTCAGCCAGGTTTGCTTGCTTTCACAGTGTAGGAATTTCTAAAACATTTCGCACGCTTTGTCTATTTGCTGCACGTCATCTTCAGCAAGGTAAGAAACGAATGCTGAAATTTCACTCTCCGAGTCGGAATCTCTTCCACAAGTTGAGGTTCTGAAACTTGTTTTCGTCATCCGTGCCGCGGTGCATGTCTCTCCCATCCGAGTCACTTTAGCATGGCCGTTTAATTCATCTATTGGGACTGGTCGTTGACTCGTTTAAACGCAGGTTACAACTCTGTAGTACTGACGATAACTCGTGCAGTTCTAGGCAGCAAGTCATCCTTATTGTTCTAGTCACCACACAACCTTCAGAGATCTCGTCCTGCTTCTATGACGAGTACTTGAGGAGTTGGGGAATATTCTGAGATTGGATTAATAACCATCCTTTGCCATACCACACTGTCCAGTGGTCAAATAGCTTTTAGATACAGAAGAATCTGTAATAATGAGCTGTTACACATACTCGTCATCCACTTTATTAGGTACACCTGCACGTTCATGCAGTTATCTAATCAGCCAATCATGTGGCAGCAGCAAAGTGCAAAAAGTCTTGCAGATACACGTCAAGAGCTTCAGTTAGTGTTCAGATCAAATTGGGGGAAAAGTGTGACTCTTTGTGACTTTAACCGTGGCATGGACGTTGGTGCAAGATGAGCTGGTATGAGTATTACTGCTGATCTCCTGGGATTTTCACACACGACATCCTGCGAGTTGAGGATCTGCAGGCTGAAACATCTTGTTGATGAGAGAGATCAGAGGAGAATGACGAGACTGGTCTGAGCTGACAGGAAGTCAATAGTAAATCAAGTAAGCACTCTTTACAACTGTGGTGCGAGGAAACATCAGGTTCCACTCCTGTCAGCCAAGAACAGGAATCTGAGGCTGTCATGGGCACGGTCTCATAGAAACTGGACATTTGAAGACAAGTGTGTGTAATTCCAATGAGATCAGCAGTTTCTGAAATACTCAAACCCTGCCCATCTAGTACCAAAGTCCATGTCACGATCAGTCAACGTGCTGACCCTTTTTCCTTCATTCTGATGTTTGATGAGAACATTACCCATCACTCTTGATGTGTATCTGCATGATTTCTTTAGCATTGTGCTACTACCACATGATTGGCTGATTAGATAACTGCATGACTGTGCTAATAAAGTGGACAGTTTATTAAAATTTATTTATACAGTTTAAGTGTTTGTTATTAAAATTTGAAGGTGGGCGTGTTTTTATATCAGAATCAGTTTTTGTTGAATCTCCTCTGAGAGCTGATCTGTTGTCTTCCCAGGTGAAGAACAGAATAAAGAAGCACTGCAGGACGTGGAAGACGAGAACCAGTGAGACGTCACCGCATTGGACACTCTTTCCTCTACTTTCTGTCTCTCTCTGTCTCTCTCTCTCTCTCTTTTATCCCAAGTCTCTGGTCCTGCCCCTCTCAGGTCTCCATGGTATCACCGAAAGAGCTCTGAAGTCACTCCGTCTCCCCCAACACTCACTCTTTTCTCTCCTGTATGTCAGTTTAGCGCTCTGCTCTTTTGGGTTACACCCTGGGCATTTCTAAATGTTCCCCCGTCCCCCCCTTTACCCACCCTTCAACTTGGCACTATCAGATCCACACATGAATTGACCTCCTGAGTGAATAGGTATTGTGGAGAACTTCCCCTGCTGATTTATTTGTATTAAACTCGCCGAATGTCGTCTGTGTACGGCCTTATTTTATGTCTCACTTTGCTTTTATTTGAGCGCGCGGTAGCGGTACGGCATCGTTTGCCTCTGTTCCGTGATTGGCAGAGTTATTGCTTCTGTAATCACACACATTGCTGACTGTGTCATGGCAGCTGGGATGCTAAATCTCAGCTGGCTTTTCTGGGAGATGCAACACCCTGCAAAGGGCATTTATTTTTCTCTGCTTTGTTTTCAAAGGGATGCCTCTTCAATTTTTTAGGTGCCCGTTGTAAAGCAGGCTCTCGGAGCCATTGTGTTTTTCTGCCAGTCTATTCCTGTTGCTTTGCGAACACTGGCAGAACGTCGTTCCAGCACTGTATGTGAACACGCGCTCCTGTCTAATCAGGGGTGAAAAAGACCCCAGGGGAACTCCTCAGCTTTTACTCATATTCAGATTATTATTATTTTTGTTCAACTTGGTTCAGATTCAGATTTCTTTGCCTTCGCTTCGCCCCCCCTTTCTCATGCTCCCATTCCTCTCTTGCTCTCTAGAACTTTCTCGTTTTCTCCTCACCTGTTCGGTATGTGTCACTTGAATCTGATTTGTACTACTGGATATTCTGATCGGAGCCAACACGCACCATCTGTATTCTTAATGAAACACAGCATGGGATTAACTTTAACTTTCAAATAAAACCAAATCTAAGTTAAAAAAAAAAAAAAAAAAAAAGACGACATTTTCTTACGTGTCTCTAGTTTGTAGTGTGAATGTGTCTAAAATGTTTAATCATTTAGAGTGTCCCATCGAAAGTCGCTTAAATTGGAACTAAAAATGTCTGATTCAGTGGTTTTTGCTGAAAAGTCAGACAGACTGGGTATCGTTTTGTAGTGCAGAAATGAAGTCAGTTCTTATATAAATGAAATCTTTTTTCTTAGTTTAGTTTACTACTAAAGTAGCAAGAGTATAATGGATATTTTAAAGCATTAAAGTAAGCCACAAAATGCTAATATCAACAAATATAAATGTTGCTTTCCTTTCATCGTATCTGTATCATTATAGCTATAATGTAGTTATAGGGGAAGTTTATAATTGTTTATTAACAAAATTGTACCATTACTACACTACATGAGCTAATCATCAGAGATGCCTGGAATAAAGGCTGATGTGGGGATTTTGTGGGATATAGATATTTTTACCTATTCTAATTACTAAAAAGGACATTATCTATTTATATGCATGCTCGTATACACCCAAAAAATGCCATTCCATTGTATAAAACATTCAAGTAACATGAGACTGCTCTAAAACACTTCATAGAAACAAACAAAAAAAGTTAAAATATTTGTTGTTCTAGTCAGTGTTACGGGTTGTCACAATACTAGATTTTGACTTCGATGCCAATACAAACTTTTAGTATCACAATGTTCGATACTAATACGGTACTATGGCAAAATCGAAGCTTTACCAGTTACCAAGTCTGGTTAAAATATTTGGAAAATAATAGTTCTTCTTTACATAGAATAAAAAGCTCAGAAAATAAGTATAAAACAAGAGAAAAGTTATTAACTGAGTTTTATTTTGAAGTAATAATGATGGAATAAGATCATGTGGTTTTAGTTATTTCAAAATAAAACTGTTAGTTTATTTTCAGCACTTTGCTCCCCATATTCATGACAACTTATGACATAGTTTTAGTTCCATTAACAGCCTTGTGTTTCGGATGTAATGACATTTATCTGTGAACTTGCCGTTTTTACTGAACAGTTACTGCCCTTAAATATAAGCCTCTTATGACTAGGTCAGGACCCCTGTATCACAAGAGAACAGGCAAACTCTACACACACAGGGCAGAGGTGCGAATCTAACCCCCAACCCCGGAGTTGTGGGCTGGTTGTGCTAACCTCTAAGCAGGTCATGACAAAATAGTTAAATTGGTGCTACAATAGAATTAGTTTAAGTACTGCTTTAGTGATTGGTTGTTAATAGTCTCACATGAAACCTTTTTTTAAAGACATTTTAAGGGCACCCTGGACTGAGCAAGGTTGAATTGTCAATGCGGATGTGTATCAGATTTTGGCACTACATATGAAAAGAGCAACAATCAGAATTGAAAACTTATTATTGCTGTTCACGTTGTCATGAAAAAGTCAGATCTGTGTCTCACATGAGGAAAATGAATGAGTTGAGGCACGATTGTCTGATCTGTAAGCCTAGCCTCATAACTGGAGCGTTCGGTGTTCCATGCGAGTGAACAGCAGAGGGAGCTAGTGAGCTGCACATACTGAGCACTGCTTAAGTTCACTCACCGAATGTTGTGCCCATAAAGCTAATTTAGTGTGTTTAATCTCAGATAAAATATACAAGCGCTACTAATCTTATTGCACATTGGTTTGTTTATTGCACTCAACAACATACAAAGGTTTCTAATAATTACTTTATTTGAGTCTACATGATACATTTCCCTTTCTTTTATGGTGTCATAAGTGAAATTTATGAAACCGTTTGAAAGAATCTTTGAATCTTTCATTAAAGCCTGTGACGATGAGGACTTTCACAGATGAGCACAAAAATAAAAATGAACACAAGGTTGGGAGTGAAAAAAAAACAAAAAAAAACCTTTTCTAAATAATAGTGTGCTTAAAATAATCCGACTGATATATTCCTCACGTGAGGATAAACGTGACAATACAGTGGAGAAACAATGTTCAGTAACATGAGTGACATCATACATATATTAGGGAATTTTGTTTTTAAGTACAATCCATAATCAAGAAACAAGACAAATAATTTGTAAATAAATATATACATATACAACTAAGACATCCAACTCTTGCTGAAAACATTCTGACAAATAAGGGGATAATAATCAATAATAGTTGACTAATAATAGTTGACCAATTGACAACTCATAGCCTACTGTAAGGACACAGTCCATCAAACACAGGTTTAAAAACATGCCCTAAAACATAAATCACACTATACCAATATACTTTATACGGTTTTCTTCAGTCTTTATAAATATTAAAAACATCACAAATCTAGGTTCTGGCATCTGCTCTTTATAAAACTATGTCAATTTTATTTTTAGTAAACATTCAGCAACAATAAAGAAGACTTTTTTTGTGTTTACTTTTAATGTACACACTTATATATATTTAAAGATCTCGGTAATATAAACATTGATCGTACCTAAACATACACAACCAGGATAACAAAACCCGTACAAACTTTTTTTTTTTTTATCAAACATAGTGACGCTCACTGCAAAAACTTAAATAGTAACAGTGCTATTCTAGAAATGCTAAAAATCCAGAGTTCACGTCATGTTTCCTAAAAATCCGTTTCAAAGCTGTGAAGAAGAAAAAAAACAAACCAAGAGCCTCTTTTTTTGTGCAGGAAATGCTACTAGTCAAATCTCTGTAGCTCTAGTTACTCTAATAAAATCCGAAACACACGGGGACGTCCTCGTCCTCACTTCTGAAGTATTGCTACAGTCAGTGCAAAACAGTTACTTTACGAACACAAGATTACGTACAGTATACAAACACAACTTGAAGTAATTGTAACGTTAGAGGTGAGAGATTGGAGCAGAAAGAGCTGTTCCTACCTGGCAGGTGCATGCATGAGTCAACACGCAGAGTTATTACTGGGGAGGAAAAAATTTACAGCACGCAAAAGGTGAACTTCTGCAGAAGACCTGAAACCACTTCTCTTCATTTATACAATAAACACCTGCATCCGGTTGCACCAGCGGAAGTCAAGTTTAATGTTAATGGCCTACACTCTTTTGAGTTTACTAACTAGGCTTTTAAAAATGAACAGGTTTCTCAGTGAGCAGTCTTACCACGCAGGGATTCAAAACGGTTTACTTTTCATTTTGGTTTGTTCGGAACAGATATTTACATCACGATATTAGTTGGAAACGAAATAAAAGAACCGGTATTAACGTTATTTACATAAGTTCAAGTGGTTTTATTGTTATTTCAACCGTATACAGCTGGTACAGTACACAGTGAAAAGAAACAGCTTTCCTCCAGGACCACGGTGCTACGTAAAACTACACATTAACCACATCTGATAGCCTACTCTGATTATAGGAAGCCTAGGATATAAATAAACCCAAACAATGCATTTAACCAGAAATATGTGTATTTATTTTTTTAACAAATATTGTCTTTTACTAGAATTGTAAAAATACTTTAAGAATTTTGGTCTATTGGGAAAATGTTTAGGTTTCGGCGATACACTGCAACTGAAAAAAGAACTTTATTAATTGGTTAAGCGATTTTTTTGTTTGTTTGTTTTCAATTACGTTCTGTGAAAATTTTTTGCCCCCTGTTACGTTATAATATTCATTTATAACTTAAAACTCACACCTACCCATAGTAGGTGCAACGCTAGCCTTAAATAAAAACCCCCACTTTGTTGTAAAAAGCAGATCATCAGTTATGCTTCCATCCAAGATGCGAATTTTAACTTATGCGAAAAATTGTTATACTGCATAAAACATTTGCGAATAAAGCTTCTATCCCACGTGTTTCTATCCCACGTGTTCAAGAGAACAAAATTATCGCTTCTGGGGAAACTGGTGCAAAGTCGTCTATCCAAACATACCAATCAAGCCGATTGTCTAATCGCACGATTCGCTGAGGCAAAGTCACGTGACTTTTTTTGATGCGCATTGAGGAATCCATTCAGTAAATATGTTTCTATAGTAGTTTTTGCTCAAGTCTTCTTACCGAATAAAAAATTACCCACTTCAAATGAGCGCATAAGTATTTTATGTACATTTTGGAGATTTTATTTGCATCTGGAGTTTTCATCCAGTGTTTTTTTTTTTTTTAACGCGATATCCCAAAATTCATATAAAAATACATGGATGGAAACATAGCTATTGATTCTGTCCACTTTTCTATGGGTCTGCATCAATCTGATTTTTCTCAGATCAAGAACATGTATTTTTCATATTAATCAATACCGGAACTCATAACGAAATGAGTAAGTTACTTCGAATGAATGAATTATCAGGCACGTGTTTGAACATTTAATTTAGCTTTGTTTATGTTTCCCAAGTGTTCACACACTTAGGCTACAAGGTTTGTTCTTTATAACATTAGCGAGCTGATTTCTCTAGACATTTTTCTCAACTAGTTAGTGTTCGCTGCTAGTAATGAACTCCTCATAGTAGGAGTTTGATGTTGAAGATGTCTATTCAGGTTATTTGTATCGATATTTTTGCTTTGATTGTCATTTGTAGCCTGTGGAAAAACCTCCAGATCGCCATCATCACTGTTTAATAAGCGACAGAACGCACACTAGGCTAGGCCGACGTTATGAAGTATCACCAGGTATAAGATGCTGGCATCGGAGCATGTAAATAAACACGGCATCAAACCGATATTAACAGATTCACTTCCCTGCTTCTTCACCCGTCTTGCTTGAGCATGTAGTGTTTCCTGTTAACGTCGAATCACGTTTCTGATTGGCCGGTTATGCCACAATACATTTTGCCACAATACGCCACAATACATTTTGATCTACGATAACTTTACGCACTACTATGTTTTGCAAAAATTCCAATCACTCTCGCGTCCGGCTGGTGCAACTGGCTCCTCGGCATGTTTTCAGGTCTCACTCTACTGGTTTCATATCCGTGGTTAAAGTTGTGTCCTACAATGTTGTGAGTTCACTTGTACGCCACTTTGGATAAAAGCAACTTCTGAATGAATAAAAGCGAATCTAAACGTGTCGTGATTCCGAGGCTGTTTCATTGTTCTTCCAGGCTGGTTTGTTTCATACGGACATGTTCCTAAACGCGCAGCCACAACCAACAAGATGGATGGTTTTTACGAGCAATGCTACAACTTTGTACTCAGAATATACGATCACCTTCACTGCTGTGTTATCTGCTCAAGAGTAGGCAGCGATGCTTTTATGGACGAAGTGGAACTCTCTTTGAAATGATTCAGTGTGTGAACTGAAAAAAAACAAAGCTGTACATGTACAGTGTAACTGCATTTGTCGTCCGGACAGATGCGGCTTCAGGATCTTTCGTTCTGAGCTATTAGTCCGTCCGTCCCTCTTGAGTTTCCTCCACTGTCTCTGCTTGGCCTGAGATTCAGCTCAGGTTAACACCATGTCCAGTGTGAATGAATCAAAACTCAAAACGAGAACTAAACTGGTTTGACTGGTGGACTTGGATGGAAGTTGGGATGTACAGGAGTTTTTTTTGTTTTTTTTTTAAAGCTGCCCAAAGAGGATGGAGCAGAGGAGGAAGATTGAGTAAAGCAGCAAGAGGCCCAAACCCAAACGCCGGTCCAGCTTCCAGCCGTTCAGGTGAACACTCAGCACCTGGACGCATGAGAAAGCGCACAACAAAACACTTGGATTCCTTTTTTTTTTCTTCCTCAAAATACTCAAAAAGGATATTTGAATATATCTGAAGTATGTGGAGGTTACTGTGGACATTTGGATAGTCATCGGAATATAAATACAAAAAAATTGACTTTGAGTGAGGTTAAGGTTAGGGGTATGTGTAGCATTTCTTTTAATTCCCCAACAGAACTCAATGAAAAGACATTAATTACAGTAAAACTAGGGTGTATGGGTGTAAGACTAAGGGTTACTCACAGTGAGGAAGACAGAAGCTAATAGCAGGATAACCGAGTACACCAGACCTTTATTGTTGATGAACACCTGGCAATACACGGAAAAGAAACAGTGACAGGAAAAAATAGATATATAGAAAAATTTGTGCAATCGTGTAACCAGGAAATTCATTACAGTTTTCACGTGAAGTCTATTGTGTTGAACTGATCCACTGTTTACTGATGGAGACTTGAGTGCAAAGCTATCATAGCTAGCATAACTGTTCATATGAATTGTGCTCCAAAGCCATCCTCAGTAACCTCAACGATCTTTCGGCTGTTCATGTGGGGCCAACCTCAATTAATCCATTAAAGACATACCGACATTGTGTCTCACTTATCAAGCTGGATACGGACGTCTTTATTCATAAACCGTTCCTATGAGCGTTTACACAAGAAATTCGGTATTCATGATAATCCCGTAATGTTGGAAAAAGTTTTCATATCCTACTTGTGCACCTGAGTGTGTGTAAATTTACTCCTAGGAAGACCTCGACTTGTTTGACGTCAAATCATATCATTTACATGGATTACTGCACTTACTGTCAAGTTGACATTTTTAAATAGCTTCTTTGTTTTTTCTTATTTTAAAAAAAATAGCTTCTTTTTATTACATTTACAGTGTTTAGCCCTCATCCTGAGCCACTTATAGAAGTGATTTGGAGTCTCCAACAAAAGCACATCCTCATGCTAGTTCATTAAGACAGGGACTAGCACTACCATTGAGAAAATCTCAAGAAGCTCAGTCATTTAATATTATTGCCATTAATTAAAGAACATAAATAACGAAAGCGAGCCAAGACAAACCCATAAATTAAAGACAAATAAAAATGGTCAGTCAGTTATAAGAAAAGTAATGCCGCCATTTAAAAGATGGATGAGCCGGTCTGTCTGCATAAACACACACCTCAGCTGAGGGAAGATTGAGGTCACGCTCATGAGGTAAAACATGTTTAAAGACCGGTATGAATTTTTTCAGAGGATGAAAGCTGGGTTGTAAATCGGTTCTGATTGTCACTACATCTTCCTTTAATGCTGTGCAACACTTCCCGCATGTCGTCTCAGACACTTAAAACGATTTATAAATAGAAGTTTCACTGTGGGATGTGCTTGGTGTCCATGAGTACAGTTTGGATTTTTTTTTTTTCTTCCCTCATTTAAATGTCAGCTCACTTAATTCACACCTAATTCAACATCTGGGTATTTTTTTTCTGGTGCTGTTACACTGCTAAATAATTGCATTGCCATAGAAGTAAGTCAAAGTATCTTCCACTTCTGCCTTTCTTCCTTTCCTTTCAATGCTCATTTCGCTCTCTCGCAGCTCTCGGACCTTTTCTGGCTTTTGTGGGCGTCACTGAATGCAAATGAGCTGTGCCAGGAACGCGCTTTGCACTTTTTTACGAGTGAGCATCATACGCATGCGAGTACAAAGAAAAATCAGTGTTTGAAAATTCGGTTTGGCTTACGCAAACCGGTTTGGTTATGATTCTTGACTCCATAATCCAGCACATGTGTGTAAGATTTATGCCAGCGGTATATAAAGTAGAAGTTCAGGTAAAAATGAAAATGTAAAGTAGCTTCAGTGTAAAAGTACAGGAGTAAAATTGAGACAATGAACATGTTTTAGCTGCTCGATTGTGTTTGGGTTAAGGGGATGTGCATGAACATTGGATGAGAAACACAGGAATATTTTTTTTCATATCCTTCCACCTAGAATTGGATCGATAGCTGTTTAAACATCTCACAAGTATGCCCCAGCTCTTAAAAGAAGCGAAAGTGTGCTCACCGATGATCCATATTCGACCACCAGCGTTCTGAGCATCCATGGGAAGCCCAAACCCAGCAAGATGTCAAATATATTACTGCCTATTGAGTTAGATACCGCCATGTCTCCCATACCTGACACAAACACACACACACACACAAAAGAAAGAAACACTCTAATAAGTTGTATGTCTATTCATCCGAGACTTTCCTGCTCCCTTGCTATTACACTATATTTACACACAGTATTATATAACACTCAAGTTCTGTTCCTGTTGGTCTTAGCTGAACGTTTTGCTCTGCTACAAGCTATGAGATTATTTGTGTAGATTTAGGTAGCAAAAGTGAGGTGGGGGAAAGCTTTTGGCCTTTTTTAAGGTTCAAAAAGCTTTCTTCATCCACATGCAGACCCTTCCACTCACTGACCTTACCGATATGAACAAACTGAGACTATTAAAGACTATAAAGTCTTCTTTGCACAATAAAGGATTGTCGGGTATAGAATGCCTATTATTTATCACAGTGTTATCATTCTGGAGCCACAATCACTGTGCTGTAACTGATTACCCCACGGCAGGGAGACCCACAGTGTGCAGAATAAACTAGCCCAAATAGCAGTTCTGACATCCATCACATGTGAATGTAAATACATCTTACAATAAATAATTACCGTTGTATATACTGTTTTGCGTTCGTAATCATTGCTCAGTGCAGTTAAAGACGTTTGCTTTATTCCGGTAACGAAACTAATGACGTTTAAGTGAATAAGTATCTGTAATGCTATGTCTACAGTACTTCTAGAACAAGAAGAAGACAAGGATTAGATTCATAGTTATCGTGTACCTTGGCGAGCTACGATCAGGCTAGCCATGCAATCCGGCACACTGGTGCCCGCTGCCAAGAACGTGATGCCCATGATATAATCTGGGATGTCCAGGGTGTAGCTGACAATAGTGACCTGAAGGGACAAATATTAACATAACAGTATTTAATATCATGTTGCATCTACTCTTACAGTTGAAGTCATAAGTTTACATACACCTTGTAGAATCTGCAAAATGTTAATAATAATAATAAAAAAGAATGAGAGATCATATAAAATTGCATTTGTTTGTTATTTAGTCCTGCCCTGAAGAAGCTACTTCACATAAAAGATGTTTACATTTAGTCCACAGGACACAATACTAACTGAATTTACACAAATGAACCCACTCAAAAGTTTACTTAATCCCGTGTGTCGTTACCTGGATGATCAACGACTGTTTTTATGTTTTGTGATAGTTGTTCATGAGTCCTTTATTTGTCCTGAGCAGTTAAACTGCCCACTGTTCTTCAGAAAAATCCTCCAGGTCCTGAACTTTCTTTACTTTTCCAGCCTCTTCTGCATATTTGACCCCTTTCCATCAGCGACTATATGATTTTGAGATCCATTTTTTCACACTGAGGACAATTGAGGGATTCATACACAACTATTACAAAAGGTGCAAACATTCACTGATGCTCAAGAAGGCAACACGATACATTGGGGGGGGGGGGGGGGGGTTAACTTTTGAACAGGATGATCGGTGTAAGTTACTATTATTTTGTCTTCTTGGAAACATGTAAATATCTTAGATAGTTTCTGAAGGGTAGTACTAAATGAAAAATATAAGATCTTTAAACAAAATAATAACAATTTACACTGATCATCCTGTTCAAAAGTTTACACCCCCCTGGCTCTTTATCTAGTGTGTTGCCTGCAGATTTTTTGGATAAACCAGCGGTGAATAAATTTCAGACAGCATGCACGGAAGGGGAAAGGACTCAGGACATCAAAGACACATTTTCTTCTGTTAGTGTTTTTATGTTGCACCAACTTTTTGGGATTAACGAGCCTCTGTCTTGAGAACCAATAGAAACCAAGAAGTCAGGACTGTGTTCTCTTTGGTCAGTAAAAAAATTAATGGAGGAGCTGCTTATTATGAAGTAGCAGTCAGAGCAGACTTTTTCCCCACTGTTTTCTTACTGTTGCTTGACACACATCCCAAATGAGCCGTCTTGTCGACCAACATTCTGTTTTTCCTCACTGCAATGTCGGCACCTTAGATATTTTGATAACACCACAACAATTTGAGTTCTCTTACCATCCACACCATCAGGTAGGAGAAAATGGCGATCCAGAGCGTGGAGGAGATGAAGGTGACCATGAACCAGCGATGCCAGCGGGGTAGAATGCAGTTGGGCACGGTGTAATACAGCAGCACACCCAGTGGCCATGATACTACCCACTTAACACGGGCTGCACAACCATCTGGTGAACACGTAGTCATGATATACAAATAATTATTCATTTACAGCGTCAGGAATAAAGATACAAAATAACACTTCGATCTGTTAGATCCACAATGACTAGCAGGAGGTTTGGGATAACCTGGCACTTGGAGAGGTCTGAAGATTTCGTCCCTGTCCTCCTCTTCCTCAGGCTGAAGGTTATCTGTTTTCACAGCCCCATCTATGTCTATCCTCTCTCCATCCTGAAGGGGTCTCTCCACACTCCCTCCGTTCTCAAACCCTCCCGAGCCAAATGTCTTCACTGGGCTTCCCCTCTGCCCTGATTCCCTTATCAGCCTCTGTCTCTGAAAAACAGAGTCAACAATTTCTATAACTTGTAACATCAATAATAGGGTGATAGGCTGATACTGTACTGTTTTCATGCATGCCCATGCTAGTTACTACGGATATATGTATCATATCATATATATTTATATTAAAATAGTTTTCCAACATAAAATTTAAGGACTAGGGACTGGTAAACATTAAAATAGGTTTTTTTAAAAATCTTCACAGAAATGTTCAGCCCTTTTAAAAAAAATAAATAAAACAAAAACAGAAAGACTGTAGAAAAGTGTTAATAAAACGACTGTATGTAAGGTATTGTTATACCACAGCACTGTTGAATTCTCAATTCTGATTGGTCAGAAGTTTGTTTTGTTTATTTTTCTACAACAGCAGCTCTGACAGTAATGTCGGCTGCAATTCAAAATCACGGGTGATATTAACGCACTTGTTAAAGAGCACCTATTATGGTTGTAAAACATTCCTAATTTTATACTATAAATATTATAAATTAAATAAACAAAATGAACACTGCAGAGGCATGAAGATAATAATGTGCTTAGGGCAACTGCTGGAATATATTTTAAAATAGATGTATTAATAGGTCAGCGATTTAGTAATCTGGTGTGATTTGGGTCCCCTGTATATAGAACATATACATATTTTCAGACAGCAACCTAAAACTATGAAAACGTAGTTTTCCACTGGTATCACTTTTATTTATCTTAAACAGCCTGTGGGGGAAAAAAAGTGTTTCTTATTGTTTCTTCCAGTCAGAAACATCCCAGGCTTTTCTCCCGCTGGCTGTGCCATGCTATGTAAACCACAATACGTCCATCAGAAATTGACCAGTAGGCATCAGTGGCATCTGAATACCGAGTGTGTGATGGAGTGTAGTGTATACTGACGGTGTGTAGTGTATCTCACTTCGCTGATGAGTACGCGGCCGGCCATGCTGAGACGGGTGCGAGGTGAGAAATGGGGCGTGATCATGATGCGTAGCCCCGCCTCTGGAAAAGAGAGCTGGTGAGGCCTGAGGATCAGCAGCTCATCCACCATCACTACTGGAGATTCCTGCTGTGCAGCGCCAGACTGACCTGAGAACGGTACAGAGATATATTAACCTACACTGACCTGAGGACAGTACTGAGATATATTATTCTACACTGACCTGAGGACAGTACTGAGATATATTAACCTACCGTGACCTGAGAACAGTACTAAGATATATTAACCTACAGTGACCTGAGGACAGTACTAAGATATATTAACCTACACTGACCTGAGGACAGTACTAAGATATATTAACCTACACTGACCTGAGGACAGTACTGAAACATATTAACCTACAGTGACCTGAGAACAGTACAGAGATATATTAACCTACACTGACCTGAGAACAGTACTGAGATATATTAACCTACACTGACCTGACAACAGTACTAATATATATTAACCTACACTGATCTGAGAACAGTACCGAGATATATTAACCTACACTGACCTGAGAACAGTACCATGATAAATTAACCTACACTGACCTGAGAACAGTACTAATATATATTAACCTACACTGATCTGAGGACAGTACCGAGATATATTAACCTACATTGACCTGAGAACAGCACTGAGATACAGTATAGTAATCTAGACTGACCTAAAAACAGTCCAGTACTGTTCTAAAAGCAGTGTATGTTTGACCTTTATACCTGGAGCCAAGAAATTTCCGTACTTTAAAATTTGTAGTTTGTATATTTTGTATTTTAAAAATACACTGACAAATGACAGGCTACCAGAGCTCCACGCACTGTCCTCCCCAAACACACAGAAATCATCTCAGATAATGATGTGACTGTTACCAAAAACACCGACCAAGTGCTGACAGCACCAAACACACTCAGACACAAAACACATGAACAGACTGATGCAACAGCATAAACACACACTGGCTCACACTAAATTAGGAAAAGAGATGCAGCAGCAGCAGCGTGGAGTCCCTGTCCAGAACAGCACAAACTCCCCAGTAATAAAGTGACCTAATCAAAATACTATTTCAAAATATTTTCATAAACTCTTCTGAAGAACAGGAAAACTAAATAGTCAAGAATACCATTTTACTGGGCAAGTTCACGTTTTGTAAACTATTATTTCAGAGACTGATTGCTTCTTATTATTCTCTGTAACAAAAGGGTTTAAAGTGCAGTACAAATGAAGTTCATAAATTAAACTATTTCCTTCTCTTGTCTCCCAACAGTACTGAAAAATAGCAAGAGGCCGTGTTTAACTCCTTATCATCAATAAGATAAAATGCAGGTGTAAACAAGGATTTGACCTTTTCTCAGAAGCACCATGGAGGTATTGCAGTTGGCTCCATCGTCCACAGTGTCATCGTTTCTAGGGGTTTCTCCTCGCTGGCAGCACCGCCCTGGACCACCGCAATGATGCTCCACGAAGCTCGCAATCTGACTGTTAAATCTGCGCACAGAAGAGCAGCGTGAGCACGCACACATCAAGGAAAAATGACTCTAAACAAAATCTACTACTGCAACCTGCTTTCAATACTGTAACTACTGAATGGAAGCAATTATACAACAATGACAAAATTATAGTACAGATGAGAGCAAAAGTTTGCATCCCCATGAGTTCTGGCTGTTGAAAATGGTAAATTACCTCAATTATCTTCAAAAAATACAATTCCAGGACCCTAAAACTATAACGTGGCTGCATCCTGCAACAAGGCAACATCAGAATCAACATAAAAAGAGTTTCAAAAGAACCAAAACACCAAGGAGTCAGAAAGACCCTCTTGGGTTTAGAAGTTATTAGAGAATTCATTATTTGATTAATTATTTTACATTTAGAAATAGAGATACAAATCCATTAAACTGATATTTTGTTTTTAATATCTTAAGACACTGTTTGTGTAACAAATAGTAACAATGAAGGAACTCGTTACCTTCATTCACAATGATTTACTAAAGGATTTCATGCGTGAAAGCATGTGCCTGATTGATTTAAAAAAAAAAATTCTACAATCTTATTTACCAACAGGGTTTACATAGCATTGTGTCTTTCACATGATCAACATAGTTGTCCAGATTTGCACGTTCGCCTTAATGAATATGTGATTTAGGGTGTTTTTACCTAAAAGTGCAAAATGCCTTATCTGCGCCTTATCTGCGCAAATAGATTAATTCCTGACCTATAATTTACCGCCGGCTTAAAATCACCTTAAGAACGGAATTTATGTGCACGAATTAAGACATACAGAGGGCATGTTTTAAATTTGCAGTAACCTGATTCCACCAGCTGGAGACAAAAATACATATAATACTAAGTTAATAAGGAGAACGTTGATCTAAATTATGCCTTAGTAAAAAATAACCAGAATATAACACACTAATGTCTACATACTTTTATTAATTTACTTATATCATATTTTGAACAGAATCGTTTCACTGCTTTGGTTAGTGTCATACTTGAGTTTTTGTTTTGCCCTTTCAGGAGTTTCTCACAGGAGCTACTGGAAATATTTATCGCGCACAAAAATCTCATTTACATACTGTTTCCTCCTCCAACGTTGCACACGATATAATTCATCCAATTATACTTAAAAAAAAAATAAAATACTTGCAACACATCTACTATTCCCATTTCATACACATTCCTCTCCGGAGTCTTAAACAACAACAACTGCTGACTTCTCAAATCTGATTGGTCAGATCACAAGTTTATATTAATGTCCTCATTCGAATGCGTTATTGTTTCTATAGTAACACTGGGATTTGTATGGTTGACACATAAACAGCTAAAAAAAAATCGTGTGTAATTGTCGACGAGGTGAAGTTTTCTGTGAGGAGACGTATCACACCATGACACCACGCCCTGCCATGTTTTATTCCTTATTTAGTCAACCAGAACCTAAACGTCTTGGTGTAAATTTGTTTTCTTCATTGTGTCCTAAGGGTATGCAAACTTTTGCGCTCAACTCCACACGACTGCATCGACTCACTTCATGATGAGAATGTAAACTCCGTACATGGAGATCAGGAGTATGGACTCCCACCTGGAAGAGTGTACACAAGACAGATAAATAGAGCTCAGTGCCAGATACATGCTCTATTTGGAATTTGTTCGTTTGGAGCAAAGCGTGATAAATGCTGTGTGAAAGATCCACAGCGATGCTCAATGACTGCACTTGCTGTTTTAAAGGAGGAATAAATGTTCGCTGATTCGTCGTTCTCCCCTTTTAATAAGCAAATTTTTTTTCTTTTTTT
Source organism: Ictalurus furcatus (assembly GCF_023375685.1). NCBI lineage: Eukaryota > Metazoa > Chordata > Actinopteri > Siluriformes > Ictaluridae > Ictalurus > Ictalurus furcatus. Next base: position 14,215,923 of record NC_071282.1, read on the forward strand.
TTTTCTTCCAATTTGTGACTGATTTAATTGCGAAGGCTGTTCTGTGTAAGCAAAGCACAGAGGTAATAAGCCTGTTTGATAGATTCATTGATATGTAAAAGTAATGAAGGGCTGTAATTAGACTCACCACACAACCCTCTCATCATAGATGACCTAGAGGAGCAGTTCAGGAAATGAATAAAGGCAGCGAATTAATGACAGCGAGCATCGGTTATTATAGAATATAGCAAATCAGTTTACTCAGTAGTCTATTCATGAGATAATCTAACATTTGACTGGCTTTACCAGTGTTCAGCTTAATCGCAGGGATGTTTATCACTCTCTCTCTCACACACACACTCACCAAGATCAAAGCCAGAACTGAGAAGATGTAGTAGAGTGAGTCTCGGAACAGAGACCACCAGGTAAGAGCCACCGTCTGTGAGCGAGAGACCGAGATCCACATTACTGATCACACACAATAACGCTGACTCGCGGTCATTCATGTGTCAGACAGAGGACAGCTGATACACACTAATGCAGACGTGCTACAACTGCTAACAAGAAAATCCTAGCACAAAGAGAGAAAAAATGATTTTTATTTTTCTTTTTTACCACAAAACCCTAGTATATGTCACTGGCTTCATGCGGACAACATAAATAATAAAACACACCGATATTTAACTGAAAACTATTTGTATTGAAATATTTGTATTTATAAAATATAAGCATACTTTACACAATTCGCAGTCTTGCTCAATGTCCATGTTGTACTGCACATAATACTGCAATAACCATTTTTAGACCGAGTACAAGTATTTATACTTGTATATAAGTATATATAGTACAAGTATAGTACAGTATATATAGTACCGAGTACAAGTATTTATACTTGTATATAAGTATATATAGTACAAGTATAGTACAGTATATATAGTACCGAGTACAAGTATTTATACTTGTATATAAGTATATAAGTATATAGTATATAAGTTTGTTGGTACTGATACTGAGAACAGTACTGAAATAATCTACATACACTGAAAAGCCTAACAAGTTGTCTGTACTCAAATGATTGAGTAAACATGTTCCCTCCATTTAATTGAGTAACGGGGTCTCCTAAAACTTGTATATTTAAGTTCACTTAAGTCATTGCTCATGCAGACTGTACTTAAATTGGTGTTCATATAGTGGCCTGTATAGTTTACTGAGCAGGAATGGAACCTTCACGGCCTAAAAAATACCACAACATACACCAGGGAGCATCGATGCTCTACAAATGTAAGTAGCTTGTTGTCATTGTTGTAGCTCTCAAATGATTTCTTAAAAACGCGATTTTTAACATTATTTGATGTTCTGTATATGGTTTGTTTGAGGGTAATGACTTTTTTTGTTTAATGATTTTTAAAATATCCACTAGCTAGCCTACGATCCTGCTTGAAGTACCATGATAGAATAGTGATTAAGCTAACAAATTTATGACATATAGGCTGCGTCCGAAATCATGTACTGTGACAGTACATACTGCATTCGATGCAGTACCTACTGCAGAGCCATTGAAAGAATACGCACTAATCAGTATGTGTGTAATATGTAATACAATCCCGGACATATTACATCCACCATGTTGGCACTGTCATGTGACCTTCGATGTCATAAAGACAAAAATCTTAAAGGGACCACTAGATTAAAGCAACCGTACTAATGGCAAAATGCACTTCAGGAAAGTTAACTGAATTAGTAATGTAATGTGGGCGGGGTTAACAGACTGAGGTAAATTCGTTGCCGTTAGCTTGGCCGGCTAAGGCATGATGGAGATCACAAAAAAGGTTGTGATAACAGTTTTCTTGTTTAAACCTTCAACAAGTTAACAATTTATTCGGATATTGCTAAACAAGTCCTGTTTAACCAAGGGTTAATACTTAAAAACTGTTGACGCGTGGTCTTCCGCCATTTCCTGAGCTTGTCCGCACCAGTCCTGTTGCATTATGGGATTTTTGACTCGTATAGTGTCCATCGGTTGCATACTGCAAAACTGAGACGCACCCATAGCGTCATCTGTTGATTAGTGTGGCAGCGTATACTAGCTGTACGTCACATAGTATCACATGCTATCGGAATTTGGTATCAAGGCATTTTTTTTTGTGTATATGAGTACAATCATCAGACTGCTACTCAATACCTAATATCAGCACTGATGCATCTCCAATAATAAGTATACAGACTTCAAGCAAAAAAACTACTTTTTAGAAGTTTATTACTGACAGGAAAGGAAAACATCACTTTTATGCCTAAAATACTCAATATATCATCAAAATATAATTATGATGTATACAATACATACTGAAAGAATCTATTAAATCGTGACGCAAAGCTCATTTTACCCTATTTTCACATTTATTAATTTACAAACTTGCACTATGTGCATTCCATTGGCTCACATGATTGAGTCAAACTAGATAAACCTGGCACAAAGCCAAAATAATGGCAGAAAAAAAATGCGCACGTTTCACGTTCTTTGTCCTTCCTGTGACCGCTATATAAAAGAGAGTGAAAATCATAAATGCTATGGCTACTCTGTAGACGTCCGCACCTCTGCTAATGGCCGTAAAACTTTTCCAAACCTTCGCAGCATCGAGCAGGCATTAAAGCGAAAGTGGGAGCCTCATTATTCATGTTTATGCTCTTTATGAAATGAAAATGAACACTGAGCTAGAAAAAAGCTCAAAGCTGTCAAAACCCACAGACTAACAACTAATGCAGAACGCTGGGCCATTATCAGTAGATAGAGCAGTCACAACTCAGTGGCTGCTGGAAAAATTCTAATTACAGACTGAAAAACAGTAAAGGCTACAGAAGCAGTCACCAGCATTAAAATGTATAAATAAATAAATCTATTGCAGATTAGAAATTTTCTCACATTCTCTTTTTTTTTATACTTCCTGATTCTTTTGTTATATATATATATTCATTCTGAGATAAACTGCTGGAACAGTTTGTGATTCTCTCAAAATCTTCCAGCTTATTCTGTGTGACAGACTGCAGTATGCAGTATGTTTGAAAAGCTAAACACTGGGTTAAGCTATGCACAACCTTTGAAGTGTCAATCAAGATTTTCTCCAAAAACGGCAGCAGGCTTACATGTAAGAATCATTAACACCTCAAAACAAGAGAACAAGGAATCCATTTTCACTGGCTGAAAGCTTTTTTTCATTTCATAGTTTAGTAACTTTTAGTATAACATTCAGTATAGTAACTTTTTTTTTTTTGGCTGTTCTTCAGACTCCAAGACTTCAGTTGCTTCAGGGACTGTCATTTTTAAAGCCTGTTATAAAGGACTATTAGCATGGCATGATAAAATTTCATTTGTCTAAACCAGTGGTCTACATGACACACTACAGGGTGTCCCAAAAGTCTCCACATATAGAAGAAATAAAATGTTTTATTTTAAGAAAAATGTCTTCCAAAAATATATTTTCCAAAAATATATATTTTTCAGATAGGCTTTAAGAATGCCTTTGACAAAAGAAGACCGTATTGAAATCATTCTCATGGCTGGAACGGGAAGCTGTCGCGAGGTTGCGATGGACTTTAACAGGAAACATGGCGAGCTCTGAGAGTAGTTTTGACTGCAAGACAAATCACGGGTTTATACTAACGCTGTAATACATTACCATTTGTTACTACAGAACTTACACAGGGTCTTTTAAAGTGGACACTCCACACAAATGGATTATAAACATATGTGGTGATATGGTGATGTTTTCTCTGAGCATTTAGCATTCATGGACGGAGTCTCCAGTGTCACACTCAGAGGTAAAGCTGTAAATTTAAGTTTTCCCACAAAGGAAAGTCTTCAGGATAGAGGGTTTTACGCTTTTGTTTTGCAGATATTCCACAACATTCAGCGTGACTATAAAAGGATAAAACATACTACATGTTGCTCTTTTATAAATATGTTGATAGCATTGGGAAATCGCCGTGATATAAAAGAAGTAAAACTTTAAGACGTGCTGTTACAGGAAATGAATCAACTTCAGGGTAGTAACATGAACTTTGTTTTGCTGTTGATTATTTTCTGTTCTGCTGTTGGTGCTCACGATGCACACCCTGTCATGTGGAGACAAAATGTACGTATTTAGAAGTGAAGGAACACGTCCGCCCACTTTTCCTGGTTCCTACACCCATGTGTGTGTGTGTGCTAATTAAACAGATGGAACAGACAGTTACCTGACCAGCGAAGATGCCACACACTCCGATGATGACGAGGATGTTGAAGACAGCTGAGCCGACAATCGTTCCCACTCCTACATCCCCCTTAGTGATGAATACACCTGTCAATCAAACAGAGGCTATAATTAGATTGACGGGATTCCTGCTTTCAGAATCAGTCATCATGATTTGTAATGCTTTCGTGCCGTACCCAGACCTATCAGAATTATTACATCGTCACTTAATTGATTAACTGAATTATTCCAGATTCTATAATCTTATTATTTCATGTGTAGTCAGTAAAGCAGAATCTGTCGACATACCTACGGTTAATTCTCAATGAGCTCATCAATATAATGAAAATTACGCATATATTTGTTCATTTTTCTATGAATTATTTGTAACTATAGTTTATCATGTAACGGAAATATTTAGTTAGTGATACAAGCTGTAACTTGACACTACGGCTAAAATTTGACAGATCTTATGGTACCAACAAACAACGCTGTGCCAGTCTGGGGTTTTAAAGTGCCAGAAAAAAACATTAATTATGAAATAAATCCAAACACATTTTCTGGTTCTAATTCCTTTAAGTGGCCTAGTTCCCAGACTAGTTAAGACCCTTTTAACTAAAGGTTTTTTGGTTAATACTCACTTAATAATCTTTGTTTAACATTACATAATTGAAATGACACAGAAGTGACCTCTGAACTGACCAATCAAGGAGGTGAAGAGCTCAGGGGCAGAGCTTCCAGCAGCCATAAATGTAGCCCCAGCCACATCCTCACTGAGGTGCAGGTTCTGAAGGAGATGAAGAAAAACACAGCAGGTGATTATGCAGCTAAAATGCATCCGAAACACACCACAGGGATAGAAATGTAGGTCAAGTAACAGACTTGGTGCGAAAAGCATACGGACACCCCAAAATCTCACGGGATTATGATCCTGTTCAATCTCATTTCTTTGCCTAAGCTCCTTTCAGCGCAGTCGCTCCCCACAAAAGCAGTATTATCTGAGGTCGAAAAAGCCCTACCGGCAAGGAAAAGCACTCCGATCTGAAGGGAAATGCACTTTCCAGATGCTCCTCATTAGCAAGACCTTTAACTGGATTTGGTGACACGTTGCGCTAACATCTCAAATAAGGGACAGGGAACAAATTGAGCTGTCATCACTTTGTGTGGCCGCTCGTATGGCGGCCATCCGTTGTGCCTTCTCACCTCTGAGATCTTCTCCAGGGAGGGGACGAAGTAGTCATTACAGACGATAGCAAGAGCGTAGAACATATAAATGGCCTGGGAGAGTGTGAGAGAGAGAGACAGAGAGAGAGAGAGAGAGAGAGAGAGATAAATGAGTAAATAACCAGGGTCCTCATGTATGAATTTTACTTCTTATATATTTATTGTGCTAGGTTTTTATGTTTAAAAACAAAATGGATTGAAACCTGAAATTTTATACAAACTGTACAAATATGTCCACAAACTGAAAAGTGTGCTCATGCAGTGTGCTCAGGTTTCCCTGATGGAGAACTTTTAGTCAGTGCTAGGATGACATGAGTGTATAACTGAATGATTAAATTAACGAATGACTCATTGATTATGGAAATGAAAGAAAAACAACGGATTTAAAATAACCAAAAGACTCTAAAACGGTCCTGTGGCAGAATAAGGCCTTTGTAAAAACTATGTCAAAGCTGCAAAGCACAAGATTGACAAGTTAAAATGAAAAACATATTGAGTCAGTGGAGTAAAAATAAATAAATAAATAAAACTTGGTATAAAAACTTGGCAGAAAGCCTGTAATAGTATTGTACAGTCAGAACTGTCAGGTCCGAACTGGCGAGAATTGCTGAAATATTTCATCAAGTTCACCGATATATTATGCCTTATCACAGTCCAAGTTACGTGTAGATTAGTCGAGATTTATCTACAAAGCAAAGGGGGAAATGTTAATTAAATATCTTTTTAAAAAAAAACAACCCAAGCACACTTCAAAGCTGCAGACTTGCCTCTTATTGTATTAATAGTACGGAACAAAAGGTTGTGTACTGAATATTAAATAAGAAAAGAATGAATGAATGAATATATGTGGCAGCCTGGGTAAGGCCTTCACATGGTGAAATTTTCTACTATATATAAACTTCTCTGGACTGAAATACGTTCCTCTCTTGTATGCATCTCAACCACAAGTCAGCATTTTGAGTCAAACTTTAAAGATTACACTCTATTTGCAGTGCAGGAGCATTCGAGATATTCTCATCGCATATCCGAATACAAACTGAGCTGATGAGGTTTACGTCCATTTCTCTATGGCACATTAATATCCAGCAACTTGATCAAAGTGTGACGTTCACTGTGTGAAGAAACCACGCTTAGTCTGCAAGGTTTTAGACAATTTTGGACAAACTGACTGTTTTTACCAGCGCATTTGTAAGACCAGATTCAAATCAGAGTCAAAACATCCCTGTGTGTCAGGTTTCCGAGTAGAGCTGTACATTTGTTTCATGCACAAAGATGTCAAACAGACTGAGGAGCTGTTTCTGTTTGAAACTTTCCACTGTCGCTGTGACTGTTGTCAGGATCGGGAACTCGAATCAAAAACTCTGACCTTACGTTCAAATGTATTTGGTAATCTAGAAAATTCAGAAGACTTTTAAAATTTTTAAAACTTTTTTTAAAATTCAAATATTAACTGTAACAGGAAAAGCAGTAAGTCTTAGTACTCGATCTCATCTAGAATAGTGCACAAGTGTGCAATTTGAGACACAAGACTAGTTTGTTTAGTCAGTTGCACAGTACCACATGGAGCTATACTGCCCCTATTATTTAGCTTGGTACTGCACCATGCTGATCCGTAATGTTAATTACTGAGGATGTGAAAAAGCAATGCTCCAAATGACCATAGGATATGCATGGCAGCCATCTTGAACGTGTGTACACGTAGTTAAAGCGAGTATTAGAGGTCGACCGATTGATCGGTTTTGATGATTAGTCGGCACAGATGATCGATTGCTAGACCTATTGGTTATCAGCAAAAATCCACACCGATAGTTTTTCCCGGTTGCGTCAGTTGCAGGAGCGGCTAGACGCGAAATAAAAACTACCACCGACAAATGTTTTGTGTTATATGAAGTGGTTTTTTTTATTATTATTTATTCTGGATGTCTCTATTTTTATTTGTTATTTGGAGTGTTACTTTTTGGTTCATTTTGGATGTATATCGTTTATTTACTTTAATATTTATCAATAGTTAATATATATTGTTATTTATATATTTATTTCAATTTCATGGTACAGTCAGAACTGTTTATTTTTGTAATAAAGTTCAAAATTTTACTTTGCGTGTTATGTTTTCATTCGGTATCAGTTTTAAAAACGATCGTTTGATTAATCGGTTATTGGCAGGTACCGCCCAACTTAGTTATCGTATCAGTAAAATCCTCTATCAGTCGAACTCTAGCAAGTATAATTCAGCTTTTAAACTGGCTCCTTACCAAATATGATTAGCAGGAGGAAAGCCTAGGCAAAAGTTTCTCATTGTTATGTTGAAATATATTTATAGTTTCAGAATAGAATTCAGTCACGGCAAGATCTGATGGGTTTTCCCAGACCGCCACAGATTTGAGACAGGAGCCATGGATGTATGCATACTGTTAGAGATCTTCCCAGTGCCCTATATATAGAGAGTACATTTACCAACATCAATTACACTCTTCCACCAACTATGAAGAGTGGCTTAATAAATAATTCTCTTAGACAAGGGGGTACTTTTTTTACTTCTCTGGGTGGAGCCTATCTGGAAATGGCAATCAATCAGCCTACAGCGCATGGACTGGGGGAGGAAACTGGAGTACGCAGAGGAAACCTCCGAAGCACAGAGAGAACATGCAAACTCTGCGCACACAGGTGGGAATTAAACCCCAAAACGGAATGTTTAAAGTAGTATAAAGTAGTATGCGTTTATTCTCCCAAAGTCAAATTCAGTGTCAAACAAATCACAGTCATTTTGAATTGTATTATTTATAGCATTATTTATAACTTAATCATCACTGGTTAAGCATTATAAGGTAACTGTCACCATTCAGTCATGTTAGCTGCTTAACCAGACCTCTGTAAGCAAGGAACTGGACCGTTACAAATTTTAGTTGAATACCTCTGAGCTAGTGGTTTCAGGTGCTTTAAAGTGCTTTTAGTCTCCCTGCTTTTAGGCTGTTTGCTTTTTCTGTTTTCCTCAGTGTATGCATTGAAAACCAACCATACAATAGAATCTCTGATAACAGAGGGACTGTTTTGTTTTTTTTTCCTCAAGTATTGAACAGAAGTGTATTGTGCGATGAACTCACACATAGCACGTGTAGCAGCACGGCCCCCCTCTTCCTCTGTTCCTTAGTAAAGATATCTTCAGGGAACTCATGGATGGCTGAGAGAGACATAGCGAGAAAGAGACAGAGACAGAGAGGAAGAATTACCCTTTGGACATATTTTTTTGCAGTTAATCTTTCTTTAAATGGATGGATGATCATGTACTAAGCATGATGTGTTGTTAAACATGATACACAGGTGACTATATTTCTGTTTAACACAAAAGTGTCAATATTTTGTAGTGTAGCACACGTTTATGACTTATCTCTTCAGGTATGACCCCGGTGTAAGCAAGTGTTCTATGAAAATTTCACAATATCACTGCACACCTGAATGAATTGTCATAAATATCCATATCATCATATCATTATCATTAAATCTTACCATGACTTTAGTTTGCTGAACTAAACTGCATGATCAGAAAGTAAATTCAGTTATCTGTGGCTCAGGTGCTCTTAGTTATGTGTACACCTGTGCATGCGTGTGTGTGTGTGTGTGTGTGTTGTCTCTTGTGTGTAAGCACAGCAGGAGCCTTAAGCACTCCATGTGTGCAGGTTAGAACAGCAGTCAGGCAGAGGACAAAATGAACTTTAACGACCGTAGAGAGCCCGGTCTATTTTTAGCAGCAGAGCATCACCACGCCACCGGAGGCTCACATACATACGTAACAAGGCTGCATCGCCGCACCACAGCCGCCTCCCTTATACACACACAAGAATCCTGTCTTCTGCCTCAAGTGTGAGGCGATATTATTCTCCAGTCCTGAATTCTGACACACACAGGGAAGACGGTGTGTGTGTGTGTGTGTGTGTGTTCTGTAGTAGAGCCACCAGTGTGATCTGTGTACAGGCACGTGTTCTCATCTATAGAGGAATAAACATTCAAAATGAAAATCCACCCTGACTTTCTCAGGCCTGATATGGCATGCTTCGGGCACAGATTTTGTAAACGTGTAAATCTCTAGAGCCCTGAGAATTTGGTTGGATTTTCATTAATGGTGTTATAAACTGATTCTTGATCTATATTTTTTATTTCTCCAGCCTACATTATGATTTTTTTTTTCAACGCAACGCACTTGTAGATTTTACAAATATTAGCATTTTAGTGGTATAATTTTCAGGAAGAACTACGCTTTATGTATTTCCATTCGGGCATTCAGAACAAATTTCCCAGTTCAAAAACTTTTTATTGTAAATATTTATGTTTTTCAACGCACATAATGCTCAGGATCGAACCACAGACCCAGTCAAAATACATGCAGGCAACATCACACAGGGATAATCTATATTCAGAGATCAAAACCAAGAGGTACAATGACATAAAACATGTACAGAACAAGAAAGACTCTGACTTAAAGTAACAAAGGCAAAATTTTGTGACAAAACACTAAGGTATAAGCAGACAAACTAATAAATGGGCTGACACGAAACAGGTGAATACAATCAAGGAAGAAACCAATGACAGGACAGGGAGTGGAGATAGGATAAAAACGGAAACCAAAACATGAGCACGTAGTGCTGTTCACCATGGGAAGTGCACATTTCAGGCCAGAAGATCCTTGTGTCACATGATAAAATAAATCAAAATAATACAATGCAAGTCATTTATTGCATACTCGTCTGTCACATATTTTAAACCTACAGACCTATTTTCTGATTGATTATAAAACCCAAATTAATATTGGACTATGCGTCATTAGTAATTAGAGCATTACTATAGTCTGTGTTTTTATGTAGCTGAATCTCAAACGGTGTTTCATTGTGTACAGTAATGTACTACCAAGGTTTTACAACATCTTTACACTATACTCTACGCAGTGAATGCGTATCGTTAATACTGAGCCAATTGGGAGTTGTGAATTCTTCCCGCATGAAGGTGAGAGATGGTCAGTTTTTATAATGTTAGAGTCAAGAATCAAAATGTAAAATCAAGCTAAATGTGAAAGTTTATGATAAATGGACCCTATTCTCAATCCTCCTCATGATTTATATGATACAAGCACACAAAAGTTGTACTGCTAAACTGCTAATGTTCACTCTGTCTGTCGCAATATAACATTAAAGGCACACTGATATTTAACTAGAGCGCCGTGAGTATTAAATCCCTGAAGTGATTCAAATTCAAATGCAAAGTTTAAAGAAATGATTATTAATCTGATGACACTTTGAAAGAAAAACATGCATACGCTTATGTAAAAGTTATGACTATGGTGTTTTGCACATCGATGAGACAGGAATACAGAGACTGAACACGGGTTTAGAAGTAATCTGAAGTTTAAAGAGGTATAGATGAAGGTACACACACACACACACACACACACAGAGGATCATTTTTGTATCTTTAGTCTGGACTCTTGTGGCTCAGACTGTTTAAACACACATTAACCCAGCAGGGATGCCACATGGCCCCGGGATAATCTCACTATCTCTCCTTCCTCTCCCCTCCGCTCCAGCACACTGTTCTCTCTCCACTTTTGCTCTCTTCTGCTTTTCTTCTTTATCCTTTCCATTTTCCATCACACCCCTCTCCCACTCTATCTCCATTTTCTTTCCTTCTCCCTTCCCCTTCCCCTTCCTCTCTCTCTCTCTCGCTTGCTCTCTCTTGTTCCTTCTGCCAAAAGAGGGGCATAGCAGCGAGAAACCCTGGACGCCCCGAACGAAAGGCTTTTTTCGCCGAACGGTTTCGGTACAGGCAGTTGCCATGGAAACCCTCTCCCAGGGGGGATGTTGGTTTGTCGATGGGCTGCCGTGGCAAGCCTATGGAAGTCAAGTGGAAGAGCGAAAACCCGGGTGGAGAGACGCACTTTTCCCATGGACTCGAGTTAGCACATGGAAAAAAAAAAAAAGGAAGGAACAGAGAGGAAGAGAGAGAGAGAGAAATAGAGATGACAGGCAGTAGAGAAGTGCAGTCGCTAAAAATATTTATTTTTCCTCACCAGCTCTCAGGAGAGAGTTTGAGAGATGGATTATGAGAGAGCAGAAAGGCCGTGCCTGTCATAACCAGGAGAACAAACTGCATGGCTGTAACTGAGCTCCTATTTTAACAGAGTTGCACAATAAATCCTACTTGAACTGTTATCCTCAAGTGACAAAACATAATTGACTACAAAGTGGACAGTGAGTGTAGGACTGTGGTTTATTTGCTTTAAAGCAGTGATGCTCTCACCTAACCTACACATCTAAAATGAATAGCTTTACCACTCATCCCTCATTACTTAACACACTCAGCTAGTTAACTAGTTGAGTGTGTTGATCAGTAACTAAGTAGTTTCTGTGATTCTGTTATCACTGTAGCCTCAGATTCCTGTTTTTGGCTGACAGGACTGGAACCTGAACGTGTTTTTCTGCTGTTGTACTCCATCCGCCTCAAGGTGTGGCATGTTGTGTGCTTTTGTGCTCACCACAGATGTAAAGAGTGGTTATATGAGTTACCGTAGCCTTCCTGTCAGCTCGAACCAGTCTAGCCATTGTCATTTTTGTGCGCTGTCATATTTTAGCCATTAATCAGTCGTTTTCACAATTTTGCGATTGCAGAAATGAATGCAAAATCAAGCAAATTCCGTAATATTCGGAGGAGCCTGCAATTTGTCAAAATGGCCGCAGATTTGGGCCAAAATACGTCGTGTGACGTCATCACAACGTTCATTCGGTCAATGCGCTCATCGATTCAGGTGCGTCGAACATGAGTACACCTAAAAGGTCTCATTTACCAACAAAAATCACTGTGAAAGGCCGTGCAGAACAATTTTATGTGATTGTACTTTCGGGAATTGAAGTAGTTTTCTGCAAGAAAGCACAAAAAACTCCGCAAGTTGCATCACAATTTTTTTAAAAAGCCACAGCAAAATCAAACCTTTTTGGCTGCAACAATCACAAAAAACTCAAACACAAAAAAATATTGTGCAGGCCTACAATAAAATACACTCATCTGTGGTTTATTCCATCTTGTATTGGTCATTAACCTTTCTCATGTTCCTACATGAAGAGCCCTGCTGTTAAAACATGGCTTTGTTTAAAAGAAGAAAAAAAAAAAAACAGTTGAAACATCTGGCAGGAACCGAGGCTCATGCCCACCGCAGGGCCCAACCTGTCTGAACACATACTCATCACAGTAACCTTTCACCCCATGGCCACGGCCTTCCGATCCTTTCACTGTGCAGTGCGAGTCGATCAGGTCTCCAAGTGAGTAAGCGGTAGCCAATCAGATGCAAGTCTGGTCCCGGTGGAGCTGCGTGTGCCCGTAGCCCCCAGCAATGCATGGCCTCGTGACCACAACAGCTCGTAGTTTGGCTTACACTATTTCTGTGTTTTTCAGTTGTTTCGCAACTGATCCAACCAAGAGCTCTGGATGAGGGTCAGAAACAGAGCAGTGATGTAGTATAGTGTAATCTTTGTGAGCAATGTGTGTGTTTCATGTGATTTAAGATATAATCATAGGGTGGGGTGGATGGGTGCAGAGCAAAAACAATGCCAGAGTGAGTACTTATCTGTATTACACTAGTGTGTGTGTGTGTGTGTGCGAGTGAGAGAGAGAGAGAGAGAGACAGAGAGAGAGAATGTTGTGTTATTGACTGCAGAGTCTGCAGGACATCCTGGAATCCAGCTAAGTTATCAAGTGAAAAACACTCCAACCTCGGCAGAGTCAGCACCACTACACGCACTGAAACCCCATGCTGTCCCCCCGGCGTACACACACATACACACACACATACACACACACACATGCACACACACACACACACACACACACACACATGTACACACACATACACACACACACATACAAACACATGCACACACATATACACACACATACACACACATGCACACACATGCACACACACACACACACATACACACACACACACACACACACACACATACAGTGCATCCGGAAAGTATTCACGGCGCATCACTTTTTCCACATTTTGTTATGTTACAGCCTTATTCCAAAATGGATTAAATTAATTATTTTTCTCAAAATTCTACAAACAATACCCCATAATGACAACGTGAAAGAAGTTTGTTTGAAATCTTTGCAAATTTATTAAAAATAAAAAAACAAGAAAAGCACATGTACATAAGTATTCACAGCCTTTGCTCAATACTTTGTTGAAGCACCTTTGGCACCAATTACAGCCTCAAGACCTATTTTTGGGCAGTTTCTCCCATTCTTCTTTGCAGGACCTCTCAAGCTCCATCAGGTTGGATGGGGAGCGTTGCTGCACAGCCATTTTCAGATCTCTCCAGAGATGTTCAATCGGGTTCAAGTCTGGGCTCTGGCTGGGCCACTCAAGGACATTCACAGAGTTGTCCTGTAGCCACTCCTTTGTTATGAAGATGAACCTTCGCCCCAGTCTGAGGTCCAGAGCGCTCTGGAGCAGGTTTTCATCAAGGATGTCTCTGTACATTGCTGCATTCATCTTTCCCTCGATCCTGACTAGTCTCCCAGTTCCTGCTGCTGAAAAACATCCCCACAGCATGATGCTGCCACCACCATGCTTCACTGTAGGGATGGTATTGGCCAGGTGATGTGTGGTGCCTGGTTTCCTCCAGACATGATGCTTGCCATTCAGGTGAAAGGGTTCAATCTTTGTTTCATCAGACCAGAGAATTTTGTTTCTCATGGTCTGAGAGTCCTTCAGGTGCCTTTTGGCAAACTCCAGGCGGGCTGTCATGTGCCTTTTACTGAGGAGTGGCTTCCGTCTGGCCACTCTACCATACAGGCCTGATTGGTGGAGTGCTGCAGAGATGGTTGTTCTTCTGGAAGGTTCTCCTCTCTCCACAGAGACACACTGGAGCTCTGTCAGAGTGACCATTTTTGGTCACCTCCCTGACTAAGGCCCTTCTCCCCGATCGCTCAGTTTGGCCGGGTGGCCAGCTCTAGGAAGAGTCCTGGTGGTTCCAGACTTCTTCCATTTGCGGATGATGAAGGCCACTGTGCTCAGTGGGACCTTCAATGCTGCAGAAATGTTTCTGTACCCTTCCCCAGATCTGTGCCTCGATACAATCCTGTCTCGGAGGTCTCCATACAATTCCTTGGACTTCATGGCTTGGTTTGTGCTCTGACATGCATTGTTAACTGTGGGACCGTATATAGACAGGTGTGTGCCTTTCCAAATCATGTCCAATCAACTGAATTTACCACAGGTGGACTCCAATCAAGTTGTAGAAACATCTCAAGGATGATCAGTGGAAACAGGATGCACCTGAGCTCAATTCTGAGTGTCATGGCAAAGGCTGTGAATACTTATGTACATGTGCTTTTTTGTTTTTTTATTTTTAATAAATTTGCAACGATTTCAAACAAACTTCTTTCACATTGTCATTATGATGTATTGTTTGTAGAATTTTGAGAAAAACAATGAATTTAATCCATACTGGAATAAGGCTGTAACATAACAAAATGTGGAAAAAGTGAAGCGCTGTGAATACTTTCCGGATGCACTGTACACACACACACACACATACAAACACACACACACACACACACACACTCACACACAAATACAAATCCTGGTCACATGCAATCCTCTGACACATTTCCTTTAAGCACACACATTTGGGACACTAGTGCACTCCAGACTGTGGAAAATGTTGACCTTTGCAGAAAGAAATTGCTGCCTAAGGAATGTTAAAGACCGGCTCTGCCTAAACCCATATGTTTATAAGTCGATATTAGTCTCTAATAACCATAACATAAGTTTAAAAAAAGCTTTCTGTCATGCAAGATATAGTCCTGTAATGAAAATGTACACTTAGCTACATTCTGGCATCAAAATATGACAAATTTACTTAAACCACAACTACATTAATATAACAAACATGTGACAGGCCACGCCCCCAAGCGACAACAATAGTGGTTGCTACACACCCCACAAAAGATCAAAATAGGAGTGACACGAGTGACCTGTTGCTTGCTAGTATGAACATAGGGTAACTATTTTGTCTCTTTTGTGGAGTGTGTAGCGACCACTATTGTTGTCGCTTGGGGGCGTGGCCTGTCAAGCATATTTTTCAAGTAGCTACCTAGTTAAAGTAAAATAATGCACTAATCAGTGTGAAAATTGGTTGCATGATTTGCGTTACATACTAGCTACACAGATCGCTCACAGATAAACCATCGATCTCTGCTACTTCTTTCTTAGCTTTACATTTTTTTGTACTCTCTCTATACACATTTAATGAGAGGTCTTCGCGAATGAGAAACGTTGGACCACTCGTTCAACAGGACTGTCTGAAAAATCATTCGTGGCAATCGTTTGGATTTGTTGCTTTACCACATTAGAATTAATTTGCATGAAATTGACCAATTCAAACGTTGTTTGTCACGCTTATGTGTTGCATATGTCCATATAAGGAACCAGAAGAAAAATATATTAAGTATTAATGGTCCATTCAAAGAACATATTAGCTGCCTAATAAGCTGGCATGCACAGCTTCCCTATTTACCATTTGCAAAAGACATGGCATAATTACAGATTTAAAAGACTCGACACTTTCAAAGACTGTGTGTGCTCTTGTGTATGTGTATGTGTGTGTGTGTGTGTGTGTGTGAGTAATAATGATGTGATGAGTCCCTGTGCATCAAGGCTTAAACCATAATAGTTTCATAATACTAATGATGAGTTATAGGTATTCAATTCAATATCATAACAAGTGTCTTCAGTGGCTTTTAACAGGACCACTGCTCCAAAATGAAAATCTGAATAAGGGTAATGATCGAGAACACTACTGTGAAAAAGCACTCTAGCAAGTAAAAAAAAAAAAATCAATAACAGCATGTTCGCTTCCAGTTTCCATGTTCGTGGTTTGACAGATTAAAATGACCGCATGCTGAACAACCTCTTTTAATCTCAATCATCATAACATTATTGACCGCTCACAAACAGGTACAAACTGCGTAGAGTGGAACTAATCAGCTTGATGTTGCTATTTATGCAGTTATGCCATTTCTGGCACGGCGATTCAAAAAAATAAGAACTGATTTAATGGCACTAGGAGGAAGCAGGAGCTAAAACAGAAACTACGAACTAGAAATCTCTACACTATCGCTTTCATATAATAATATGTCATTAGGGATGCATCAATACTGAAACTGGTATCAGGTATAGGTCCTATACCATGCTTGTTTACACACTCATAAAAAAAAAAAATGCTGTGATACCATGCATCTGATACCATGTGACATTATCTGATGTTAGCTTAGTGTACATGGTCACACTAATAAACAGGAGATGACATCACTTAAAGTCTCCATGAAATCAAAATGGCTCTTAGTAAGGTTATCTATAAGCTAGTGTGCTCCAAAACAATGACAAAATTTCGCATTTAGAAGATATATGCATTCAAAATGTCGCCCAACAATTTTGATGACATCATTCTGCACTTTAGCGTTTCATCCGATTTTCTGTCCAATCAAATGCTCTCTAGAATCTAAGCTGTCCAGCCAGTAACATTATGAAAATCACCTTGCCGAAGTTTCCATTGTTTGGAACAGCGATTGGCTAGTTAAAAAATGGAGAGGAGTCACTCGATGTGTCCATCCCTGACTTCCTGTTTCAGTGGTGATTATGTCAGCACACTGAATAATGCTGCACGTTTCAAGGCACTTCACAGGGACAAAGTAAAGGAGACTGTGCTGTAAAAGCTACTACAGCATTTTCCTATAATACAAGGTAACCTGATAAAACACACGTCAATTTCAGTAAAAGAGTGTGAGGATCGCCAGCCTGAGACAACAGAGCAGTTTCAGTGAGCGCAAGGTGCCGTGAAGTGTGTGCACGCAAATGTTCGCTAGCATGGAGCAGTGAAGTGAGTAGAAGACAGAGAGAACACTTCACTTCTGCGAGCACTGAGTACTGAGAAATTACACGCTACAATTCACTTGTGTGCAATTTATTCATGGCCAAATTTTAATGCCCACTGATACAGCTCTGTACACTCAGTTCGACCGCCCTTACACTCTCTATTAACGATATTAAACGCCATAAAGTCTTAAGCCTAGTTCACACTGCACCGACAGACGCAGACCAACGCCAACAATCACCAACTTTTAAAAGCTGGCCGTTAAACACTGTCGTGTTCATGTTCATACTGCCCAAGATACCAACAAACTTTTTTACAGACAGTCAGACTGGTTTAAAAATGCATGATCTTTTTACCGCAATCAAATATTTATTATTACTCCTGTATTTAGGTGACGTTTTTCGCCGGAAAAGATGAAGAGTGAAACAAAAGAGGTTGGGGGTGAAGCCTGGGTTGTTGCGACGTAAGTGACAGGACACTTATTTAAATTTATACAGAGAACTGCAGATAGAGGATGTGCAAAGCTTTCAAAAGTTTGCCCGCTTTGCCCCAACAACGAGAAATGAAATCTTAAGGCAGGCTATGTGGTAAGCTAAGACCATTATTAGGTCATACGTTTTCGTAAAAATATTGTTCATAATGTAAGTTGTAAACATATGTTGCGACGTCGCTTCTTACTTCATGAAACTGAATACGGAATATTGCATACGGTTAGCGGGTGATCCGGATTAAAACCCAAACACAAGAGTAGATGAGTAGATCTTTACCATGGGTCACAATAAACCATTTTATTTAATTAACACATCAACACATAATTTATCCTCTTCTGTCTGATTCGTCCAGAAAGCTGCCATTTTACCCACAACAACCACGGCTAGCAACCTAGCGCACAGGCTTTCGTTTCTATGGAGTTTTCAGGGACGCTTGCCTCATTGTCAAGGCAACGGTTTGTGCCCAGGTCAGATTAAGTCAGAGTTTGTTGGAAAATCATACCACACTGCTCAGACATTCCACGACAGACAAATGCAGATTGAAAATGTTCAGTCAGTGCAGACGGTGAACTTTAAACAGAAAGCTAGCAGCAACCAACATAAACAGAGCTAAATAAGATGTTCCGTGTCGACCCAGATTGCTTAATTCTAAGTACGTTACTCATCAGTATCAGTATTGGTATCAGTAAGCACCAAAAAAAATTTATATTAGGTCTGAAAAGATGGGATTGATGCATCCTTAGTGGTGATTTAAAAACTAGATGGTTACGAGAAAGAAAGAGAACGAGGGAGAGAAAGAGAGAGATAACAAGAGCGAATGACAGAGCAGGGACCTTAATCAATACTTTCACTCCATCACACTGTCTGCTCCTCTTTTTATACACGTCATATGACACCATGCAGTGACGTGAGCACGTCCACAAAGAGCCAGACAAAAAAGACTGATCATGTATGGAGGAATGTGAAGTTGAGGAATTCACATGTACACCTTCAGAATTCCTTTACCTCTGCTGCTCAGGACACAGGAACACATCTGTCTCTTTAATAACACAGATTCACAGCTGTAATGGCATAGAATTCTCTGCACTGTTTACACGTACTATACAACTGTTATTTTTTTTCTACATTTCAATAAAATATAACAAAGCCTAATTTGGACAGCAAATTCTCATAGCCTCAAAGACGTCCCTCTGTTCATGGTCATCATGCCATTCATTTCATTTTATCTGACAAGAGTGAAGAACTGGCCTCCTGGCTACAACACGACCTCCAGAAAAGACGTTTTATGAGACGTTTCGTCGGCGTCCCATTCTCACCAGTGTGTACAAATGTGCACTAAAATATCCTGAATGGAAAAAAATCATCGATTCCAAAGAAAATGCCTTTTCCTGCTGGCCAAGGCAAACAAAGGAATGCATAAAAACCCCGCTGAGCGATCGTTATTGACATGTCTAAAAATAGCACCTCCCCTTTTATTCTCGTTATTTATTTATTTCCTCATTCTCTCTCTCTCTTTCTCTCTCTCTCTCATCTCAGCCCCTACTCCATACACACACTTCCAAAATTTAGCATTCAGTTGCCTGGCAACGCCGGCCTCAAAGGCTACTCGCCTGAACACGGGGGCCGCCGTCTCGTTCTTTTTTAAGGCACAGCAAACCAGTGAGAGGGAGGAAGGGGAAAAAAAGACAGAAAAAGGGAGTAAAGTCACAGATCAACCTCTTCCTCCTGCAGTCTTTCCAGGCTGGATTCCTTGGTGGCAGAAGAGCTAGTCTGAACACAGGCTAATTGCATAATCATCACAAGTGTTCAGGTCCACTGGGGAACTGAAAGAGTCTCATTTCACATGTATTATACGGCTCTGCAGCTGAAAAACCTCATTTGAGTTTAGTGGTCTCTTTTTGTCAGGCTGTAATTGACCTTCTGGACGTGTAATAACACTGGAAGAGCTTCATTTGGAGTGTCATTTGCACTGAGCTCAAGAGAGTGTGATTGGAGCTGTTTTATTTATTTATTTATTTATTTTAAAACTAGGGGTTTAGCCAGATCTCTCAATAAAAAGCTCTGCTTGACTCTATGGAGGCAGTGCTGATCCGGACCTGATTCCAGCATGGAAGAGCGGCTCAACTCATCTGGCAATCAGGAATCTGTGACTAAGTCACTATAAGAACACACTGTTTCAGTCACTCATGGCTGCATCTGGACTTGTTTCTTGCGCACTGCTGTGGGCAAAGTGAGACCCCCAGTGACATCCAAATGCTAATCAAACCACACTGAAGCAACTCACATAACCCATGCTATGTACTAGGGATGTAACTGAGTACAAATCCATTATTCATATTGAACACATAATGTGTAATAAACTAATACAAATACAGATATGAACAGAAGGTGCACTATTTATTTTTCAGGTGTTTTTACCTTCTTCTTCTTTTTTTTTTTAGAAAGATTAGCCAGATAGGTTAACAGGGCATGAGACTAAAAGTGTGCATTGAAACTGGGATCCTACAGAACGCAAACACATGCATTTGCAATGCATTTACAGCTTTTATTTATGGCACGCTGACAATGTTGGAATTTCTAACTCTGGAGGTTTTTGCTCCCCACTTCAGTCGCCTGCCAGCTTGCTCTCCTGAAACATAAAACAGTTACTAACTGTGGAGAGTGAAGACTACTATGTACTTTCTCCCAGACATGTGAAGTCAGCCAACACCATCTTTTCGAACTGCTGCATCACAGGGCTCTGAGGAAAGCGCTATCTACCCTCTTACACATACATGAGCTTACAGATGCCCACGATTGGCTAGTGTTGCTATGATTGACAGTCGAGAGAGAGTACGCCTTTCCTACCCAGACAAGATGGCCAGTTTTGCTCCCTCGGCTCCTGGCCATTGTTGGGATTCGAACCGGCGACAATCTCTGAACAATTAGGCAAACACTCTTCTGTTAGGCAAACCTTGTGTTTTAGGTAACGTCCTATATTAAATCCAAATACAGATACTCTTCAGACAGCACCCCATTCCCTTTGGTATTACATCTTGTTTTGGGTTTTTTTTTTTTTTTTGCATAATTTATGCACTTAATAAGTGTGAACTGTCACCACATAGACCACAAACTAACATTTCTCTCTTTCAGGCTATGAATCCTTGCAGATTCACCTTGCAGGTGCTTTGAATCTCTTTACTGTAGGGAGGAAGTGTAAAAAAAAAAGGAAGCGTAAATGGAAATGGAAATGTTATGATTAATAATAATGATACAAGTTCGCCCAGAATTCCTACAGGTCTCACTCCAGGACTGTTTCTATTTTTACTAATAAAACCTCTGAACACTAGGTAGGGCTCTTATGAGCACATATTATAATAAGCACTTATTGTAACACCATAAGCAGTTATTTACATGAATCAATAATCTTAGGTAAGGTAATGTAGTAGTAAGAGGACTGGACTGCTCAGTGAGATGATGCAATCTGTATGCACACATTCTGCTTTGAATGTAATCTACGGTGTACCACCATCCTGTAGCAGATCCTCTGTCGTGACTTTATCCAATCACATGCATCTATGTACATTATTTAGACCCAGAGACTTCCTACAGCTTTAAAGACATTCAGTCACAAAGGGATGAATGTTATAGACTTTAACATTTCTTTTCTCATTATTATCATCATTTGTTTTTCATTTATAGCATTATTTAATGTACGTTTTCTGGTCTGGTCTGATTAGGAAGTGATTAAAAGAAAAGCCATTGATAATATCAAAATGTTTAAAGAAGAGTGGACAGTATGCATTTATTTTCCCCGGTATGTCTCATCTGTCAGACCACTTGACATTTGACAAAAGTGTTAATGTGAAGCACCACTGAAGGAAAAAAACATAACTACTTCGAATGAACCTTTCCACAAAATTCAGTTCTGATGATGAATAAAATAAACCAACTCAAAGTTCAATAGGAAAAGTCCATTAGAGTGCTAGTCCATAATCTACAGCCCAAAAGCATGGAAATGAGTGCTCATTAAGATTAGTCTGGGTTTTAGCTCAACATAACATGGTATTTAGTGATGCAGAGATGGGAAAAGAATATCTGGGAGAAGATCCTGGATGGGAAATCAAAGACAAAATAAAACAAATCCCACTGTCAGATACCACTGTTAACGTTCCTGTGAAGTGCCTTGAAAATTCAATGTGTTGATGTAATTTCCACCGAAAAGGAAGTCAGGGCAGGGCATATCATGTGGCTCCTTCCCCTTTTTAAAACAGTCAATGCCTGGGCTAAGCATTACTTCACAGTTAGTACCATGGATTTTTATAATGTTGGGGGTGGGACACTTCAGATTCTAGAGAGCATTTGATTGGACAAAAAATCTGACGAGAAGCTGAAGTGCAGAATGATGTCATCAAAATTGTTGATCTGTATCGGCGGTAGACAGAGACTGTAACTTCCGAATGCATATATCTTCTAAATGCGAATTTTGTCATTGTTTTGGAGCACACTAGCTCATAGATAACTGTAAGTCTAACATATTCATGCTAAAAGCCACAAAAACTATTTTGATTTCATGGGGAAATTTTTTTTCTAATATTTTAAATAACCGAATTACACTGAAAAAAAAAAACATTTCTAGAATCATTTTTCATGTATTTTTATGTTATGAAGAATAACCCAAGGTATGTTTAAAATAAAACAACTGTTAGATATATTTAATGTGTCTTATTATATTTCATTTATAGTCACAGACTGTTGTCACAATTCAGTCATGTTAGTTGTTCATCCAGACCTTTATATTATTTTAGTAATTTTATGTAATTGGACCTTCACAATTTTTATTTGAATACCCCTGCTCCAAAGAGTAATTCATTTTGTCCCCAAGGGAACCTTAAAACAATATTCTGGGATGAACCCTTTCAAAAAACAAGCCCTTTTTAAACGACTTCCACCTTATGCAGCAAACATTCTTCAAGGAAACTTAGTCAAAGGCTTATGGACAATTACATAACCCAAAAGTATATGATTCAAAACTACACTCTTAGAAATAAAGATTAAATCTAGAAGGGTTCTTCACTTTGTCACTCTGGGGAAACCCTTAAAAGCTCTTTTTTTTTTAAATTTAGAATTGTCTACCCAGACCAAACCCAAAGGAGAACACCTTTATAAGCTTAATTACCCAAAGAAAAAAAACTTGTAATAATGTAGAGCCTTAAAATGGGTCTTTGGTGTGTAACTCTTGTGGAAGCCTTAAATATTGAACCCTACAAGAGAATTTTCTCTTTCAGAGCGGGTTCCAAGTAGACCCACAGTTGGAGTTTAAAGCACCCATGAGATGGCCTGAGAGCCATGATTTGATTATTTATCTTGATGTATAGTTTTGAAACAGGAAGCCAGGTAGGGAATGTACTGAAGAGCTTAGAGGATTTCTCACTGCCGTTTTTCTTACTCCCATTGTGACTTTGTCATGTTCGCTTTCCTACAGCAGAGGTTTACAACCAACTTGAGTTGGACTGGTAGTGAGCTATGGGTCATTTGTCACCAGGGTGTTACAGCAGATTTTTCCCTCTCTCACTCTCTCTCCCGCTGTGAGCCTCATGAGGCAACGAGGGCACTGGGCTTCCCACGGGGGAAAGTAAAAAAATGTCTGCCGTTTAACAAGAGGCAGTGAAATAAAAGTATTGAGAAATGAGCTTTCTGGACAACTCTCTCATTCTCTCTCTCTCTCTCTCACACACACACACACACACACAAATAAACCTCCAAATGTCGTTTCCTCACCACGCTATACAAACACATTAGCTGTATATTAACTGCACTTCACAGCACATAGACCATCACAGTTAGTGCAGCCTGTCATGTTTTTGGCCTGAGATCAAATATGTTCAAGCTGCGCTCAAAGATTTGTAGGGAGAATAAGTACAAGGGTTGCTCTGGAAGGGGAATTAATGTTCAAGAAGCTGCATAACTAAAACTACATGAACCACCTGTATTAGCTGCTACTGTAGATCAGCTGCAACTAGAGCATTTGATTGGATGCAAATTGGACAAGTACGGTATGTCATCAATTTGTTTCAAATAAGAATGTCTATGAAACCTATTTTTGGCACTTTTTTCATGACCACAATCCCAAGAGACAAGTATAAAAAGCTCTGCAACACCTTTTTTGATTTCATGGGCACTTTAAGAACACTTAACAATTACCAAGGGCCTCTAAAGGACTTAATAAGTGGATTATAGCTGCCATGTGCTCCATTATGCAGCCTTCACGCCCAGTCTTTCTAAGAGTATATATACTGTATAGACTACAGTATATACTGTATGTATGTGTGGTTTGTGTGTGTGTGTGTTTCATGAGTTCATAGCATGGCCTTACAGTTTGTTAGAATTTTGTTCTTACACACTGAACCTCTTCTGTTTACTCTCATTCATCATTCTGTTTACTCTCTCATCTCCCTCCTTCACTGCACATTTTTGGCAAGCTCTTGCAACCACTCCAGAACATTTTCTCTTTTAGACAAGCCAACTTTACCCTTTGCTAGTTATAAGTTTGGAGAAACATGCAACTGCTGTTTGCCTCCACTGTTTGCTGGCATAAACCTACACACACTTAAGCATACACACAGCTGCATCCACACGCTGTTTTACACAGACGGTACGTTAATCGTATAACCTAACATGGTCTGTGATTACAGTTTACATTTCTAGAGGCGACTTTAAATTAAACAAGTATAAAAATAAATTATTTGTCTAGGTAACATTCTCTTAAAATAGATTAGTTCATACCAGCTTCATCCTCATCCCAGAACCTTTCCAAACCCCAATTCTTTACCTGTCAACTGTCAGACCTGGTCTTCGTAGTGTAATATAAATAGCATAGATGACTATCTTACCTGCTCGGGGAGGTTCTAGAGTGTGGTTCTCGATTCTGTCTTGCATCAGTTTGCGTCCAGTCCAGTCAAGGCCGACGTCTTCAGCCGGGTCTGAGCTTGAAGCTTCTGTCACTGTAAGACAATATGAGATGAGAGAGTGGATCTATTTACATGGTCAAACTTTGACATTTTCTACTATATATAGTTTTGACACCTGGCATCTGATCACAAACTGAGCTGATTTGGCTAACATCCATTTCTCTATGGCATGCACTAGTTATTTAAAAATGTGATCAAACAGTGAGTAAACCTCACTTAGCTAGCAAGGTTTTAGACTTCTTTAGACTGATAACTGCATTTACCAAAGTGTGTGGGGTTTTTTTAACATTTGGTCACCCACCCACCAGCCAATTCTCCCTTATCATACGACAGCTGCCAATCAGAGAGGGTCAAGGCTAACATGTGCTTGCGGTTTTCTGAGACACTTGAAGCCAACCAACCTTTTCAATCTTTTCAAACTGCTGTTCATGCTCTGTCACAGCACATTTGGAGGAAAGCGCAATCTGCCCTATTCCACATACATGAGCTCACAGACACCTATGATTAGCTAGTGTTACTCTGATTGACAGATGAGAGAGAGTGCACCAATGGTCACCAACCCTCTTCTTTGAGATCCACCTTTCTGCAGTTTTCATCTCCAACTAAAATTGAACACACCTCTTTTAGTTGATCAAGAACTTCGTACGGTCAGGTGGGCACGATTATGGTTGGAGCTAAAGTCTTCAGGAAGGTAGATCTCCAGGAACAGGGTTGGTGACCACTGGAGTATGCCATCCTTCCTACCTCGAGAGCATGGCCAATTTTGTTCCCTCAGCTACCGGGGAACTGAGGTATCATCGGGATTTGAACTCACAGTCTCCCAACGATAGTGAGAACGCTTTTCTCATTTAGAATATTTTTGTCTGTTTTCCAGAATCCAGCTACAGCAACTTCTGACAGGTTTTCACAGCCCACCACAAATATAACATCATTACAACAATTCAAGAAATAAACAATCACTGAAGCTGCGTTTAATTAGTTAAAGCGAAAAGACGTTAAAATATGTTTTTTTTGCCTGACAGCGGAAGAATGAACAGAGATTCCTAATACGAAACAAAAACATTTACACACTGCATTATAAAAACAATCACACTTCACACAGGACACACACACACACACACACACACACGATCGTTATTTTTGCTCTGTGAAAAACATGAGTGGGCCCGCTTGGAAGCGCTTTTGACTACAAGTAGTATTTTCATCAAACCTCTGACTGATTTGACTCACCCTTGCAATGGTGGCGAGTCACTTGTATTTATTTACATCACTGATTCACAATGGCACTCTGAATCACCACGAGATTAATTATGACAATGAGTAATCACATGATAATGCAGAGTACCGTTAAACATTATGACAAGTTGATTTGATGGGCCACTTCTGTGCTGAGTCATGATTTCTGAAGAAAAAAAAAACCCCCAGGAAATTATGCTTTCTGAAAAAGCTAGCTTACAGCAATATGCAAATTAATACATAAAGTTAATGAGAAGAAAATAAGAACACATCTGGTGCAACAAATTTTCATATATTGGGCTATTTGGATTTGCATCGAATTTCTTTATGGATTAGTCGGGTCTGTGACGTCACTGTGGATAATCCCCGTCAGTGATGTCACTTCACCGTGGTGAAGGGCGCACGGTGGGTTAGTGGTTAGCACGTTCGCCTCACACCTCCAGGGTTCCCCTGGCCCGATTCCCACCGTGGCCCTGTGTGTGTGGAGTTTGCGTGTTCTCCCCGTGCTGCGGGGGTTTCCTCCAGGTACTCCGGTTTCCTCCCCCAGTCCAAAGACATGCATGGTAGGCGGATTGGCATGTCCAAAGTGTCCGTAGTGTATGAATGGGTGTGTGAATGTGTGTGCACGGAAAGAGCCTCCCCTGGCGCACCCTGGTCACCGTTCAGTGTCATACTGCTGAGCGGCTAATCCTTCCACCACGATGGTTCCACTATGAAGTGGAACCTCGACACGAAAAGAAGAAGAAGACAGTGGTGAAAAAAGCATTTCTATGAATGTGTGTCAATCAAACAGCACGCAATAGAAAGGAAGCGCAATAAATCTGACTAAAATATTCATTTTGATCAAATATGTTGTTTGATGCCATATAATCATTAGTTGCAGCCCTACTCTTCTCTACATACCTATGTGCAGAAATGTGAAAAAATAAGTACACTCCATGGAAATTGTTGGCTTTTCTGACATATTTGGGCAAATAAACATTTGATCATCTTTGAAACAGTGGCTATTAATGGAGTTGATATACTTGAAAAAAAATAGGAAAATGAGCTTTTTCAATGATTTATTCAACAGAAATATCAATATATGTGATATTCTTCTGTGGAAAAAGTAAGTACACCCTTGGCCTCAGAAGCAGGTATTGCCCCCTTTAGCAGAAATAACTTCTTGCAGGTGTTTTGCATAATTGTCCACCAGGATTGCTGGAATTTTTGACCACTCTTCCATACAATATTCTTTCAGTTGCAAGATGTTTGAGGGTTTTCTGGCATGTACTGCCCGTTTCAAATCCCCCCACAACATTTCAATGGGATTTAAACTAGGCCATTCCAAAACCCTCCAATTCTTCTTTTTGAGCTATTCCTTGGGAAATTTTTGTGCTTAGGATCATTATCCTGTTGAAACTTTCGGTTCAACTTCAGCTTTCCGACAGATGACCTCACATTATCTTCAAGCACTCTTTGATATGATGCAGAATTCATAGTTAAATCAATGAATGCAAGCTGTCCAGTCCCTGAAGCAGTGAAGCAACCCCAAACCATAACATTTCCACCACCGTGCTTCAGAGCTGGTATGAGGTGCTTCTACTAAAGCTGTCTTTGGTCTGTGCCCGACATGTCTGCTGTTATTGTGGCCAAACAACTCTGTTTTCGATTCGTCTGTCCAGAACACATTATTCCAAAAGGCCTGGTCTTTGCCTATATGCTCATTGGCAAACTGTAATCTTGTACTAATGTTCTTTTCAGACAGCAAACATGACCTCCCATGCAGGTCAAATTTGTGCAATCTCTTTCTGACTGTAGAAGCATGCACTTTGACACCAACAGTTTCAAGACTTACTAGCAGATCCTGTGATGAAATTTTGGGGTTCTTGGAGACTTCTTTTTGCATCAGACAGTCTGCTCTTGGGCTGAATTTGCCTGGACAAACTGGACAAACTGGCAGTCGCTTGAAATCTGGGCTGCTATTTTCCTTACAGTGAAATGATGTATTTCAAATTGGAGATCTTTTTAAATCCCTTGCCAGACTCATAGGCATCCACAACCATTTTTTCTGAAAGCCTTATAGAACCCTTTAGATCTTGGCATGATGACACCACACACCTCAATAACAAAGGGAACACCAGACACTAGATATGAGAGCGGTATAAATAAGACAGGTTCCACCTGCACTCTTTAAGCAGGTTCTATTCACTAGCACACAATCTTGAACACCTGATTCTAATTTTATGGATGTGAAGGTGTGATAAATGTAAGAGTGTACCTATTTTTCCAATGTGACTGATCTGTTTTTTCTTAATTTAAATTTTGATAATTACTACACAATGTCCATTTTATGTGTCATTTGATAGAGTGTATCAAGTTTAATAATAGGCACTGGTTCAAAGTTGATCAAATGTTTACTTGTCCAAATATGTAAAACAATAAACAATAGGGGGTTTACACAACAAATAACCATTTCCATAGGGTGTACTTATTTATTCACTGTATATGACATGGTTACTTGCAAAGCAAGCACTAAATCCACAATTGGCATTGTTGATCAACTGTTAACCAAATAAAACTAGACCAGTATGTCATCAAAAGAGGTTTAACCTTAAAATGTCAACTCGGATTTTCATTTTAACATAAAACGAAACAGGTGGTAACAGGCTTGTGGTCCTTCGAGCCTTTGAAGCTCAGATACAGATAGTAGCTACGAGTCTCTTTCCAATAATGTGAAGCCTCGTTAGTTCCAATTTTAGGAGTGGCATTTGTATTCTCATCAGCAGCCAATCTTTTGGATGAAAACCAAGATTAATATTTCTCCCACTTCATACACCATGCTTGAGTCAGTTCTTCAAGTGAATTATTTGTGTAATTAGGTTGACCTGGTCAATACATCATAGCAGGAGCGAGATAAAAAAAAGACAAATGTAAGCGCAAATGTATATACAAAAGTCATTTTCAGTTCCTTCTGCAAACATTCATACATGGTGCCTTTGCTCAAATGAATCTCCGAGTGGCCAAAAACATCTCTTATCTTTCTCCCTTTCTCAACCTCTTTACTGGACATGCTTTATTTGGACCCTCCATTTTGCCAAGCTATATATGGAGAAAATCAACAGTGTGCTTTACTGCCGTCCCTCCATCATCACACTATAAAAATGAAAATGGTTCCAATGCCACACACGCAGACAAGCAGGTTTGTGGCATGGTGGGTAAAATCACCGGCTAAGTGATACACATAATCATGCCGAGATGGGGAGGAGGGGGGTTTATTGTAGACATGATTGATTTATGGTTCAGGAGAACATGGTGGTGGTCACTCTTGGCCAAGAATGGTGCAGCATGCAGGCGTGAAGAGAACGTGGCCCAGAGCCATATGCAAGTCAAATGAGCCCCCATCAACATCAGCGTACGGCAGACATCACACGCATAATAAATACACGCTTTTAAAAGGTTCTTCAGGAGGGGAGGGGGTAGTCCTGTGGATGATTAATGATTCTATGAGACACCGTTAACAGCGAACCTCCAAATTGGAAGAAAGATCGTTTGTATCTTATTAATGTCACTGTGGCTTGAAAAGCTTCCGGTTTTCTGTGTTTTATTCTGTTTGATTTAAGCATTGAGAACCAATTTGTTTCCTCATTCATTCTTTAAAACACATATTCGCTATTTGTTACTTTATCAGTTATGTATCAGTACAAACTGATCTAATGCAGGCTTTCATCAGGACAGGGCTGTCAAACTGAATTCCTTCCTGGGCCATGATACTTAGACCATGATTTTTCTTTAAAAAAAAAAGAAAGTGCAATTTAACAAAGAAATACGTAAAACCACTGTTAAGTTTTTTCGTAAGGAGACTTTTATTTAACATTTATGGATTTCTTGGTAATATGACAAGCTGCATTGTTTTGTTTTATTAATTTATGTTATTAACTTTAAGAGAGACAGAAATCGAGGATCGTGAGGGAACGACTGTTTATAGCTGTTTATGCTTGTCTCGGAAATTCTACAACATTAAATGATGTGACTATAAACAGTTCAAATAACTTTTTGCCATTCATTAATGCATTAAAACTTTTTAATTTTTGGTTAATTGTTGTATATGAAGAATAAAACATTTCAGGATGTGCTGTAATAATCAACTTTTGGGGGGAAACAGTAACTCTGCTGTGTGTCTGGCTGCATTACACCATTCTGTCACTGATGTCCATCTACACAGTCATAACATTAAAACCACCTGCATAATATTGTTTAGGTAGGTGGTACGTGTCAAAGTAACATCCACATGAATGCCAGGACCCAAGGTTTCCCAGCAGAACATTGCCCAGAGCATCACACTGTCTCCGGCGGCTTATTTTCATCTCATAGTGCATCCTGGTGCCATCTCTTCCCCAGGTAAGTGACGCACATGCACCCAGCCATCCACATGATGTAAAAGAAAAAGTGATTCATCAGACCAGACCTACTTCTTCCATTGCTCCATGGTCCAGTCCTGATGTGTCCATTGTAGGCGACAGGGATCAGCATGGGCACTCTGCAGCTACTCAGCTCCATACACAGCAAGCTGAGATGCATTGTGTGTTCTGACACCTTTCTATCATAGCCAGCATGAACTTTTTCAGCAATTTGTGTACAGTAGCTCTTCTGTGGAATCGGACCAGATATGCTAGCTTTCACTCCAACACGCGTTAATGAGCCTTGGGGTCCATGACCGTGTCACCAGTTCCTTCCTTCCTTAGATCAATTTTGGTAGGTACTAACCACTGCATACCGAAAACACCCCACAAGACCGGCCGTTTTGGAGATACTCAATAACCATTTGGTGATGGCTAGCCACCACAATTTGGTCCTTCTCAAAGTTGCTCAGATCCTTACACTTGCCTGTTTTTCCTGCTTCCGACACATCTTCAGGAACTGACTGTTCACTTGCTGTCTAATATATCCCACCCCTTGACAGATGCCATTGCAACAAGATAATCAACCTTATTCGCTTCACCTGTCAGTGGTTTTAATGTTATGGCTGATCAGTGTATATTGCTATCATCATGAGACCTGGAAGTGTTGCGGGCCAACCAAGAAGTGGATGTCCACGAGCATCCACTGACAAAGGCACAACCAACGTGGTGCTGGCAAATATAGTCCCCTATGTATGGAGAATTCTGGGACACCATATACACGGTGGCGTTATTGTCCATACCATAAGACTCATTTGAGGAATCAGTAAGAGTTCTTTATTCTACCCTTATAGAAAGTGAGAAATGTATGGTGCTAGTGTTAGATGCATGAAGGTGTCACTGGTGTTAATTGAGTGTGGTAAAAAAGGATGTTATAACTGGATTTATAAAGCACATGTACTGTATATTAGACCTAAAAATTCCAAATCTTATATATATATTATGTAACTGAGTATCCACACATATGCATAATGATATAACATTACATTATTTATCTCTGGAGAAATTTATATATAGGATTTTTAGTGTGTCATGTTGCATACAGCACAACAGCCACAGCACTCATCTGAATTATATAACACTTATATAACCTGTATGCCCTGCTTCCCTTCTTTGATTTTTTTTTTATTATTATTCCTAGCTCCAATCAAAAGGATAAGCGGATCACCTGTGGCTTTATTGTGGCGCTTGCTTTGTAGGTTCCCTAATTAACAAGTACTGATCATGGACAGGCCTACATGCAGGTGCTAGGAGAACACAGATCTGCTCTCCAGAGTCAACATACACACCCCTAATTTTATATTTTAATTTAGTTCAGTGCCTTTTTTCCCATGTAACACTGTTTAAGGCCAAGCAGCACAGGCAAAAATACAGATTTTTTTTTCATACTTTATTTATTGATGGAGAGATTATGACGTTAAACATGTTATGTATGTATTAGATGATTTAATGACTCGTGGTAAAGAATTCACTCCTTCCCATAATCCTATTGGTTACTGACATTATGCTTCTCTTCCTTTTCTCAAAACGCACCAAGCAGTTCTTCTTAGACTTCTTGAGACTTAACAGGTAATTCCAGCCTACAGGCTCCTTAGTTATGATAAAGCAGGGATGTGCTTCAGAGAATTAAGCTGCAACAGCTGTGAGATTTTCTTGTTTTCTTATTGCTTAATGTAATTTGCCTAGATGCTTATGGGTTTCTGTACACAATAACTGAATATGTGATGAAGGGAGCAAGCTCGAGGCAGCTTTAACATAAAGTGGGACAAGCTGTAATTGTTTTTTCTTGACTCGGCTGGGGAAACATAATTTAGTCTTTTCTATTTCAAGCATAGCATGGGGTTTTTTAATGAAAAAAAAGAGACTATTGAGTCAGCAGATTAAAAAAAATATATATTCCATATGATGTTCTTGAGCTGTTGTGTGTCACCCAAACATCATCATGGCCCAACTTTAGGAAAAAAAGAAGTCCGATTACAAAGTGACTGGCAGGAGCCGGAAACCATTTAGGAAAGAGAGAACGTGTGAGAGTGAGAATCAAAAACAAGAGTGAGAAAGTGAAAGAATCTGTATAAACTGAAAAGAACTGATGGAGTTTAAGCTTTTTTTTTTTTGCAGAACTGGTAAAGCATTTATTTGTTCTCTAATTCTGCGGGAAGCCAGAGGATGATAGAAGAGAGTCAGCAGATTTTATCCACAGTGTGGAGAAGTTGCTTAATCTGCTTGACCCGTGTTTATATCATATGCATGCTAACACTGGTTCCTACCAGAGCTTTTTTTTTTTGACACCCTGAAAGGCAAAATACACAGTTTAGATAACAAAATGCACTATAACTATTTTATGGTATATTTTAGCTAGCTGGCTAGTTCAAGTTAACAGGCAACTGCATCAGCTCCAGAGATGCACAGAACCAGGGAAAGCCCTTGCATTCGCACAGTCCAAAATCTGTTGTACAAAGCATGCTGTGACATTACAGTGGAACAACTCTTTATCCATCAGCCACTTCTGTAACACTGAGCAATACCAAGTTGAGAATACTTGAGCCACATCCAAAACTGCATACTATCGTATTAAAACACTACGCCATTGGAGTTTAAATTTAGGCGTACTATGTAGTGTGCATTGTGCAGTTTAGGACCCTGAAAGCCTTGAAATCACACATAGGCATGAGATTAATCCACAGGCTGGATAAGGACCAGCACAGTCTTATGTTATGAAATATTTTTCTACCAGTAGCTTGACATACCATTATTTTTATACCACAAAGGGAAGTTCCAAAATTTTTGACCGTGTAGCTGGAAAAATATATAGTTTGTGCAATTTTGACCACTGTATACATGTCATGTGTGACCTGGAAACAGGTCAAGCTTCATTCAAGCCACTAAGGGTGTGGTACCTGGACTTAATTGGTACTAATGAACATTTCTGACTAAGGAACCGGGTTGTGACGTCATTATAGTGTGTTTCCCCTCAAGTGTAGTTTAATGAGGCATGGTTTAGGGGGAAAATGAGAGGATAAAGGGGCCAAAGCCTGCAGAAAAGATGCTGGAGGTGTGACGCAGGTGTAACACTGATGGAGATGGTAAAACATCCCATAATATACAAAAGGAAATAATGTCTGATCAAAATGAAATGTATTGTTTATATGCATGGTACACTGTAGGATTGTAGTCTGTTACTCAGCCTTATAATGCTGTTAACTCAGACTCACTAAATAGACTAAACAAGCTAGACAAAAAAAATCCAACAGAACCCTTTAGTGGTTGAATTCATGTTATATCACAAAAAAAGACCCTAAAATATATTATTAAGGCGTGTGGTTGCTGAAATGATGCGCTCGCGCGTAGGCTACCTGTCAGGTGTTGGAAGCGCGCGAGGCACGCGAGCGCGAGCAGCCCGACGCCGCCGCAGCAGAGGCGCGTGAAGGGCCGCCGCCTCCCGCTCCGCGTCACCGGCTTCATCGCCTTTTCTTTCCCCCGCTTCAGAACATTATTATTCACCGTCTTGAGGTCCCGTGGTCGCGCTTCCTCTCCGACTGACTTAGTAAACTTTTGAGTCCGCCGCTCCGTTTGCCTTCAATTCGAAGTTGTTTGGACGCATCCTCAGCGCGCGCCAAAACGCTAACGGTTCCTCATCGGCCGTTTCGAAGCGCGCGTGCGACTCGATGTACACGATTTACTCACATGCCTAACGGCTGGGAAACGTCTCCTTCTCTGTTTCTCTCTGACACACACACGCGCGCACACACACTCACACTCACAATCTCTCTCTCTCTCTCACACACACACACACACACATGCACGCACTCACCACTCCCAATCAGAGCTCGCGCCAGTGGTCGTGGTCTAGAGTTGAAATCAGCACGCGAGAAGAGCCACTAGGGGGAGACAAACTGCACGTTTTACGCCACAGCTGTTCTCAGATCAGCTACTTCTTCCACTCCACCCGTGTTAAACCTTCGCTCTGGGTTCAGTATTCAGCCTGTGGCAGACCTTGTGCAATTTTAAACCGAATTGTCCCTCAAATCACTTCCACCCAGGCAAGCACTGAGAAAAACTATCTCCAAATTCCCATCTATCCATCCATTTTCCATACCCAGGAAACTCGCGGCACAAGGCGGGGGACACCTTGGACGGGTGCTGACCCATCGCTGACAATCTCACTCACTCACTCACTCACTCACTCTCACTCTCACACACTCTCTCACACACACACACACACACACACAGTAATTCCCACACTACGGACAATCAGCCAACAGCTCATGTCTTTGGACTGCAGGAGGAAACTGGAGTGCAGGGCAGAGTGCAGGGCAGAGGCAGGAATCAAACCCCCAACCCTGGAGGTGTGAGGCACACATGCTAACCACTAAGCCACTGTGCCCCCATAGCCAAATTATTCATCCTGAAGATCACCTGCAGTTGCCTGCAATTCCAAAATGTAATGTGTCAAACTTCAACATGGTAATCATAATGCACTTTGTTTACAAAAAGAAAACTGTATATTTAGGCATGAAATAATGTATATACATTTGGTTTAATCATTAGAGTTTGATTGCACTGTAAAAAAAAAAAAATATGGCATGATATAATTGCCTGATGGGGGCACAGTGGCTTAGTGGTTGACATTTTTGCCTCCAGAGTTGGTGGTTTGAATCCCGGCACTCTAGTTTCCTCCCCCAGTCGAAAGATATGTGTTGTAGGCTAATTGGCATTTCCAAATTGTCCGTAGTGTGTGAATGTGTGTGCGATTGTGCCCTGCAGTGGGTTGGCACCCTGTCCAGATTGATGGTAAATAGTCTGCACTTATATAGCTCTTTTATCCAAAGCACTTTACACTGTGTCTTATTCACCCATTCACACACACACTCACACACCAATGGTAGCAGAGGCGCTAACTTACCTCTGGGAGCAACTTGGGGTTTAGTGTCTTGCCCAAAAACACTTTGGTATGTGGAGTCACGTGAGCTGGGATAATCGAACGGCCAACCCTACGATTAGTGGACAACCTTCTCTACCAACTGAGCCACAGCCACCAACTTGATCCCCTTACTTGTGCCCCAAGCTCCCTGGGACAGGTTCCAGGTTCCCCCATGACCCTGTGTAGGATATGTGGTATGGAAAATGGATGGATGGATAATTGATTGATAACATTGCATTTGGATGGACAATTGCAACAAAAAAAACAACACATTTTCTATTTTAAGTAACTGATACTGAAGATATTATATTGTGTAAAATATAAGCAGAAACATTAATTGACAAGGCAAAGAAGGTTAGGTTTGATTTCAGGTTGTCTTTAATTCATCGCAGTATGGGTTTGTTGGACATTTGTATGCAGACTGGATACACACTAAAATAGTCACAGACGATATTTGGATCATTTTGGCTTCAAGCAGCAGCTTGTGTTTGTGAATTTATGCATCAAAATTGAGGCTTTGAAATGGAAGGGGAATGAGTCTAGGGGGCAAAATGAAAGGGAACCTGATTCATTTGAATCACTTAGAAAACCTTGCTTCATCTCTCTCTCTCTCTCTCTCTCTCTCTCTCTCTCTCTCTCTCTCTCTCTCTTTCTCTCTCTCTTCTGTTTACAGAACACAGCTATCTCCAAGCCCCCTTTCAGTTATATTTCTCCCATCCAGCTTGAAGATACAAGCCAAATAAAGGCATAAGCCAGTGTCTTACTGTCATCACATGTCCACAGGTGTCGCATCGAGAACAATAAAATGTTCCTTTGGGGCACACACTGTTTAGCAAAGCTCTCACTCTGAAATACTCCAGCCAGTATGTTTTGATGACCCTGTCATTTAGGGATGGCTCAGTTGAAGGACAAGGTGTCTGGAAAACAACTGTACTTGATGCTGGAAAGTATACAGTGAAAATACACAGACTGGTGATGGATATGAGTAATGGAGTATTTGTTATGTAACCACCTACAACACTGATTCACAAATTCATTTTCTTGGACCTAGCAGGGGCCACTCGTCTATCTCAAAGGTAAACTGTTGAGCTCCAGGCACTGTGAGTCCAAGCACTGTGACCAAAACATGTATATTCTGCACTGTGCACTGCATAGGTTCTGCTACACTATAACGTAATACCCAGATCAGCGAGCATATATAGTGACAAAGGGGTCATTCGAGATGTAACCTTTAAAGTGTACATAGAACTCATGTAGTGTAGATCAAACTAAATATAAGCAACAATAAAGAAAAATCGTGGATAAATAATTAAATGAACTTTAAAACGTTTGTGTTTCTGAAAAAAATTCACATTGCATCTTAGTTTTGCCTTTAAGTGTTATTTTGTGACATATTGGGGTTTATTCAATCTAAATGAATAGTGTAATAGTGAGGGGAGGGGGTATGTTTGGTGGAAGAAGTCTATAGATCAATTAATCTGCCTAATTTTTGACTATAAAAAGAGAAAACGTACAGTATAGTGCATATAATATATATATATATATATATATATATATATATATATATATATATATATAGGAAGATTTCTGAGGTGTGAGTGAATTCTGGTCTCCTATGTCTGTGTACGTTCCTTATTCCAGTCACCATGCATATCTGTGTGAAAGTGTGTGTTTAGGGCTTTGTTTCAAGGAGTGAACAGTAACGTACACGAATGTACAAGGGAATTTGCATTCAAGTGACCTTCTGTTGTTTTCTATCTTCAAATTTCAGAGATAGAAAGAGTGTGCGCTTGAATGTGCGTGTTTGAGTGCCTGCAAGTGTGTGTGTGCGTGGTTGAAACGCAGCAGTAAATCTGTCAGCTCTGTTTATTAATCTCTGGGCCTTCTTGTGTATAATGGTGGTAAATACAGACTCCTGTCCACTGATAACCCTGTCACAGAAATCCGCTCTGATTCAGCTTACTCACCGGGGTTGCTTAAACATTGCTTCAGTTAGTTTTTAATTTCCGTGTTATCCAATTAATTGCATCTTGTAAGTCACAAGAGGCATCATAAGCCTGATGAGATTCTTGAGCATAACGCTGTGCATAATTTACAGGAAAGCCAGGCTGCTTAGCGAGTCAGATCACAGCTGGGATTTACATAGCTGCACAACTAGGTCATTTAATAACTCGATTTAAGACTGGTTGCTGTGCAACAGTATGTTGTCCTCAAACTTAAAGAACCGTGGTTCATCACACAATCTCATCTCCACCAGGGGATATAGCCTAGGAACCATTTCATCTATGTGAGCTCAATTGCTTCTCAGGGGAAAGCAACCAAATTTTGTGATGGAAACTCACGGTTGTCAATATGAAGAAGACATGCAACTGTAGGTTTCTCCAGCAGAGGGTAGTAATTTATTTAGAGTCAACAGAAAACCCTATTATTATTATTATTATTATTATTATTATTATTATTATTATTTTTATTATTAAGACACTTGTTATAACTTAAATGATAACAGGAAGTAAAATTTATATACGCCTTGCAGAATCTGCAAAATGTTAATAATTTAAAAAATTTTAATTAGAGGGATCATATAAAATTGCATTTAGTTTTTTTATTTAGTTCTTCCCTGAATATGCTATTTCACATAACAGATGTTTACATTTAGTCCACAAGACACAATACTAACTGAATTTACACAAATGAACCAGTTCAAAAGTTTACATACGCTTGATTCTTAATCCTGTGTGTCGTTATCCGGATGATCAATGACTGTTTCTACATTTTGTGAGAGTTGTTCATGAGTCCCTTGTTTGTCCTGAGCAGTTAACCTGCCCACTGTTCTTCAGAAAAATCCTCCAGCTTCTGCACATTCTTTGCCTTTCCAGCATCTTCTGCATATTTGAGCCCTTATCAGCTGTGACTATATGATGTTGAGATCCATCTTTTCACACTTCAGGATGTGTTATTATTGGAAAAGAATCAACTCTGGCATGGTAACACTAACTCTGCTTCACCGTGGGCTGCATCACATCACCCCATCGTTTATTTTTTTCCTATAACAACATGCTCCATTGTGTTAAATCCTTACTTATCTATCTTTATGTATTTAGTGTTTTTGATGACCAGTTCAAACAGATGTTGACCAGCATACAGTAGGCCTACCTGACTACATCCAGGGTTGGGTAGGAAAAATTCAAAATTGCGGAACTTGTTTTGATTGGCCTTACATTTAATCAGAAGCACAACTTTTGTGTTGGTCTAAAACCTGTCGCATTAATCAGTCTCTCCAGGATTTTATGCTTTTATGATTGCAGAAATGGATGCAAAATCAAGGAAACTCTGCAATATTTGCAGGATCTTGCAATTTTTCAAAATTACAGTAGATTTTCTATAGATTTGGGCCAAGATGCACCATGTGACGTCATCACATTCAGCCAAAGCCCTCCAAAACCAAAACTATCCATTTTATAATGTGTATTTAATAAATAAACTCCCCTATTATACTTCATTAATTTAGTGGTTCCGTTTTTTTATGTAGCAGCAGGTCAGTAAGTGTCTAAATTCAGTCTAGAGTCTCCATTACTGCCACCCTATATAGTACTCTATATGGAACTCTATACTGTGTACTCTGTATAGAAATACTCTATATTGTACTCTATACTGTATAGAAAATAATAAAAGAGTGAGTGAGGGAGTGATTTCTGACACAGTGTGTGTCCCTTACACACTTCTTCAATTTCAACACTAAATGTCATCCCTGACTGCTTCAAAAATCTGCCAATTAGGTCCTACCAGCCCTGTGAATTGAGGCTATAATCAGAGGAACAGTTGTCTCCCCTTGCCTTGGTGTTTCTGTCAAAAATATGCCAAAAGTAAGTGCCTTAGTAAGTTCTTCCACTCCAAACTTCCAAAAGTTTGTGGACGCCCGAACATCACACCCATATGTGGTTCTTCCCCAAACTGTTGCCACAAAGTTGGAAGAACACTGTAAGCTGTAATGCTGTAGCAATACAATTTCCCTTCACTGAAAAGCAAGCTCCAGGACGACATGGTTTTCCAAGGGTGGAGTGGAAGAACTTGAGTAGCCTGCACAGAGCCCTGACCTCCACCCCATTGAACATTTTTAGGATGAACTGGAATGCTGACATGACAGCAGTGCCTGACCTCAATAATGCTCTCGTGGCTGAATGAGCAAAACCCCACAGCCATTCTCCAAAATCTAGTGGAAAGCCTTTGCAGAGGAGTGGTTGTTATTATTACAGCAGGGGGGGAATCTGTAATGGGATGTTCAACAAGCACATAACTGTTATAATCAGGTGTCCACAAACTTGGCAACACAATGTATTACTGTCAGGACCTCACTTGGGGTAATGTCATGATGGATTAGGAAAAGGGTCTACCCCAAATGCTTGTCACCAAATGTTAATCAATGAACTGTGTAGATTATCACTGTATATATGTATACAGGTATGTATTTGTACATTAAAATTTGACATTGTTGTACTAGGAGCTCAACCTTTATTCCACCACTTCTACACTTTACAGTTGGCTTCACACAATGAGGCAGGTGGTGCGCTCCAGACATTCCTTAAAATCCAATAAACACCACTCTAGAGAATGTTTCCATTTTATAACTGAGCTGTAATTGTTCCTAAATAATCCACTTTCCAATCACGTCACTTAGAGTTTACCAGTAAAGTGACAGTATAAGTAGGCACAGTATACAGTATAAGGTAGAGAAAATAGCTGTACTGAATCCCACTGCACTGTTTTCAGAACGCTGTCTAACTCACATTTGTGAGTTACATTTAAATTGGAGTCCATTTCTAATAATAAAAGAAAATATGAATGTGCAGTATGTCTACCAGATGCCTACCCAAGCTGGGAACATGCAGGATTATAACGTTTGCAGATGACCCTACAGTCACTGGTTGAGAGGAAACATTATACAGAAGAGAGCTGGCAGGACTGATGGCCTGGTGTCAGGGAAATAATCTCTCCTTAAATGTATATAAGACCAAGGAGATGATTATTGATCCTAGGAGGAGGAGGATTGAGCAGCATACCCCAATTTACATTGGTGAGACAGAGGTGGAGAGGGTGAAAACCTTTAAATTCCTCGGAACCTACATCAGCGAGGACTTCGCCTGGTCTCACAACACTCAGGCGCTCCTGAGGAAATCCCAACAGCAACTGTACTTCTTAAGAAGGCTCAGGAAATTTGGCATGGCAACCGGAATCCTCCACGACTTTTACAGATGTTCAGTTGAAAGTGTGATCACTAGTTCAATAACAGTGTGGTATGGAAGCAGCACTGTTCAGGATAGGAAAGCTCTCCAGCGTGTGATAAAAACTGCAGAGTTCATTTGTGGAGTAGCCTTCCCATCACTTCAGGATATTTACAGCACCAGGGTCATCAGGAGGGCCCACAACATCATCAGGGACAATACACATCCATAACACAACCTCTTCACACTTCTGCCGTCTGGGAGATGGTACAGGAGTGTGAAATCAAGGACAAAGAGACTCACAGACAGTTTTTATCCACAAGCCATTAGACTCCTGAACAATACATTAAACACTAACTACCTCACTCCCCATTACCCTCACTGACTGTTGCACAAGGTAAATTTGCTTATTTGTGAACATATTTGCATATTTTTGTGTATTTA
Source organism: Ictalurus furcatus (assembly GCF_023375685.1). Classification (NCBI taxonomy): domain Eukaryota; kingdom Metazoa; phylum Chordata; class Actinopteri; order Siluriformes; family Ictaluridae; genus Ictalurus; species Ictalurus furcatus. The sequence goes on from NC_071282.1 coordinate 14,256,979, forward strand.
GTCTGTATATATACTATATTGTATATTTTTTTGTAAGGGAGACTTGCAAAGTAAGAATTTCATTGTGTGGTCTAAACCGTGGTGTTTTTACTGTGCACATGACAATAAATCAATACATCTCGATGCACAGTGACTTAATAATGAAAATGACAATTTAGTACATACTAGACTGGTTTTTATTGTTTAATTAATAGAAATTGTGCACTGTCAAACTTTCTGGTGTGCTCAGGTTTCCCTATGTGCAGTTTCATATACACATTTAACCCTCCTATTATGTTATGGGTCAATTTGACCCATTTCCACATTTGAGATGTCTGAAATGCTGGTTAATCTCACCTTATCTCTTTGAAATTCTTTGGCTTTTCCTCAGTTAGGGTCATGAACTTATATTCAAATATTTCTTCGTAGGGCTTGAAGCCATTATAAATGTTCACAGAGTTTCACAGTTCCTCCTGGGCCTGTGTGGGTTTCCTACAGGTTCTCCAGTTTTCTCCCACCTCTTGAAAACATGCCTTGAGACTCGCAATGCGCTGCAGTGGTCTGACACAACAACCGCTCACATTTTTAGTGCCCTGGAGAGAGGGAAGAACGTGCATTCTTAAAGGCCACATCTGTAGCTGAGGTTGAGAAACAGTTGAGGAAGATGTTGAGGCCAGAATTCACACACCATGCCGACACTGTTACCATTTCTACCTATGGGTCTTTCCCCCCAGTGTATCCAGAGGGCATAGTGGTAGGGTTCATTCATTTTACATAAAAAGATTTCACCTGATTTCACATCCTACAGCCTCAGATGCATGTTACTTGCACAGTAGATAAAGGACATTTGCCCAAAACATTATGTTTCTCTGGTAATATTGTGTACTATGCTTCATTTTTATTACTACTACATTGCAGGATTTCGGTCTATTACTGGCAGAAAGCTAATGAACAGTGCACTAATGACTGTCTTGCTGGCATCTTATGGAGTTGCCAATTCATTGGGGTGGGGGGGTTAGTTCATCTACATAGATTTGGACGAATGAGTTCAAATATAGCTCATTTGTGGCACTTTGTCATATCCTGTACATAAATGTTAAACTGAAATCCAAAACTAATACTCAGAACTAATCCCCAAACTATTTATTTAAATGCATGCTTGGAAAAAAATAGAGCCCAGACTATGTTTTATACAGATAGATGTATTTTTCTTTTTTATTGCCAGTATCCCTTTGGTTCACATGGATGAACAACACTCAGTCATTACACCCATCACACAAACAGGGTTAAATAAACACAGGGCTTGCGCAGCTGAACCACTGACCTCCACTTTGTGTTTTTTTTTGTACATTCCACTGCCTTTAGTCCTGTTAACAAACCCCTGTGCAGACCACAGGCCAGTATGCATAGTGCAGGTGTGAGTGAGTATGCGAGTGTGTTAGCTTACGGGTTTTATACGGGTAGATGCATGTGGTTTCTAAGCCTTTTCCATCAAGTTTCTACAGTCTAGAATAAATGCCTTGCTGTGTTGGTTATTGGACATATACAATGCAATTTACAATGACATCAAATCAAATGCTAGAAAACAAAGCTTAAGAAAATGAGGTAAAAAAATAATAATAATAAAAAAAGAAAGCGCAGTTTTGATCCACAAAGGACCAAAGCGACATAAGCAATGCATTCACATTTTGCGGTCCCATAACTACAGCTAATATGTGACTATCATTTTATCTAAAAATGCCAGGGACGCTGAAGCGCGTGCAAACTCTTAAAGTGCATTAAACAATTGCTTTTGAAACTTAAATTCCCTTTGATGAATCTGAAAATGGATCCCCGTCAACATCTTAAGAGCTGTTTCAATAATTTATTAGCACATGGTTCAAGGCCTTTAGTTAGTATACAAGTTTGTTAGGAAGCCAATAGGACTCTAAATGTTGGTTAGAAGAAATGTGCTGTAGAAATTAAAGAGAAAGTTACTTCAAAATGCTCTGTTTAAAGGTAAAATACACCCTGAAAGACTTGCACATCAATATAAGTAATCAATGTATGGTCTGACATTTTTTAATTAAACTTCTTTCATCAACATGTTTCACTTTTCCTACATTACCCAGCTTGGTGATAGTGGTGCCAGTGTGAATTCATCTCTACCTAAAGAGAGAGATGCAGCAGCGCTTTAAGCTTCTACTTATATTTTTCGTTAATACAACATTGAATGTCTCTGGAAAATAGAAAGTGGGAAAAGAAGCCCTTTTTCTTTATTCTTCGGAGCTAACAGTTGAAAGGTTTCATTTTTTCCCCTTCTATTAAATGCCACTGTAATTGCGCCCACTGTGATACACATCCACTAACTTCTCACAGTAATAATGAATAGAATAGACAGCAACGTTCAACAAATTAGCACCAGACTCACTAAACACGTCACAAATATTTCAATATAAACATATTTAATGTGTTTCAGGGTGGACTTTTCCTTCCCCACATGTAGCTCATATACATTTCCAAGTGGTAGGGATGTTGACAAGGGTATGTTAAAACATTAATATTAATAACATACAGGGGATGAGTCTTATATAATAAAAAAAGAAGGTGCTAATGGCGGAAGAAGACATAACAAGATATGTGGATTGACTATCTGAAACAGGAAATTAAGTAATTCCATACATGAAAAGCCAAAAAACCTAATCTCAGCCTTCACAGCGTCGCATTATCCCTTTCAACAGGATTACTTTAGCTTTTCCTGTTAAGGCATACAAAATCCTTGTGGGATACAAACCTGGATGGACCAATTCCATTTATAATAACTGATATTGTTATTGGTGCTTAAACTCTGCCATGTTGTATGCTTGAGCGCTTACAAAATAAAATTTCTACTAAATAAAAATAAAATTAATATAGCTTTATACCTGCCGAGTCAGTAGTTCAAGAATGATCTTCCCCTCACCTCTAGTTCAAAGACATCAAACAATAAAATCCACATTTGCAAGATTAATAAGTTATTTGTTTTCTTTTTTTTTTTTTACATACACACATACAGAAGGGGGAGTAGAAGTTGCTTGGTGCATTCGCGTGCTTCATGACCCCTTACATTCTCTAAAACTATGCAACACACAGCAGAACAAGAATTTCTTTTTACATTTACATTTGGCTAAATATATCCCACAATGCATCACTAGAGACCGCTTGCATCAAACTTGCCTGAGCACACTTGAGTTCACGTTCACGCAGAAACAAGTCGAAACCCTTAACGACTGGTCATGATACTGAAAAAAAACCCAAACATTTCACTCACAACTGAGATGAGTGGAGTTTAAACCCGTTGTGTATTTTTAAGCACACTGATCACAGTTGACCAGAAACTGGCCAGATTTAGTTTGAGGATGCTGAAGTGCTGAACGTTTCAGATGGAAGTAACACTGAAACAGTTTGGCTGTACATCACGTAGACATAAAGATATAATTTAATCTTCATATATGAGAATCTGCTGGTACCGGCTTATCACAGTGACGCTAAAATAAAATCAAAAATTACAAGAGCAAGATAAAAGACTTTGTACAACATACAGTAATATTGACCAGGTTCTGGCTGTGTGTGTGTTTGTGACTTAAGTTTATTCCAGGTGACTTTTAACTGACGCCTTGATTGACGGTACGTTCTGATTTCTCCAGAGCCAAAATTCCACACACACTGTGATGTCACCATTACTAGACCTTCACGAGGCAAGAGGTGGATGAGAATAAGTCGTAAATACATACATGTCCCAGTTCTCAGCACACACAGGAGTGGAGGTGTTTCCTTCTTCAGCCAGAAGTCACTTATTAAACCCAGCTATCGGTGAATCACTGGTTTTTACAAACATCTTTGAATACAGCGACCAGACTTCATCATTATATATATAAAAAAACTGGCTCAGTCTTATAATTAGATGCAGGAATCCAACCTATTTCAAGTCAAAGTTTCCGATTGCGGTCAAACACCATATTCCAGTGTTACGATGTAATGCAGTTCCCTTCATGTCCAGCAGGTGGAGTTTCAGGTCCGGTTTCCTTCCAGCTACAGAGCTAGCATCAACAGTTCCACCTACTCAGTTTGAATCTTTTTTTTTTTTTTTTTTTTTTTTTTGCAAGTAGTTGTTTGAATAGTCATCACATTACATTAAATTAGAAAAAAGAGGCCAGTCCTTCAATATGAGGCTTGCAGAATTTGTCGATGATGTAGAAAAAGGAGTTGAGGTTGAGTTTCTGCTCTGAATAAATGTCACCCCTTATGTTATTCCTTATAACTGCAATGTCTGTGTGTATAGTATATGAATTAAACACCACAAAGTCAGTACTGAAACGTATCTAAATTCGACAAACTTCCTTGGTCTTCTATAATAATTACAGAGTTCTGAGATCACGTTTTCCAGTTGTTTGAAAACAGGGACTTACAAAAAAACAAAAAGTCACAATAACCGCAGACACACACTAATCAAATATCACATGCCCCAAGTTTTTCAAAAGCAGTGAACAGGAATTTTCCTAATACTGAGAGTGAGACTGGCACTGTATATGGAGCATATTGTATTGAGCTAGGAGATTAACCTGGTGCAGAAAAAAAAAAAAACCTGAAGGAAATCTCTTAGCCATGTTTTTAAACATCTATCTTTCATCAATGTCCTGTGGATTTGTCAAAATCTGTAGAGGAGGTCTAAGCCACATTCCAAAAATGCTAACTTCTCTAACAATGAATGAAAGCTACTGCTGGCTCATCATGCTAAAGGGACACCACTAACTTTTATTCAGCATTAGAAATGGTAGCATTTTAGGCGAGAGTACTGATCCTCTGGGGTCTGGCCTTGCTAGACAGGAATCATGCCGTTAAGATTGTGCTCTGCTGTGGCTTACAATAATGTCAGTGCCTTTCTGTCTTGCCCATTATGGTCTCGCTTTCAACAAGACTGGTTCTTCTTGGTACTAGCAGGATCTGAAAAGCCTAATGAGAATGTGAGATGATAAACTATCTCAAGGTATTGCTCTTGGTTCTGTAAAATGCAAGTTAGCAAAGAAGCTTAGACTAATTTCTGTAATATTAGCACTGGTGATGAATTTTATTTAGTACTGCCAATAGGCTGTACCTCACTGACAGAGGAAACTAAATAAGTTCAAAAAGCAATGATTTTCTACATAGGATGCTAGGTGTCATTGATTGTTTTTATATCTATTTGAGGCTTGCACATAAGTGTGCATATACTGACCTTACAGCTAGATGAGGTCTTCCTTTGCTAGCTAACGTTTGGTGTGTTCTTATCGACGGTCTTCATTGCTAGTATGCCAACATCTTCCAAGGTTTGAATCTAGGACTATCCTTCAGGTAGCACTGGATGACTTGCTGTGCTAGCGTGGTAACATTTGCTAATTTTTTTGTCATTCCTCAGCAGTCTATATGATTCAGTGTCTGAGGTCTGGGTTTTACAGCTCTGTCTAGATTACTTTACTTACATCTTGCTAACGTTTGTGTCATTCCTCAGTGGTCTATATAAGTCTATGCATGGGCTCTGGGTCCTGCAGGTCTGTCTGGATTGCTTTGCTGGCATCTTGCTAGCATTTGTTGCTGATCTTCATTGGTCTGGGTGTATCTCGCTGGCCTGTTCTACTAGCAGGGTTTGTTGACATTGCACAGCAGCTCAGTGACTTTGATGAGACGCGCCACGGTGCTCTGCGACTCCTCCTGCAGCCGCTGGTTGTTCTGTCTCAGACTCTGCACCTCTGCCTGCAGCATGGCTTTGTCCTCTTTCTCCTGCCAGCATCACACACAACACAACTGATCAACAGGATGCTCTCTTGGAGCACAGGTAGATTTTGGAGGAGACGGTAGGGGGAAAAGTTGGGGGAAGTGTTTGGGAGGTGATTAGGAGGAAAATAAGGTTAGACATCTTAGATGACTACATTTAGAAAGGTAGCATACAGAATACAATTTGTTGGCCGATGTTATACTTGACGTTTAAATACACATACATGTGCACACATGGTTGTTCACATACAGCTGTCCACTAGGGGGCATGTCAAAGCTAAATCATCCATGATCAGCAGTTTTTCCACTATTCTTGGACTCATACATATGCAAACAAGCTTTGTTAGCTCACCTCTGAAATTTTCTGCCATTGTCATAAGCTGTGTCTCAAATGGCAAGGCCTACTATGACCTTCCAAAACATTTACTAGTAGGTTACTAATCTAGAATATCCAGAAAACTTGCTGTCAAAGTGGGGTCCGAGACCCCAAGGAGTCGATGAGGCATAGCCAGGAGGTCTGCATTTTTGTTACAGTGGCAGAAATAACATCCTACCATTATTAAAGTAGATTCTTCCAAGTGACCGGGAAATCAATAATGAATACTATATATTTATTATTGATTTCCCGGTCACTTGGAAGAATCCAACAATCCAAATCCAATCGAAACCTCAATCCGAGCCTAAATTTGTTGGACCCAACATGGTCCTAACATGTTTTGTCAGTGGATAGTTTAGAAATAAATTACAGTTCCAAAAATAGACAAAATATTTCTATACAGATTGAAATAAGGAGCCAGATATTTGAATAACTGGATTCTTTTGATTTTAATCATTCTGTGCTGAGTGTGTATGTGGAATTTATTTTACAGTTAAAGGGGTCCCTGGCTTGAAAAATTTGAGTATGTAGATTAGTACATACAGTGCTCTCCACTAATATTGGCACCCTTGGTAAATATGAGCAAAGAAGGCTGTGAAAAATTGTCTTTATTCTTTAACCTTTTGATCTTTTGTTAAAAAAAATCACAAAAATACTCTGCCTCATGGATATCAAACAGTTGCAAACAAAACACAGGTTTATCAAAACATATATTTGTTAAATATATATGTACAAGAATTATTGGCACTCTTTTGTCAATACTTTGTGCTACCTCCCTTTGCCAAGATAACAGCTCTGTGTCTTCTCCTATAATGCCTGATGAGATTGGAGAATACATTGTAAGGGATCTGAGACGATTCCTCCAAACAGAATCTCTCCAGATCCTTCAAATTTTGAGGTCCACGCTGGTGGACTCTCCTGTTCGGTTCACCCCACAGGTTTTCTATGGGTTACAAGTCAGGGGATTGGGATGGCCATGGCAGGACCTTGATTTTGTGGACAGTAAACCATCTTTGTGTTGATTTTGATGTATGTTTTGGATCATTGTCCTGCTGGAAGATCCAACCACGGCCCATTTTAAGCTTTCTGGCAGACGCAGTCAGGTTTTCATTTAATATCTGTTGATATTTGATAGAGTCCATGATGCCACGTAACAAAATGTCCAGGTCCTCTGGCAGAAAAACAGCCCCAAAACATTAAAGATCCACCATCATATTTAACCGTGGGCATGAGGTACTCTTCCATATGGCTACCTCTCTGTGTTCGTCAAAACCACCTCTGGTGTTTATTGCCAAAAAGCTCTATTCTGGTTTCATCTGACAATGGAACCTGATCCCATTTGAAGTTCCAGTAGTGTCTGGCAAACTGAAGACGCTTGAGTTTGTATTTGGATGAGAGTAGAGGCTTTTTTTCTTGAAACCCTTCCAAAGAACTTGTGGTGATGTAGGAGACTTTGGATTGTAGTATTGGATACTTCTTGACCCCAAGACGCAACTAACTTCTGCAATTCTCCAACTGTGATCCTTGGAGATTTTTTTTGGCCCCTCAAACCATCCTCTTCACAGTACATTGAGACAATATAGACACACATCTTCTTATGATTCATAACATTTCCAGTTGACTGGAACGTCTTAATTATTGCCCTGATAGCCACTTCCCATTTTGTGAAGCTCAACAACCTTTTGCCGCACATCACAGCTATATTCCATGGTCTTACCCATTGTTATGAATGACTAAGGGCCTATGTGTTACCTCATATTTATACCCCTGTGAAACAGAAAGTCATGGTTGAACAATTTCCTATTCCTAGTCTCTCAGGTGTTCTAAAAAATGTAAAATATCAGTGGGAATATACTTCAAATATATTTTTCTCACATGAATTCATAGGGGTGCCAATAACTGTGGCACACATATATTTAACAAAGATCATTTTTTGATAAACCTGTATTTTGTTTGCAATTGTTTGATATCCATGAGAGCAGAGTAGTTTTGTGAATTTTCAAAACAAAAGATCAAAAGGTTAAACAATAAAGACAATTTTTCACAGCCTTTATTTTGCTCATATTTACCAAGGGTGCCAATATTAGTGGAGGACACTGTGCATTTACTTTTTTTTTTAAAACAATATATTCAAATATCATCTAGAATACTACACAAGTATGTGATTTGAGACACAGCTTTCTTTAGTATGTTCAAATCTGCCACTAATAGCACGTCACTTCACATCCTGCTGTACTGCCCCTACTATTTATATTGTATTGTTATTGCAGCATAATATTCTGAGGATGCCAAAGACTGCAAGATGCATGCACAAATATGCGTAGTTCAACTCGGGCATAAACACCGGCCCAAAAAAACAATCTAAACACAATTATCGACTAAAGAAAGTTGTAGAACTACAGAATTCTAGATTATACTAAAGTTCTCAAGGACTGTGGATGAAGACAAAGTCAGACACTACTGTATGAGCTCAAGAACTAACAAACACAAACATTTTAAGTCAGTGCACAGAAAAATCATATGTACTGTAACTTGTATATTTGATTAGAAAACCAGACACACACCCACACGTACGAAGATGAATAGAAGATGGATAGAAAAATTAACCATGGTACACTGTCCAGCTGTTCATTTATATAAATACAAATTCACACTTTCACAGTTCAGTATATAGTTTCATCTAAACAGTCTCAGTGATGAGAAATGCAGATAAAAAAATTGCAGATTGTTTTAACTCATTGCTCAACCATGTATATATACTGTATCACAGGGTGTTAGCAAATCAGCATTTACATTTAATTGTAAATCAAATATTATTTTACAAACTTCAATAGCAATATAAAAATTGTTATTGACAATAATCAAATAGTCAAATAATAAGGATTTTTGTTCTATTTTGATACTTTATATGTTGTAATACAAATTATGCTCCAAATTACAGAACATCTCATTTTAGTATTTCGGTATTGATATTTTGGTATTCTGTAAAAAATTATTCAAAGCAAAAACTATAGTAATGCAGAAGGTAAAAGGGAGGAAATAAGGTCATGTGTCACAAGTGACCTGAGGTACTGTATGTATGTAAGGGTTAAACCAGAGGTATTCAGACTGTAGGGTGTGGGTGAGATGGTGAGATGGAAAATACAAACAATGCATGTTTAAAAGACTACATCAGGCTAACCTTTACACCTTTTTCATAGGAACTGTGGCCTGTGCTCACAATGCTTCAAAGATACACTGATTCGGTGGCCTCACTTTCTATCTATGGTCTAAGTCGAAGTATTGAATCTTAATCTAAATATATAATACTCTTTTTTTGTGGTTCTATTTTATAAGTAATTGGGGGTGGGGAAGCTCATGAGGAAAAAATTTTAATATGTCTAGGTTACAATGAGCTCAGTTTCCTTGGTTGAACCAATGCTGATTTGGAGTAACACCCATGATATTTATAAAAGAATGCCAAATGAGCTTTTATAAAGTGACTATTGATGATTTAAAACTGGAAAACAGGATGAAAATAATCACTAGAACCCATTGCTGAAGAAAGATCGTTAAAAGCCTTTTTTTTTTTTTTTTTTTTACAACCCCATGGTTTTCTTACTGTATTTTTCTTACCATCTTCAGTGGAGGTAAATGGAATTTTATGCCCTTAAAAAACAGCCTGATGTGATTTTCACTGTTCACTTAAACCATCAGTTTTGTTTGTGATTGAAGAAGAACGGGAGCTGATAACTCAGTTGCCAAGGGCATAAAATATCCATAGCTATTTGGAAGGAGAAAATGAAGAGATACAGAGAAATGCGTTCAGGTGCAGATGGCAGTTTGTATGGTTTCAACTAGACTGTTGCTATAACCACAGGAGGAATGTTAGATGAGGTTATATGTTAGTTAATCATAATATAAAGATGAGATGAAATGAACGTTCATCACAAAGCGCACTAAGGGCAACAACATAAGACATACATAAACAGCTTATGACAGCTAGATTAAGCATTCATGAGGCACCATATGCAATAGGACGACATGATAAAAACAGATACTGACAGAAAAGGCTCCAGAGCACTAGCTGTACATGCACATACTCACTAAAACAGTCATTTAAAGGTTTGTCTTTCAAAGCTGTCATTTTCAGTTTATGCATATTTACATGTTGTCATACTTATTGAGCTATGTGAATAGTATACATGGTATTATCATCAACCAAACAAAATACCTTCATTAAATATAGTGTTGTATTTCTAGTTATTGCTCCTTGACTTGTTTATTGGAAGGTATAAAGCAAAGTTTCCTTCCTATACAGGAAATAGATTTGGAAATGGGAAGGTAATATTTCACATTAAAAATCTCTGAACTAAAGAATTGTATAGAGTTGGTTCATGATGCAAAGAATGTGACAATTCAATTTACTAAGAAATCAATTTCCATCCATTCATCCATCCATCCTCTATACCGCTTATCCTTCAGGGTCACATGGAACCTGGAGCCTACCCCAGGGAGCATGGAGCACAAGGTGGGGTACACCCTGGACAAGGTGCCAGTCCATCACAGGGCACAATTACACACCCACACACACCCATTCATACACTACAGACACTTTGGACATGCCAATCAGCCTACCATGCATGTTTTTGGACTGGGGGAGGAAACCCCCGCAGCACAGGGAGAACATGCAAGCTCTGCACACACAGGGCAGCAGCAGGAATCGAACCCCCAACCCTGGCGATGTGAGGCTAACATGCTAACACTAAGCCACCGTGCACCCTAGAAATCAATTTATCCCACAAAATATATCTAAAATAAAAATGTTCATTATGAAAGACAGCGTCATCAAATAGCGAAACCGTTTTTACACACATGGTGACAAATAATGTGTTTAAGAACTTTCGACACACCAAGTCATCCTCACACATTCCTCATATATGATTAACCGTTGGGAAGAGTGTGTGGTCCATGTGAGGTCATGTGAACTTCTCTAGATTGATGATAACACAGCTGAGGGTTAATGATGAGTATGAGAAAGAAAGGAAGAGGAGTTACAAAGAGATACACATGAAGACGTCATTGCTTATGAGGTCAAGACACATGATTATCGTGTTAGGTTTCGGATCCGATCAGACCCCGTCTTGTTTCTCTATGGAGGTTGTCACAGATTGTCATTCACATTTTAATCCCACGAGATGCTACTGCAACATCTCTGGAGAATTCTGGAGTGAGTCAATTGAATGTGAGGTATCTTACTATTAGCATGTGTTTTTTAAATATTGTTTTAAATATTGTCCAGATATTATTCCTCTCTTCACTCTCCTTCAGATAAAATAATTGTTTGTTGACTCTTCATTCTCATTCTCTTCAGTCGAGGTACCAATCACAGTGTGTTATAGAATTTAGCTTGAGTTGCTTTGATTTTATCCTGGGTATAAGCTTGCGTTCAGGACCTCCATTTGAGAGTGTATTCACTACAGACGTGGACTGATGACGATTTCAGCTTTTACCTACACACACCCTGCATGTTAGGACAAATTCCCTTTTACCAGTTTCAAACACCCATTTTTGCTTTCACAGGTTAAGAATCGAAAGGTGTTACATGAGATTGTAGGGTTGGGTTCGGTTGTTTTATTCGGTTTTTGGAGTGACGGAGGAAAAATTTCATGCTGTACTTGCCTCGACTGCCATTGGTCGCTTAGTGTTGAGAGAGGGAGCCTGTCCCTCTGGCCATCTTCTCATCTCCTCTGTTCACCCTGCCCAATGACAAGACAGGTTTCTTTGGCTTGTCCCGCCCTACCTCTATCATCCCTCAGTCTGACTGGCTCTGTGAAATAGCTCTGGGGTAGTTGAGAGTGAGGGATGGGCAGGGGGAGTTACATGGACAGGATGAGCGATAAGGATGGGATATTTATGGGGAAGTTCAAAGGTCACTGTGTGGGCTGCAGGGGTGGGAACAGGGCACTCAAAGGGTTTCAATGGGATTTTGCAAAGGAAGTGGAAGTACCTTTTGGAGGTCATCCTGTAGTCGTTTCAGCATGGCCTCCAACTGGGACACCTTCTCTTCCAGATGACTGGGTGAGTCACTGAGAGAGAGAGAGAGAGAGAGAGAGAGAGAGAGAGACAAAGAAATCATAATAATAAAAGGGAGAGGGCTATTTTTAGGTGTGTCCGTGGGGTTTTTAGAGTTTTTTGCTCTGAATTTTACTCTGAAGTAAACTTCCATGGTAAATGTGAATATATGAATTTTAGTATGTAGTATGTATGTAGTATGTAGCTTTGACCTCGGCTTAAAAGAAAAGTCCATTAAAAGGTATGTATGGCATGATGCACAAACAGCACACAGTCCATCCATCCATTTTCTGTACTGCATATCCTACAAAGGGTTGTGGGGAAGCCTATCCCAGGGGACTCGGGGAACAAGGTAGGGAACACCCTGGATGGGGTGCCAACCCATCGCAGGGCACAATCGAACACACATTCATACACTACAGACAACTTGGACATGCCAATCAGTTAATTAGTGCAATACCAAGTCAAGAAGGCATTACTGTCATTACAGATGTAATGTTAGGAATGAAATATAGTTCTCAAAGAATCAGAAGAGAGGATAAGTACAGTGACAAAAATACAACAAATACACACATATAGAATAAAACTATAACCTATCCAATAAACAATACAAATGACACTTATATGTATTAGTTGCTGCTCACCTGTCTTTAATATCTTTGAACTTGGCATCTGTCTGCGTCACTGTGTCAGCTCCTGCCTGAGTGCCATCACCAGCCTTTCGATCTGAAACACATTATTTCACTCTTATTACCCACCTGCTAATGATGATGCATATACTTTCAGGAAGGTCTAATAATCCTGAAATTTTCAGAAAACTCTTACATATTTACTATAGTAATGTCTTTCAGAAATGCTACCTACTAGTTTTCATTAACAGAAACATAACATACATTTGGTTATATACAAACATTCATAATTATCTGCTCTTCACACTTTAAACTAAAAAAAAAGTGCTTTCCTTTTGCGCTCTAGTATGTATTAAGTCCAGCATGTATGTATGTATGTATCTATTATGTCCAGCATCCCTAACTGTTGTAACTGCAATAATTAACCCTGTTTAATGAACACCATTAAAACTACTAACTTCCATTTCAGAGCAATATTAAATATTTAAATATGGCATTATGAAATAAATTGCCCACACTTCTGCAGCGACTGCCAATAGCAGTCACAGTGTTTTTCACACTTTCTGGCACTTGTCAGTATCAGACAGTCCTGGCTGCTCGCTGCTGATCTGTGAAGCTTCTAGTTCATTATGTTTAATCTGCCTCTCCATCATTATTAGGAGCTGCTGTATAAGACGGCTATCAAGTGAAAGTTCATAGGCTGACAGCAAATATAGGCTGACAGTTTGGGCAACAGCAAATTAAATTGCTTATCACGACAACCACTATTCATGACAATACATCTCAATATCTCATTCGATTATTTTTTTTTTTTGGAAAGTTTCTTTAAGCCTAGAACGTGGCTTGATCCATATCCTTTTATAACTTTATAAACTCTTAATGTATGGCATTATTTTTGCCTACCCAGCTATATGCCTATTGGCTCAGAGAAGATCATTTGCTCATTGTAGTCTTTATATTTCCTGACCTTCTCGTGATAGGGCTTCTAGTATATTCTTGCATGCTGTGGCGATGTCAGAAATAGACTGCCATTCCTCCTCTGACGAATCTGTTGTTTCTGAAAGAACTAAAGCACAATTAAATCCATCAATTTATCTATCAATAACACAAACACAGAGCTTTCACAATATAGACAAATCAAACTAACACATCAGCATGCAATATTTCAACGCTGAAAATCTAACCAGTGACTAAATAAATCCAGCAGGGGGCACTTAAACTTTGCTCCTCTAGCTGCCATCCCAAAAATTATACAAATGGCTAAGAGCATCAGCCGAGTGTCCAATGTGCTCAGTTCCACACGTTTATCCTAACAAAAGCTGTTAGCACAAGTATAAGAGGCCAAACGTGCATGAGTCCAGAGAAGAGTGTCCGGCTTGCAAAAAAGAGCCCAGGGACACAGCAGATGGTGAAGGCAGAGTATCTTGATTTGAGGCAGGATGAAATCCTCTCCCTCCCTTTTACCTCACCAAGCCCCCATCTGTCCTCTGGGTCTGGGGTGGCAAAGAGCAAAAGGGGGGAGGAAAAGGGGCATCTCCAGCTAAACAAAATTGAAGGATGGCACGAAGCAAAAATGAAAGAGGAGAAGACAAAGAGGGAAGGATGGGGAGAAGAAGATATGAGTAAGGAGAGAATAATATGGGGGTGTTCAGGAGAAGAAAGAAAGGTGCTGAAAGGCAAAAAGCAAACAATTTGGGATGAATAACACCAGTAATGATTTTATGGGGTGATTGGCATTGTTTCTGGCCAAGTTGCTATTCGGGCTTAAAGAGACACAGTGTGCAAAGATTGCAGGCTCCATTTACAGCAATTAACAATGAGTAGCACTATTATCCCAAGCCACGTGTCTGCACTCTGTGCTTTCAGGCATGGGCAGTATGATACAAGACACCATACACACATTACGAGGGAAATGTTACCATGTAATATTAGCCTTCTTGTTAAATTTAAACATGTAGAATTTATATAAATATTTATTGCAGGACAAAGTAGCATGCTGGGACGAGGCACTGTGGAGCAAACTACCACCAGAGGCTTACAAAAATTTTGTTTAATAATTTTGTTTTGACACTGCATACTGTACTGTATGTGTACAGACATTTACTGGGGCAGAAGAGTAGGATACATAGGATACCACTCCTACATAGGCTACCACTCCTGTCATTCAGGAACAGAACTCTGAGGCTACAGTGGACGTACATTAACCGAAAATAAACAGTTGAAGATTGAAAAAAAGGTCACCTTGTCTTTATCCAGTTTTCAACTGTCCAGTTTCCATGAATCTGTGCCTAGTGGCTAGTCATGAAACACATAAAGAGCAGTCTGCCTACCACACTGGACCCACCTCAGGTCAACATATCCATATCCTCTGCCATTCCTGGATTTTCTGACTAGGAGACAGTCACAATCAGTCAAGTTTCAGCAACACCACACCCAGCACCACCACACGGACTCCCGGCGCTAACCAGGACTGTGCGCTAAGTCAGCTGCTGTTTATGCTTCTGGCTCAAGACTGTGATGCAAAGCGCAACTCAAACCACACCATGAAGTTTGCTGATGACACCACAGTGGCGAGCCTCATCAGCAACAATGATGAGTCAGCATACAGGGAGGAGATGGAGCAGCTCGCAGACTGGGAGCCAACAGTCAATCAAACAAAAGTCAATAAAACAAAAAAAATATATTGTTGAGTCAGGTGGACCCCGGATTGATCACTCCACTGCACATCAATGGCAAAACTCTGACAGAGTCAAAGTCTCTTGGTGTGCACATCACAGATGACCTCACCTGGACCCTTAACAGCACCTACTCAGCCAAAAAAGTCCCACCGTGTCTTCACTTCCTGCCATCCTCACCACTTTCTACAAAGGGGACAACAGAGAGCTTCCTAACCTGCTGTGTTAATGTTACATATGGGAACGCCACTGTCTCAGACCAAAGATCTCATAGCAAATGTGTGAGAACAGTTGAGAAGATCTTCAAGTTCTCTCTACAAACCACTGATACTACCAGCTCTCATGGACTCTTCCCCTTATCTGGCAGAACATACTAGAGCATCCATTTTACCACTACCAGATTCTGCAATAGTTTTCCCTCAGGTGGTCAGATAATTCAACATACTGCCCCCAACACCTGCCCTAGAATGATCACTTCCATTTTTTTTTTTGATCATTTGCCAGTTCCCACACACTAGCTAACTCTCCCCTGTGTTACACAACAGCTACTAACCCAGGGAGGGTGAGGGCTAGCATGTTTCCTCCAAGACACATGAAGCCAGCCAACCACGTCTTTTCCAGCTGCTGCTCATGATACATCACAAGGCAGCTGAACACACAAAGAGGAAAGCGCTAACTGTCCTCTTACATATACATGAGCTCACTGATGCCCATAATGATCCAAGACCTCTTTGGCCATCCCTACATACCTGTACTTCAACATTATAGCATTATCTCATGGACTGTATCATGCTCCCAGAGACATGAGTATATGGGACACTTTTTCCCACTTGCTTTTTGCTTCTGTACTACTACTGGGACAGTTTCCTAGTGCATCACTGCTACGGTGACAGCTTTTCCAGTCTAACTGTTTTATAATGTATAGTTTACAGACAATTGTTTGCACTGGTTTCTAGTCAGATCCTGGTATGACCAACAATATTGTGTATTTATTGTCCGATATATTTATCGTATATTTTGCACTTGTCTCGATTTAATGTATTTGCACTTGCAGTATGTGTACCTTGTGTGTTGCTCTATGGTCCTGCCATTTTGTTCCAATGTATACAAATTTTACGGAGGAATGACAATACTTGACAACTGACCTACATTTCAGCAGCACTTACTCTTGGTGATGGAGTTATGGATGCTCAGTGCTCTGGAGTTCCTCTCCGCTCTGGAGTTCCTCTCCATACATGCTGAGTGAAGGGGTGCCTCACTCCCTGATGGTCTCTCCTCACTCAGCACATCTATCCCAACCTAGAGAGAGATAGGGGGAGATAGTGAGAGAGAAAAATAAAGTGTTAAAGTAGGTGCTATATACTGATGAATGTCTTCTGATGATTAATGATCTCTGTGCGATAAGTGACACATAGAGGCGAAGGAAAGTGGGAGAAAACAGGAAAGAGATGTAGAGCAGATAAGAAAGATGAGAAAGATAGTTCAAGGGCTATGAACTGAAGCAAAACAGAGGATGGAGTGGGAGTGAGAGAGAGGGAGCAAAAGGGTGAACTGTATGAAGAGGAGAATGGGCGAGTGGGAGAGATAGTAAGCGTGTTTAAAGCTCTGAGTTTAGAAAAGTTTGTAGAATGAATCACATTCTAAATATAGATTATTTATTGAATCTCCTGTATGAGATGTGAAAGAGTTTTATCTCATAATAAATCATCAGTAGTGCGTATTGTGTAACTCAGTGCTTCAAGCTTTGCACTAAAATTCATTAAATATTAAATATAATGACTGCCATAATGAACCACTCCACCCACTGTTAAAAACATAACATCTAAATATAACCTGTCTAAAGACAGATGTTAATGGAAGATTACATGAAAGAGGAAATCCATAATGCCAAGTTTGCATGGACAGCATGTATTTATTTCTTCTAGAGCAGTGCTTCTCAACTGGTCTTGCCTCATATGTCTTTTATCATTTAGCCACAAACCAAAAAGCAGATTAATGTTCTGTTATGCATCAGGCACTAAAAAAAAAAATATGTTCAATCATGTCATATTAACTCTACACTCCCCAAAATACTAAAATTTAGCTTTCCTAAGAAAGCAATGGTGTGGTAACATTCCTTTCTTAAATAACAGACAATCCTCAATCAATAAAAATACAAATAATAATATACACTCAGCTTCCACTTTAATAGGAACATCTGTACACCTGCACATTAATGCAGTTATCTAATCAGCCAATCATGTGGCAGTAGCACAATGCATAAAATTATGCAGATACAGGCCAACATCTTCAATTAATGTTCAAATCAAACAACAGAATGAAGAAAAAGTGTGATCACTGTGACTTCGATTGTGGCATGGATGTTGGTCCTATAAACTGCTGATCTCCTTGGAACAGTCTCTAGAGTTCACACAGAATGGTGCAAAAAACTAAAAATGCTGAGTGAGCATCAGTTCTGTGGGTGAAAATGCCTCGTTGAAGTGGATGGGTTACTCCAGTCAGCCAAGAACAGGAAGCTGAGGCTACCATGGGCACAGGCTCACTGAAACTGGACAGTTTAAGATTCAGGAAAAGAAATCACCTTTTTCCAATCTTCAACTGTCCAGTTTCAGGGTGTCTGAGTGCTCATATGAGTTACTATAGACTCCTGTCAGCTCAAACCAGTCTGGACATCAGTCTGGACTTCACTCTGGACTCAGATCTTTCTCTTCAACAAGGTGTTTCAGCCTGCAGACCCTCTGCTCACAGGTTGTTTTTTGTTTCACGTACCACTCTATGCAAACTCCAGAGACTGTTATGTGAAAATCTCAGGAAATCAGCAGTTTCTGAAATACTCAAACCATCCCATCTGGCACCAACAACTATTCTGATTTGGAGTTTTCATTTTGACTGTAATTTTGACTTTGTGTATGTGAGGCAACAGAGCTCGAAACAAGTGCAAATTTCTCCTTAAATAAAGACTCTTGTCAGAACAAATAAATGGTGTGAAAGACATTCATATGGAAAACAGATATACCATTTGATTACTAACTGGTTTTAATGAAAAGATTTGTAATAAATATATATAAATAAATATGGTGAATAATTTTGTTAATAATCATATAATGAGATATATATATATATATATATATATATATATATATATATATATATAACAATTATCTTACTATATAATTATTAACTAAATTATTTACCATTTATATGAAATAATATATAAAATAATAATTAATAAAGTAATACAAATAGTAAATATGGTAAATACATATAAAAGTGTGCACTTTAACATTTAGAAAAAAAATAATTCCAGAAAAAAACATTTAGAACAGTACATCGAAACGTTTGCCCAAAGTTTAGTACATCAGTCTTACTTCTCATTTCTCCAGCCGGTTTTGTGCTGACTACCAACTTTTTGCGTGATCCTCCCACAAGTGCAAGCGGGAGAATGTGTACTTTGTATGTTTCCATGTGCACAGCGCTTAAATTGTGTGTTTAGACTTGTACACCAGTTTTGTAAATAACATGCAAGATTGTTCATGTAACATGCCACCTAATTACATCTGAACATCTGTTTACCCTACCAGTACATCTGGCCCTATGATTCAAATTATAGTTTTATATTAGGCTACCAAAGACACAAGCTGTAAAAAAGAAACACAAACTGTACTTTTAAAATATAGTATACCATTAACCATTCTGTGCTAAAAGCTAAGCCTTCTGATGAAGATGAACATACTAGCAACCCAGTTCTACATGTTGCATCACATTTTTATAATTTTTTTGTACCCATAAAGAACCACCGCTCATGTCCTGTGAGTGTTCATGTGAGTGACGAACCTTTCTGAAAGGCATATACTTGTGTTTTCATGTGCATTTGTGTATGTGAGCACATTCTGACCTGTTCCTCTTCCTGGAGTGGAACTTTTGGTTTGACAGCCAGTATGAGGTCAGGAGTCGTGTCGATCAGCTCTCCGGGATTCTCGTAGATATGACTGTTCAGCTTCACCCCGACGTTATCATACACATGACTGAAAAAATAATAAGTTGCTATTAACCTTGGAGTCTATTCATTCCAACCTGGACACTATAGATAATGGTGAATGGCCTGCACTCATATAGCGCTTTTATCCAAAGTGCTTTACACTATGTCTCATTCACCCATTCACACACACACACTCACACACAAATGGTAGCAGAGCTGCCATGCAAGGCGCTAACTTGCCATCGGGAGCAACGTGGGGTTCAGTATCTTGCCCAAGGACACTTCTGTATGTGGAGTCATGTGGGCCGGGAATCGAACCACCAACCCTACGATTAGTGGACAACCCGCTCTACCACCTGAGCCACAGCCGCCCATTATCTAAAGTGACATTTCAACCTGAAAGGTTTATTCCTGCATGATTAAGGTTAACTGGATGCTCTTACGTAGCTTTAAGTGTGATATATAAAATGCAAAACAGAACCATATATCTATCATAGTAGTATCTGATAGTAGTATACTGTATGTGTCCGAGCAGGAACAGAAGGGCTGAGTGGATGAGTTGTGTAACACCACAATGACACAACTTATACTGAAAACAACTCGATGATTCAACAAGACCACTTCCTCTGCTTTTGGTGCTAAAATGAGCATCAAAAGTTCAAACTAATGTGCTTCTCTGAAAAAGCATACTATGTGAAGGTGTAATCTGTTGGGTGTTCGAGCAGAACACTCACATCCTGTGTGGGACGGAAGCTGTTTCCGTATTGTTCCAGGATGCCTTCATTGCAGGTCACTGACATGCTGTTTTATTTCGGCTAAAAGAGCATTTAAATTCTCACACTTGTGAGCTGATTCTTGGCACTGATGATGGTCTCAAAGGACTAGTTTACATAAAAACATTATGCAAGAAATGCTTTTCAGTGACAATTAGAGACCAGGAGATTTTGTGAGTAAGTCACACTGTGACCTGAACCACAACAGCATTTAAAGAACTGGATGCAGATTTCACCAGACATTTAAGATGGGTGGGCAAATACACCGATCAGCCATAACATTAAAACCACCTTTCTAATATTGTGTAGGTCCCCATAGTGCTACCAAAAGTAACTACTTTGTCGTGTTACTCAAACCATTCCTGAAGAATTTTTGCAGTGTGGCAGGGTGCGTTATCCTGCTGAATGAGGTCACTACCATTAGGGAATGCCATTGCCATGAAGGGGGTTACTTGGTCTGCAACAATGTTTAGGTAGGTGGCATGTGTCAAAGTAACATCCACATGAAGTAACATCCACATGAATACCAGTAAAACACCAATGTTTCCCAGCAGAACATTGCCTGGAGCATCACACTGTCTCTGCCATCCACATGATGTAAAAGAAAACGTAATTCATCAGACCAGGCCACCTTCTTCCATTGCTCCATGGTCCAGTTCATGTGCCCATTGTAGGTGCTTTCAGTGGTGGATAGGGTGTCAGCATGTGCACTCTGAACGGTCTGTGGCTATGCAGCCCCATATGTAGCAAGCTGAGATGCACTGTGTGTTCTGACACCTTTCTATCATAGCCAGCATGAACTTTTTCAGCAGTTTGTGCTACAGTAGCTCTTCTGTGGTATCGGACCAGACGGGCTAGCTTTCGCTCCCCACGCATATAAGTGAGCCTTGGGCATCCATGACCCTGTCACCGGTTCCCCGGTTATTCTTCCTTGGACCACTTTTGGTAGGTACTAACCACTGCATTTCAGGAACACCCCACAAGACCTGCCGTATTGGAGATGCTCTGACCCAGATGCTCTAGCCATCACAATTTGGCCCTTGTCAAAGTTGCTCAGATCCTTACGCTATGTATGTATATCGGTATGTATATATGGGAAGAAAATGTCAGTGAGGTTGTGACATTAAACTGAAACAAAAATTTAAGTTTTTTTTTTTTTTTTTAATTTAGAAACTGACTACTTTAGGGGTAATGATCACATTGTGTGAATTAGATTTTTTGCAAGATATTTATTTAAGTGAATGAACAGTCATTTGTGTGTGTGTGTGTGTGTGTGTGTGTGTGTGTGTGTATACCCATCACAGATGTCCTGATAGGGCAGGGTTCTCTCGAGTGAGTAGCTGCGTGTGAGAGAGGAGGGAGTGATTTCCAGCGCCTGGGATGGAGGATTGTCCTGCAGTGATGTAGCTCTGAGAAGAGGTAGGCTGGGTGGAGAGAGCAAGCCACTCATGCCTGGAGTTCTACCCTCCTCTTCCTCCCTCCTGTCTGATTGGGTCACGCTATCGGACTCCTCCCCTTCGCCCTGCTCCCGCTCCCCCTCTGTCCCCTCCTCCTCACTCCCATCCTCCTCTTCGTCTCGTTCGTCTAGGACCCAGGCCTCGCCCGAGTGGTCCTCGCCAGACTTGCTTTCTGCATCTTGGATGGACTTCTGATAGAGCTCAGAAAAGCTCCTGTACACACAAACACACACTAATAGTAACAAACAGTAGGATGTTTACATGCAGCCTAATAACGTGTTAATAATCTGAGTTATACCATGTTAATAATCTGTTCAATAAGGACATTTTGAGGAGGTTTTGCTAAGACTGACAAAGACCAGGTGAAACACTAGTAATGTCAGCTGATGAATATTAGCACAGCTATTGATTACCGACGGCCGAATCCCAGCTGTGCTGATATTCATTACAACAACATGATTGGTAGTGTGATATTACTTTTATACTACAGCTCTAAAAACAAGAAAATAATATTGATTAAATGACATTTCCGACACAATATGGCCAAATATTCTGTTTATTTTTGTTCTGCCAATAAAAATAGTTACCAAAGAAGTGTTGCGTACTGCCATGCAAGCACAGTCTGACTGACAGCCCGTAGTATGTGTAGTAACAGTTTCAATGCAATTAAGCAACAAGGAAATGGACCAGTGCTTATACTAAATATCAGCGCTCTTGGAACATCACTCGTCCAATCAAATTAGTGGACCAAAACGAACTGTTGTACAACTAATATTATACCATGGTCTGTCTGAATACTCGATTTTGATTGGCTGGAAGGTGTGTGTTCAAGCAGTGTAATGCACAGGTAGTTCCAGTCAGTTTAATCCCCCTTCTAAATGAATGCGCTGCCTATAACCAACTGTAACCATAGTAACATACAGTTACAGTTGCATACAGTAGTTAAACTCACAGCTTCATTATTAGTAGAGACGCAGCACAGACGCAGGTAATTCACACACGCACAATCTTTCTCTCTCTCAAATAACTATTTATTATAATTCATTCAAAAAATGTAATCTTATCGCACTAGTTTATCTCTGTGTATGACTTAGAGTGGGCAGAATTCTAGATCTAACCACCCGTATATAAAATCCCAAATGAAAATGAACCGTTATTTTTATCCTTTCAGTCAAATTTTGCATTGTAAACATCAATGACAGCATTAACTTGTCAATGCTGGCAAGTGACTATAGTATAAGCGGATAATCCATGGCTAGGTGTGCGCTACGCTATTTTAATGCACTCCACAGAGTGCGTATGGTGGTTCTTTGCCACCAAGTTGTGCATTAAAATCGTGTAATGCACACCTAGCCGTTGATTATCCCTTACTTATTCCACAGCGCTGCTGAAATCTCAATTCTGATTGGTCAGACTTCTATAACTG
Source organism: Ictalurus furcatus (assembly GCF_023375685.1). Lineage (NCBI taxonomy): Eukaryota > Metazoa > Chordata > Actinopteri > Siluriformes > Ictaluridae > Ictalurus > Ictalurus furcatus. The sequence continues at coordinate 14,280,096 of NC_071282.1, forward strand.
AAGCTTCACAGTAGTTCCAGCTGCAATGCACTCATTCTAATATGTTATCATTTCTAATTTCTAATTGTTGGAATGGTGATACTTTCTGGGAGGAGATGTTTATTTTGCATTTATGGAAGGAGTCTCCACTGTCAGTTGTTTGACAGTCAGAAGTAAAGCAGTAAATAAATAAATAAAACATACAACTTGCCATGTCTGTGCCATATCCTTAATAAATAATAAATTAGTAGTGGTGGCAAGTTGTGCTATAAGAGGGGCGAAAATACTTATTATTATTATTATTATCATTATTATTATTATTATTATTATTATTATTATTATTATTATACTTATTATTATTGAAAAAAAACAATGTTGGAGTGGTAACAGTAATCCTGCTTCACATCAAATTGCATTGATTATATTCCTTTAACACCATATCCCATCATGTTTTATTCCTTACGTAACATGCACATGTGCAGAGATTTTAGAGTTAAATGTTGTTCATGCTCGATCTGCAGTCAAGTTCATTCAAACAATGAAAAGCTTTCCAAACAGTCAGTTAAGGGTGTCGAGGGAATCTCTGCAGAAATGTCCAGCTCTTCAGCACTTTAAAATTAGACAAAACAAATAACACCAAGATTATTTTGGCACGTACTGTTAAAAGCTAGCCAATACATTGTTTGAATGAAGGAAGTGTGTGCCATTCACTGGCATTCAAACAGTAACAAAGATTTTTTTTAGTAAGGATTCCTGATATAGTGTCTCTGCATTTACGCACCGTAATGAGTCAGTTTTACCCAGATATATTAAGCTGCTCCTTTCACTGCTGGAAGTGTGTAGCTATTTTTATCCTAACTGTCACCATTTTGTCAGGCTTCGTAATTTGAAAACTCTGCACCACAAGGGATGCATTAGGCTTGTCTATCTGCCCAACAACAGGAGAATTTCTCTGCAGTCTCTCTTTTTTTTGGCAGTGTGTGTGTGTGTGTGTGTGTGTGTGTTTACATGAGTTGTGAACTCTGGTAAGCATCATTAGTAGAATTGATTGTTGGTTCTGCAGCTGGTGGAACGGCGATACAAACACATCATTAGCAACAAAATGAGATCTGACCCCTAGCTGTCCATCTTCCCTTCTTTCTCCATCTGTTCCTTTGCCTTTTTCTTTCGTTTGCCCTCTATCTGTCCTTTTCTCTCTTCTCCATTGTCTCGAATTCTCAATTCAGTTCCATAAGTCATGTTCGTCCTCCAAAACGCTGCACACACACTTCATTTCTGGAGTGTTCCACATACACAATACGATTTCTCGCTCTCTTTCTCATCTGTTATCATTTCCAAACCACTCTTCCAGCACAAAATGAATATCCCTTCCACCAGTCCTCTCCTCTTCCGTCATTTGAGCAGTTCTCCACCTAATCCCAAATCTTATCCACTCTATCATCCACTTCATCTTCCTCCACAGCGCACACACTCTTTTCAAAACTCTGACTATACATTTCTTACCTCGGGGTACACCCTCCTCTCATCCATCACTTCTCTCTCCCCCAATATCTACTTTAACACTTTCGCAGTGACATCCATCACACCATCCTCTCAGTCCCTCCATCACGCCTTTCTGTTTTCTCGTCTCTCTTACACCATGTAAAATAGATTGTTGTCCTGGGTTATTTCATCCCTCATTTACGCTCTATACGCTCTACCCACTTGCTCATTTAAAACCCCTGATATAGAATCATCCATATTTTATTCTTTCCAGCTCTTTTACGCTTCCGTTCACATCCTTCTTATGCATCTCCACATCACCCTCTCTTTATCTGCTCCCTTTTTCAGTGGTGCAGTTCATCATTCATATCTACTCATTCAGAAACCATGCTCTTGCATATTACCTTCTTCTTTTTCTCAGTCTCTCTGCTCCTTCTCTCTCACCAATACATTAGCATTCATATCCATCTTTTAAAAACCTGATCATAATAATCTGCATTTTTATGTCAAGATCATTTCTCCATTCCAAAATCATTCACCTTTTTCAGTTTTCGCACTTTCCTTCATACTCTCCTCTCTCCCTCCTTCTCTCCTTCATCTCTCTCACCTGCGAGGTTTGCCGTTCCCGTCGGGTGGGATGACGGTGATGTGTATTTTGGGTGCCGTACGCAGCAGCCTCGTTCTCTCGTCCTGGCTGAGGTGGACGAATGTGTGGCCGCAGAGTCTCACCACACGAGCACCCAGCTGTAGGCCTCCACTCTCGGCGTAACCGAAGCGCTGCAGCTCCGTCACGAAGCCCTCTGCGCTCATCAGGAAGCCCGGCTGGCCTGTGTTGTCCCTCAGAGGGGTGATTTCCCGGGCCTCACAACCTCGTGTCACCAGCTACAGCACAATAATCATAATAATCTCATTAGACTACCTGTCATCAAATGTACACACCTAGAGGAAATTTTAAGAGGCAGAATTCCACAAAGACAGGACCCAGGAGGGCAGATCCCAGACCCCAGAGCTGTGAGGCAACAACACTACCTGGTGCACCATCGTGTTACTGTTTTCTAAAAAAATCTAATGTCTGGATAACATTACTTATCCAGATTAAGGGCGCATGGTGGCTTAGTGGCTAGCACGTTCGCCTCACACTTCCAGGGTTGGGGGTTTGATTCCCTCTGCTGTCCTGTGTATGCCGAGTTTGCATGTTCTCCCTGTGGTGCGGGGGTTTACGGAAAACTCCGGTTCCCCTAGTCAAAAAGGCATGTATGGCTGATTGGCATGTCTAAAGTTTCCATCTTGTGTGAGTGTGTACGTGATTGTGCTCTGCGATGGATTGGCACCCCGTCAAGGGTGTACCCTGCCTTGTGCCCAATGCTCCCGGGGATAAACTCCAGGTTCCCCACAACCCTGTAGGATAAGCAGTATAGAAAATGGATGGATGGATTATGCAGATTAAAACATAACTGGCCTGCTTATAAGTATTGGATATTTTATCTTATTAAATATATGTTTTACATTTTTCGTCTAGATGTGAAAAATGTGTGTATGTGACCGGAATAAATATTACCGAAGATGAATGCATGAGTGAGATTTTTCTCAGCAATTTATAGTCAATTCATTAATGATTTTAGCTAGTTTAATTTGATTTATAATAACTAATGTTTAATCTTTAAATGTCATATATGTAAAGCACTGTGAGATGTTGGATTCAATATTAAAGTGTTCTTCACAGAAAAAAACAACAACAATAATAATATTAATAATAATAGTAATACTACTACTACTGCTAGTACTAATAATAACAATTATTATTATTATTATTATTATTATTATACAAAATGGCAGTTGTTTTGCTTCTCCTTTCTTGTTGAAAATTAAGTGCATGTAAAAGCAGACAGGAACTAGTTCTGAGAACAGAAACTGGACAACCCACAGCATATGACCTAAGTGGAAAACATTCCTCATTTAATCATTTGGATTGTCACTTTCCATCCATCCATCCATTTTCTGTACCGCTTATCCTTACTGGTTCACGGGGAGCCTGGAGCCTATCCCAGGGGGCATGGGGCACAAGGCAGGCGACACCCTGGACAGGGTGCCAATCACATACATTCATACACTACGGACACTTTGGACATGCCAATCAGCTTACTATGCATGTCTTTGGACTGGGGGAGGAAACCGGAATACCCGAAGGAAACCCCCAAAGCATGGGGAGAATATGCAAACTCCACACACACAGGGCCACGGTGGAAATCGAACCCTCACCTCTGCAGGTGAGAGGCAAACGTGCTAACCACTAAGCCACCTTGCCCCCTACTGTCACTTTAGCACATCATAATTAATTTTTATTCTGAAAATGACATTCTGTCTGAATTATTTCGCAGCTCCACTGGAAATAAATCGATCTTTTTGCTGATTGCTAATATGTACGCAGCTTTAGGTTAGCACTGAAGAAAAATTTTTGCTGCTTGAAAAGGTGTGCACCGGTCTAAAAAAAGAGTCATCAGCTCAGTACCAGAGATGATTAATGAGCATCAATCCTCACCTCAAGCCTCTGCACCACCTCTTTAATATCCTCCATCTGGCTCTCTGACACTGTAATCGAGACGGCCTCGCCCCTCTCGTAGAAAATATCCAGACAAGGCCCACCCTTCATGCCGGTCTCGGTCACTGCCTTCCACCCAATCACGTCACGGCATGAGCAGTTAAAGACGACCCGCTTGCTGCAGCGCTCAATCAGCACCACAGATTCGGCTGAGACGCCCAGCAGGCAGGCCAGTTTGTGCCCGTCGTCATCCTGGCTGGCGTAGACGGCCCATACCAGAGCGCCGGCACTGTGAAGCTCTGCTCCTTTAGCACCCTTGAGCTTGTCTTTGCGTTTGCCTCCCAGGGAAAGCAGGGGAAACTTGGTGGATGAATCTATAGGCGTGGTGGTGACGTAGTTCTCTGCTAAGTCCTTTAGGTATTCCTGACGTGTACGTGTGGCCATTGAGCGGAACTTCTCTGATTTCTCAGCTGCATTTTCAGCGTTTATGGCCTTGGCGAGCAGGAAGTCGCGGAAAGCCTGCGAACGTGGAAAGCGAGCAAATTTGGGGAAAAGTGGGCCAAAGAGAGGGATGTCCTTGGAGCGAGTAACAGCAACTCTAAAAAAAAAATGCATAGGGAAAAACATACAGAGCATAAAATTAACTTGGTAGAAATAAACATTTAAATTACAGTGGGTCAGCAGCTGACCCATTAATTACACTTTGGGCAGCCATCAGTAGCAATAAATAATCTAAGCTCTCTATTTTAATGTAGGTGCAAGCACTATAACGCCAGTGCATTCCTAATTTACTTTGGCAGAAACCAAATTTTTTCCCTCTATTTGGCCAGATGCTGTTTTTGTTGTCACAAATGAAGGCACCCATACTAATGTCCACTGACACAACAAGGGGTGTGACAACAAAATCTGTCACCACAGATATGTTCAAACTCCATTTGATGCACTTTGGATAACTTTACCACCTATCAGCAGCCCCTCTGTAGTCCAAAACCAACACAGGTTTGGATGTACAGTATTTACGTCACCCTATAGAAATATAAATATGCTATTTTACACAGCTTCTAACTACATAATACAGACAAAATAATTGATATCAAACCAGAACTCTTTTAGCTTCTGAATTTGAATCAGATCATGACAGTGTGTTGACAGAAAACATCATATAATTAACTGAACCAATTAAAAAAAATGAATGATTAAATACCAAACTTGTCAAAACTTGTCAATGTATCATAGAAACAATAAATTTGTCAATATAAATATTATGTCCTATAGTTTCGCACATGTTTGAGGAAACAAAAATACACTAAAAGACTGTAATGTCACGCTTCCATTTCCACCAGTGCCATTTCAATGATTAATAATGAATTTATTCTCACCCGAACCTGTTTACAATTACACTGCTCTCACCAGGTTATTACCGGTGCAATGGTCACTCAAATGCCAAGTACACCTTTCCAACATCCACATTACTTGAATTAAATATTAGATTTCTCACATATTGTCATTGTGAGATTAAGCTAATTAACCACAAGGACATTTCTCGTAACCTTTTTATTTTTACCCATCCTTCAGGAGGGTGCCAATAATTCTGGAGCTGACTGTATATCTGAGGATAACACCACCTACTTTGGGTCATTTCACTTACCCAAATTTGTGCATCTTGTACTAATTAGTCTAAGACACACAAAGAAAATAGCTGCAATAGTTTTTAGTTTGATATGTTTCACACTACAGTCTGCTGTGAATAGTTTTCATTGATTTCTACTCTCTATGGCTTGTCGTGGACTTTGTTATCTGATCGCTCTTACCGATAGTAGGTGTTTTCCGTGCAGGGCTCGTGCACTTGGACGATGATAAACACATGCTGGAAGTGAGAGCGGATGGTTTTGGGGGTGAACGGCATTGCCCCTGGCTCCTGGAAGACTATTGTCACAATATCGTTCCCTATATGTCTCTTCCTCAGTAACTGCAAGAAAAACAATGACAGATGTTAGCTAATACAGCACAGAAGTTGACCTTAAAATGCACAAGATAAACATTACACTGTATTACATGAACTTGCTCAGGATTAATACGATCATATCATAAAAAGGTAGAATGTGCATGTCAAAGAGCCTTTATTCAGGGGAAAGTGTTTAGCTCCATTTTTGGTACGCATCCAGCAACTATTACCAATACTTCTGTCCGATGTTCTGTCACCAGTTCTATTCTCACATTCAAAAATATAAAAAAAACACATATTGTAACAGAATTATTTTAGTCATAGTTCATTTAACTCAAAAAATTTGAGGAAAATAATTACCTCAAAATTTTTAAGTTGATGAATCAATTTCTTTAAGCCAAATACACTTAAATATAACAAAAATTTAACTCAAACTTTGTCATTTAAAATACATTTTTGTTATATTTAAGTGCATTTGGCTTAAAGAAATTGAGTTATCAGCTTAAAAATTTTGAGGTAATCAGTTTCCTCAAATTTTTTGAGTTAAATGAACTTCTCCGGTTTTACAGTGTAGGGTGGAGATATCGATCTTAGAACACGTAATGTGATGTGCTCACAGGTGGCTGATTTAACGACAGTGTTCTGTCAATGTGAGCACCGCTACGATGCTCGTCTAAAAGCGAACAACAGAAGGACAGCATGGGATGACAGAAACGCAAAAGGAACTGTTTCTGTTTGACTTGCTCACATTATTTATATAACCAGCCTACATGCCTGTGGCAGGTGAGTTGCAAAGCTAATGGATGGAACAAATATCCGTATTAAGCTCACTTGGAAGAATGAACATTCCTTGTTGTCCTCTTTTATCCAGCCACAAACGGGTCCAAACTCCTCTTCTTTGCCCTTTAAGATGTGTATTCCCTAAACATAATTGCTACGATTCCAGTATACCGACCACTTGTTTCTGTTTACGAGATTCTTTTGCAGTCCGGATCACTCTGATTGACGACGTAAGTAAAACGTCGATATTTTCTTTAATTTCAAGTCTGTCATTAGAGGACCTTTTTTATATCTGTTTATAGAATTTGGCTAAGATTTTATTGGGATCATGTTGTACAGTGTGATGTTATAACCATAGACCGCTGAAACCCCACTCTATAAAAGAGACTTTAGTGAGAATATCTGCTATTTGTTATATTTCATTTCTTTATTTGCTCACTGTTTGGCTGTCATATGATCTGTTAGGATGGTCCTCTTTATTATTAATCTTATACTTAAACTGTGCCATGTTTACCTGTTGTGTGTTGTTGGCTGTGTATGGGAGCATGGTGGACACATGGAACATGATCTCATAATCTTGATAACGTGTGTATAGAGAGTGTGTCCCGGTGGAATCCGCTGTGAAAACAGAAGGAAAAAGTCTGTAAACGCATACACATTTAGGATCATCCAAGCACTTCTCTACTCTTCTTAGGCAAAATGTGAATGCATGCTGTTGACCACTGATGTTCACACATACATCTGTGCCTTATGTAACATGACATTAAGGTGTTATTCCTGTAGTAGTGAGTGTATGTTTGCATTTTTCTCACTCTTGTTGTCGAGCTGTGCTCTGTATTTCTCCCAGCCCTTCAGTCTCACTCTCTCTCCCAGCAGGTCCAGGAACTCGTCGAACGCCGGCCCGGCACTCTCATTATTATACATGTCTTCCTCTGTACTCTGTTCCGCCCGGCAGTACATCACCCCTACCTTACGCTGGAAATTTAGCTACACACATAAACACACAAGCGTGCATAAACGTATCAGCGGCTGGATTGTTTGTAGGTGTTAAATATTAATAACAATAACGTTAGGCAGAAAATATGTTTAATAACATATGTACCCCTAGGGATGTGTGATAATACAATGCAGGGAGCCATTTGGAATACAGCCCATGTTTTTGTTTCATTTCAAAATCCCCCCCTATGTCATTACAAATTAGTGCAGGCAGATTTTGATACAATGCCTGAGAAATCACCTGACTCTTAAGTAAGGATGAAAACATCATGGGGTGTGCCATTATAGGAAAATAATCCCCAACATGAAGCAGAGTATTTTATTCCTCTTCTAAGAGAAATAATTTTTCATTTATAAATAAATGTCATGCGTTTTAACCATTTATAGATATATTTAATCTTATAAACAGTTGTTCCCTCACCAGCCTCTCTTTTTCTCTCTCTTGAAGTCAGTAAGACAAAAAAAAGCACAACTTGTTATGTTGCCAAGAAAGCAGAAAGCTGAAGCTCCTCCATAAAGTCCTGAAGACTTTCCCATTGTGGAAAACATACAGACTGCTACAAAGTGCTGACACTGGAGACTCCTTCTATGAATGTTAAATAAACATCTCCTTTCAGAACACTTCACCATATAAACAATTATAGGTTTCTTTATCAAATAACAGCACATTTTTATGCACGTTAATATCTTTAGATTATGTAGATTGTCTACCTTACAAGTCCCTGTATAAGTTCTTACTATTGAAACAATAACATATTAGAATGAGCACATTAATATAAACCATCATTTGATTTACTTCCGGCACTAATGTCAGAGCTGTATCACATTCACTTTGGTGTAAAATATGTTTACTAACAATAAGATGGCTGTTGTTGAACCAGTTTCTGGTTTGAACAGCAACTGTTTCAAGTTGACATTCCTTTAAAATGGCTGCTGGTCAGAGTCATTCAACACCTGAGATTCTCTCTGAAAAATATGTTTTCTAACACTTAGCTTTTACTATCATGCTGTATACACTGTATATTACCACTATGCTCCAAAGTTTCACTAGCATCACATTAGCTTGGTTTACAGTTGTCATCATTCGTCGTTATGTCTACTACTTCCTACTGTCCTGCTTCCTCTGTTCCTCTTTTCATTTCCAATTTCTTCTTTTACTTCATTACAGGTAAGCCATCTATGATAGTATCACGTACACATTTAATTGAACAAACTCACCCAAGTGAACAGGGTCCAGTTTAGGGGGCTTCCTTAAATTTTTTGCTGTATAATATTCACCCAAGGTTTTCTGAAGGTTCCTGCATGGAAATAAGCGCCTTGCCTGTTCTGTAGCTACACCTATTTATATTGATTCCACACCATATCATATCATATCATATCATATCACATACCCCTATCTACCCTAGGTTTCTTCTTCACAATGGAAAACATACTGTTCTTTCTCAAGGTAATCAAAGCTATTTCATCACCAGATACTTACAATAATAAGATTAACTTTTATGACCCAAGCACATTAGTCAGATTACATAAGCACTTATAAAGAACATAGAAGCACCTATAAAGCTTAATAAAGCATCCACATGTATATATTATGAGACCATAAAGTAAATGAACACTGCTTAAAGGTAACCCCTGATCAGAGCCAGAGACATTATCAAGAGAAGAAACAGTTCATTATGCGGCTATTTTCAGAGAAAGTCCTAATGGCTAATGTAGGTTGTAGTCAAAATGGCTTTCAGCATTCGACATCGGATATAACATCAAGCTGTTTTGGATTCATGCTGCGGCTAGGACCGCTGGTAAAACTGGTGTGGGAGTAGCACGCTCACCCCTTGCTCATCCAGCTTAAGCAATGTGTCACGGACTTTGGGAGATGTTGAGGCAAGCCTCAGACAGTGCAGGTTGAGATCAGGGAGGATGAACTCCAGAAGTCTCTTGGGAGAAAGCCCTCTTGGGGTTGTGTGTCGCGCTGCAGATGGTACAGACTCTTCCAGGATGGAACCACGAAGGGTCTTGAGCTATATGTGAAGAAAAAAAAAAACAAACAAACAGACTCTTAGCTCAACAATCTTCATGCATCATTAAACTCCCAGTACCTGCCAATAGGTTCAGACTTACGTTCCTCACTCTACAGCTCTATACTACATAGAGACCGGTGAAAAATTTAGATGTCTCAATAAGATGTTTGGACACCACAAACTGCCTGAACAGCTTCAGTGTGCCTTGGCACAGGTTCTACACGTCACTGGAGCTGTACTGGCAGGATCGTCCAAGATATTGGTGGTGGAGCGTGCTGTCTAATATGTAACTCCAAAATCTCCATCAGGTGTTCAATTGGGTTGAGATGTAGTGACTGTGAAGGCCATAGCATATGATTTACATCATGTTCATCCTTATCAAACCAATCAGTGAGCAGTCATGGCCTGTGGATGGGACAGTCATCTTGGAAGAGACCACACCCACCAGGATTGAAATGTTTCATCATAGGTTCACTTTAAGTGGAGCCAAACCAAAACCATGCCAGCAAAATGCAGCAGCATAACAAAGCCACAGATTTTTTCATTAATTAGTCACCCATGTGTACTTACAGTAATTTTACTGTAATTACTGAATAATATGCTTTATGGTAAATAACTAAATAATAAACTGGACGTCTAAGGGGTTAAGGTATATCAAGGTGTAGTTTCATTCAGATACACAGGAGACAGTTCTTTCTTTGACAGATATTTTTACTATTTGTATATCTAACCATTGTTTTGAAGATTTTGATTCTTTTGTTTGAATTTCCATTTTTTAAATTACATTTCCAACATCAAAATTGTGTTTAAAAAAATAAATAATTCTATGAATAATTCTCAGAAAGCATATTCTTTTAAAGATTTACACCCTTTTTTTACACAGCCAATTATTCATAAAATTTGTGTGTGTGTGCGGTGGGGAGGTGGTTGCATTCCTGCCTTTATGTGTCAGACCGCTTAATAGGAGGGTAGAGAGAGATAAGATGAAAGGAGACGCATAGAAAAGAGACGTGAACAAGACATGATAGCACTGCAGAGTGACATGAGGAGAGACAGAGCGAAAGAAGGAGAGATACAATACTAATGTAGAGCAAAGAGGCAGACATAAGACTTCAGGATAAGAGGAGTCAACAGTGATAAATGGAGAGAAGGGAAGAGACTGACAGGTAATAAAAAAAGAGGGAAATATTCGAGTGAGAGATGCAGACAGAGACATGGCGTTAGAGACAATTAGGTGAGTGGTTTGGCAGATTAGAAAAGAAGAACATAAAACATGACCCGGTGAAAGAGAGGGAAGGAAATGCAAATAAAGTGGAAACTTACACAAAACGGTTGAGTTTAACTTCCCTTTATGGATGAGCTATTATATAAACTCATCACTGAGCAAAAGAAATATGTTTGCCATAGAGAGATCTCAATAGAAAAATATATACATGAAATGTGTGGAGTATTAACTCTTTCACCTCTGTGGTCCTGAATATGATCCTGTACGTGTACTGAGCGCCACTGGAGCCTTCTTTCTCCTCACGACGGAAACTGATGGCCACCGGCCCCAATCGCTCATCCATGCCGAAGAAATTCTGATGGTCTGCAGGAAAGGACAAAAAACACTGCATTACTCTATTCTTGTATTCACCTATATTCCCTATATTCCTATACACCTATATTTCCCCAACAATTTGATCCCATTGTTTCACAAAGCATTACTGTATACATAGCATTAATGTATACTCTAGTGTACGTCTATTAGTCTGTTACATTTACACAACATCCACAATAATATGGATACAATTCTGAATCTCAAATGCCATTCCACTGTACATATTTAGTCGGTTGTGGCTCAGGTGGTAGAGCGGATTGTTCACTAATCATAGGGTTTGTGGTACGCTTGCCGGCGCACATGTCTCCACGTGCCAAAGTGCCCTTGGGCAAGACACTGAACCCCAAGTTGCTCCCGATGGCTAGCTAGAGCATTGCATGGTAACTCTGCTGCCATTGGTGTGTGAGTGTGTGAATGGGTGAAGGAGAAACAGTGTAAAGAGCTTTGAACCGCTCAGGTTAAAAGGCGCCATATAAATGCAGCCATTTACCATATAATGTAGTGCACCAAGTAAGTTACGCAACAGAATCATATGCTTTAATATTTAAATAAAACATTTTCCTACGAATAACAAAATTTTAAATGTCGGTATAACTTCATCGAGATCTAAAAGGTTAGCATTGAAAATTAGGCCTAGATGTTTATCTTTTGTATGACACTCTATGTTAATACATGAGTGTAAGCTCTAAACACCACTGTCAATAGTTCCACGTTCATTTAGAAAAAGGAATAGAAATATAATAAAACTGTAAAAAAAAAAAACCTCAAACAACTATTCACTTCTAGGGCTGGTGATATGACAAAAATATCATATCATGATAATTGACATTTTGACAATAAACGATGCATTTCATGATATATAATGTAGCTAACAAACTGTGTGCAAAACAATAATGAAATAAACATTAAACTGAGTTTGACTATAAAACTTAAAAGTACTATAAAAAGATTAAGTTTTAAAAAATTACATCAAATCAACGGCATCCATTCAGTACCATTTCATTTGTAATTATTAAGCGTAAAAAATACATCATCATACCAACGATATCTCAGAAAAATGTATTGTGTAATCGTTTATCATGATATCGATATTATATTGATATATCGCCCAGCTCTATTCACTTCTAGTGAGAGATTGCTGTAAACAGTAAGCAGTAAACACTGAAAGAATGAAAGAGTAGGAAGCTGAACAGTCATAGATACACTGTGACTGATAAAACATGTCACAAAGCTGCATCACAAGGTACAAACTGACGCAAGCTTCTACGCAGACTTCAGCGCATGCTGTCCTACTTTCAACCTCACAGCATCCCCATTTTGAGCCTTTGAGCGAGTCTAAGAGCTGCAACCGTACGACGCACAGATACTGAGAGGGGAAGTACAGAGAGGAAAACACATTTGCCACATAAAGGCAGTTATGCACACATAAACACACGTTTATATTCTGCTCCCTCATCAAACGATATGATATGTGTACTTTACTTACTTAGCTTCATGTCTAGACAAATGAATCAAATTCTAATCATGATATTGCTTAGCTTTGCTAAGGTGAACTAATTAGACATTGATGTCTATAGACCCCCATTCATAAGATCTGCGTAATTTATAAACAGATAGTAGATAGATAGATAGATAGATAGACATTCACATAGACTTATATGGACAGACCACACAATCTTAACTGATAATGTGGAATTATGTCATTATATGACTATTTTGTCATTATGATAAAAATGTGGGATGTGTACTAGGAATGTGTGATTCCATTACTGATTATCAGTAACTGTGAATCAGTCTTGGAATGGATTTGTCATTTGTGCAGATCCACTCCACTGTATTTTATACTCTGAGAGTGCGTTGTGTTGGCTGACAGCACACAGACGCAACAAAGAACACAAACTGTCTTAAAGCATGAATCATGCTTGTGATATTTGACAACAGAAGGCTGCAGAGTGTTGACTTTATTAACAGGATGTCAGTATTGTACCAGGTATGAGCCAGTACACAGAGTACTGATATCGCTATGGTAACAAAAATGTGCATCCGTTGAACAGAAAAGCAGCATCTTCTGTACTTTACACACTTTCTCACATGCTCGTCAAATCAATCAAAAATCTTCTTTCTCACCTTTCATGTAGAAGTACTTGTGGTAGTACCGTGCCCCCAGGTCTGCGTGCTCGATGAAGTAGTTGCTTTTTCCCTGCTGCTGCACATGGCTTTCTCGGGGCTCCTCTAATACAGACACAGCATCATTGGGGCTTTGTAGACTCCTCCATCGCCCGCTACAACATTGGGTTCTCCCCAGTCCAGCCCTCTCTTCCCCTCCCATCTCGTTTCTAAAGTGCGGGCAGCTGAGCAGCAAATCATTGTCATTGCCGTCTCCTTCGTCCAGTAGGCACGGCTCTGGTTCCTCTGTGCTAGTTGTACCTACCGTCCCACTGCCCAAACTCTGAGATGGTGAGGCAGGTGGGGGCTGGGCAAGAGGCCGGAGCTGCGAGGCAGCAGATGCCCCTGAGGTGATGTTCTTCTTGCGGCCGACACTGTCTCGGCTAGTGGCCGCCTCACACAAGTCAAACAGGATGCTCTGCACGTCATAATGGGCAAAGTTGCGCACCCATGCACCTCCTAATGTTTGATCGCATGGTATGGGAGTGACCTGAAGGGGTGATGGCTTTGATTTCTTGTTTAGAGCATCAGGTTTTGGGGGTTTGGCTGGTTTTGGGCATTCCAGGGAGCGGAAAAAGCCATCTGGCTCAGGCGGTGTCTCCTGGAGTCCAAGCAGCAAGAACGGATCTTTAAAGCGAAGAGCATTGGGACTGAGAATGGTCTGCTCCTCACTGCAGGGCTCTGGAGGTCGGCTCTGTTTTTCTAATGAGGAGAGACTCCCATATTCCCGGTGGAGGACTATATTAGACTCGCCCTGTCCCACCTGCCCGGCCTTTTCGCTTGCCGACCTGGCCGCTTTTGCACCTGCCTTTGCCGCAGAGTCCAGATCTCCCAGTGTGACATCGCTGTTGCTGCGCTGCATGATGTGGCCACGAGCAACTGCACGCTGATTAAGCCCTGCCCTGCTAGGTGTTGTCACACTCTCACCCTCTGCTCCCTCACCCTCCCTCCTGGGTGGCCATTCAGCCACTTCCACCCGCTTGGGCTCAAAAACCGGGGTGGGACGTGGGCTCTGTCTGCGGAACTTGCGGATGAAGAGGTCGTCTGACTGCATGGTGTACTTGTATGCTCTCTCCCTTGGTCTCTCGCTCTTCCTTTAAATCTTCTCTCCTCACTAACCTCCTCTCTTGGTCTGGGATGACTGATGAGTAGCTTCAGAGAATCTAAACGGTTGATGTAAGCACACAAGCTGCAAAGGAGAAGTCATAACTCAATCACTTAGCAGACGTCTTATCTGCCCAGCACAGTCCTGATCAGCGTCTTCATCCAGCGCAGCAGTGTCTCACTACTAAGCAGACTCAGGAAGTCATTCTGGGCATGTTAGAACACGAGAGCTCGCTTTCATCATTTGGAACAATCTTGAACAGGAGGCTTCATGTTCATCCCTTCTTAACGTAGAATTAACACAGGTTGTAAAAGAGCACTAGAATGAAGCAAGGGCCAAGAAGAATGCAATTTCAGTTTAAGTCCTTGCTGTCAGCCTCCTTCTCTAGACACTCATGGATTCAGCATCCTGCAAACAAAGACAAAAGAGTAAGAGGTCAGAATGCTCAGTCTGACTTTTTTGTGCTAAGAATTTTCTAGAACAGTGTGCGAACACAACTAACTGAAGACACAGATATTTTGAAACACAATCTAAGTGATGTAAGACCATTACTCCAGCTTACTCTTTGCCGTATCTTAAACCCTAAAAGAACACTTCTCCTTCAGGGGCTAACATATCCCTATAGATTTAAACTACTATTACTGTACTACTCTAATGCAGTAAGGATTAGGTTACAATTACAGCTTAATCCCGACAACAAGCAAGAGCTACTAAGACATGGTTTAATATTCCTTAGGTAACCCAGCCAAAGAAAACACAAACACTGATACACATACAGTGTGTTATGCAAAAATTTCACCTGCAGTCAAGCACGCCTATCGGACTCATTGTTCCACTTCACTTTGCTACCTTTGTTCTTTACTATTATTTTCTCCACTTGACAAAAATAGCCGGCGCTAGCCAACTGTCATACGGCGGCCTGCACAATGGCAGCTCCTCTCACAGGGGAGGGAGCTTCCTGAGCACGGCTACGGCAGCATGGCAAAAACAGTAATAAACTACACAATGATAGAGACCTGGCCAATCTTTCTTTCTCTCTTTCACTCGCTTTAGATTGCCTGCTTGCTAAAAGTAGAAAAATAGGAGAAGCTTTCATTAATATAACATAAACAGTGCATTCTGACCACACACATGCAGTCATTAGGTTAAGAAAAAAAAAAAATCTAGTAACCTAAAGAAAGAAAGAAAGAACAGGTTATAATAACCATAACATAAAAACAGATATTAGTTTACTATGATGTGATATAAAACATACACCACTGGCATCAGACTTTAAATTCATTCCAGTTTCTTATTGTCAGAACATAAGACAGAGCTCAGCCAAACATATGCACATTCTTATTAACGTGCAACTAAATGTATATATACATTTAGTTCATTCAGTATATACTTTTAGTACATATACATTTATTTACATATGCATGAAAATATTTGTTTTTACATATATGAACATTTTTGGAGCACATTTAGCACATCTAGGAATTCACAATATGGTTGACAATAAATTTATACCAATCCAGAATTAAGTTAAGATAAACTATAAAGTAATGGCACCCTTTGCATGACATATACATCTGTGAACTGCAAAACTGTATGCAAAAACTTTGACATCACCCCCTGCTCTATCTTCAGCCACATTACTAGGGTACTCAATAGTACATTATGTTTTGCCAAGGGTGATCTACTCCCTATTCCCTACAGGTTACAAAGTGTACTGACTGTTCTGCATCAGCTAGACGACAGTATTTGGTCACCTACTGTAGTGCATTGAGGGATTTGAGGAAAATGCTGATTATTCTCCATAAAAATGGCTTGACTCCTTAATTAGAGCACTATTCAGAGAATAAATTGTGGTTTCGGGTGTAGGCAAAGTTCAAGTTTCAAGAGCTATTTCATGGAAAAGCTTTGCCTTGATTTCTTAGTCACAAAAGGTTACTTAATTGTATTATTATTGAATAAGATGTTTAAAACGTGTAATTTACTTGTACCTTTTTGAAATGGTTGAAGAAATATTTTCTCATTATGAAAATCCTTTACAACCTTTTTTGTTTAATTCCTTGAGGGGTTCATGTCTTAATTAGGTGGGTCAAACAATCTCCCACAAAAATCGCCTCATAAATTGCAAGCTGTGGCAACGTTTTCTGTACACCTGCAAGCACACTGACCAGGTTTATATCACATACGTTGAGGGTTCTCAAAATGGAGTCTGTGAAGTATAGCCAAGAGGGTCTGTGATTTAAAAAAAATAAATAAAATAAATTGTACATTTGTGGAAATCAGGAGGGCATTGTAGCTTAGTGGTTAGCACCTCCAGGGTTGAGGATTCAAATCCCGCCTCCACCCTGTGTGTGTGGAATTCTCCCCATGCTTCGGGGGTTTCCGCCCCCAATCCAAAGGCGTTGCAGGCTGATTGGCATATCCAAATTGTCGGTAGTGTGTGAATGGGTGTGAGTGTGTGTGTGTGTGTGTGCGAGCGATTGTGCCCTGCAATGGGATGGCAGCACGTCCAGGGTGTTCACCGACTTGCACCAAGTTCTGAGTAGGCTCCGGGATAAGTGGTGCAGAAAAAGGATATGGATGGAATTGTGTAAATCACAATCCCTACACAGATCCCCATTTCAATGCTCCACACGGTCTGTTGGAGCTTCTCATGTTCTCCATGTGTCTGTATGGGTTTCCTCTGGGTTTTCCAGTTTCCTCCCAACTGGCTGTGTCAAACTGCCCTTA
This sequence comes from Ictalurus furcatus, assembly GCF_023375685.1. Lineage (NCBI taxonomy): Eukaryota > Metazoa > Chordata > Actinopteri > Siluriformes > Ictaluridae > Ictalurus > Ictalurus furcatus. Next base: position 14,297,433 of record NC_071282.1, read on the forward strand.
GCTGTGGAGTTTGTGCATGATGCCATGCACAGGACAAGCATCTCATCCAGGACGTATTCCTGCCTTACACCCAGTGTTCCTAGGGTAGGCTCCGAATACACTGCGCTGCGTCCCTGACCAGGATAAAGCACTTACTGAAGATGAATGAATGAAAGTCTAAAAAATAATGGCACCACGGACCTGATGAACGTTTCAGAAACAAAATGCACTACAGTTCCACAAAAATGGCCAAAATATTACTGCACACATTTGAATAATGGGTTTAATTCGAACCGTTGTGTTTATTTATTTTATAATTAATAGGTACCTGCTAGCTGCAAAAAAGTTTGAGCACCCCTGGGTTGTTTGTTTCTGCCACACAACATAAGCACTCCAAAAAACTTCCTTCCAACATAAACATAAAGGCTCAACTTCCGTCGACGTTTCCGCCTTCTCTAGAACCCTTTCTTACATAAATGAAGTGAAATACTGATAGTGTTACACCACGGTAACCTGTCAGGCAAATAAACACGGATTAGACTTAACCTACACGCGCTGTGACAGGAGTCCAGACGCTGTTTGGGACAATATTGTGTGTTTTTTTATTTATTTACTTACCTTTATAGTGAAGAAAAGTAAAGAAGCAAACCGTTCATCCATCTCATCTTTAGTAATGACATTCCCAGATACAGCCTACAGAGTTAATAACACAAAACAATCCGCCAAGAGACAAACTTGTCCTCAGTTATTGTCACAAAAGAGACATGTTTGTATTTAATTAAAGCAGCAATGATAAAAGAAACGGCTTCGAGCTGAATATAGCGGCGTCTGACACTCTGACAAACCTTTATCTCTCTCTCTCTCTCTGTCTGTCTCTCTTCCGCTGTCTCTTTCACTTCATGTGTCGATTCGGATGAAACACGAAGTCACACGTCAGTATTTACGTGTGAGGGGGGAAGATACACGTCTATGAGGTTTGTTCTCACCCGGTTTTTCGTTTTCGCGTCGAAAAACACTCGCGGTGTCGCTCGCGCGCGCGCACAGGTGCAGCTGTGCTGCTGCGGCTGCTGCGCGCGCACCACGGAAACTCCTCAGAGAGACGCGCGGCGCGCGAGTCTATAGAGTGAAAGGATGTGAAAGGGCATCCTCACCTTTTCTCTCTCTCGCTTTCTCTTTCCCTCCCTGTCTCTCTATGAGTCTTTCTATCACATGGTCTTTCTTGAATAAGGGAATACACCCTGGATGTGATGGACCAGTCCACCAGGACCCCCCCCCCACACACACACACACACATACACATACATACACATGTTTTTGAGAAATGGGAGGAAACCAGAGAACCCAGAGGAAACCCACACAGACATGATGAATTTTCTATATCTCTGGGGTGGTACCATATACAGTATACAGTATACATTTTTTGTACCTGTAGTCTGTGTCTAAAATCGCATACTGTGACAGTACATACTGCATTCGATTCAGTACCTACTGCTCGAACATTGGCAAGGTATGTACTGATCAGTATATGTATGTAATGTGAATGCAATGTTGGCATTGTCATGCGAACTACGTCATCATAACTGCAAAAAAATTTTTTAAAGAACACGCCAGATTAGAGCACCTGCACCACAACTGTTTTTTCTTGTTGAAACCTTCAACAAGTTAGCAATTTACTCAGGTGGTGTTAAACAAGTACAGTTTTAACCACAAGGAACAATGTTTAATACCTAGCACTTACACATAAAAAGAGCCCACCATTTTTGGTTCTGACAGCTCTTCCATGCCAGTCCTATTGCGTTATAAGATAATGCAGTATCCACAGTGCTCATTGGTTCCATACTGAAGAATCTCAGCGGAAGCAGTAGGTCATCCGGGTATTTTTCGCCTACTGTTTTATGAATACTGAGAATTTGGATATACTAAACCTTTGCTGCTTTTCACCTACTTTATCGTAGGGTAGTAGGGATATTCTGATGCAGCTTATATCTTTCTCCTTGAAAAGTTGCATATAGTGTACCTTAAAAAGCAATGAAATGTACATAATTGGATTTTAATGACCACTGATGTACATTTAAAGCTTTACTCTAAAATGTATTCAAAGGTACTCCACATGTACCTTGCCAGGTAATATATATATATATATATATATATATATATATATATATATATATATATATATATATATATATATATATAGAAGGTACAAAAGATTACCCTTAATAGCACCCCCCTAGAGACAAGGATTTCTGAGAGTGTAGAATGTACCCTGAGCTCAGGACAGAGCCAAGGACCTGGAGCTTTGATTAGGCAACACTTTCCACCATGGTATCATGGGGCTATATTAATATGTGTAGTACTGGTAAAAGTGTATATAGTACAGCAGTGTTGCAATGTTCAAAAATAGAGCATGGAAAAATATGAATTATTACCATATATGTACAAGGTGACTAAGAAGATATCCAATAAATTGGCCAGTATGAGATGAGTGTATCCAATCTTAGCAAGAATCCTAACATTGTTGCTACCCCTGGTACACTCATACCAAGACAACACACACTACCATTACTTATAACAAATCATGCTTGCCCACACTTAACACTTTTTCTGGACATACTGCCCTTATCTGAAGCTGGATGCCTGAACACACCCACAATTCAACCTTGATGAGACTGTATCTCAGTAATATATGGATATAGATCAGAGCTTTTCACAAGGCCACTTTCAGCCCATCACTGAAATGCCACATGAGCACTGGTTGCATAATTAGCCATTATGCAAGTCACACACAACACTTATCAGCATAATCAAATTAATAAACCACAAGCAAATGAATGTAAAGTCACAGAATCTGAAATAAATTACTAGTTTGTGGGATTGAATTTCTAACCAATGAGTAGTCATATAGAAAAAAAAGACTGGGTTCTTGGCAAGGGCCCAGGATAAAAATACAGAAATAAAAAAAAAAGAAGAAGTTTTTGACCTTAAAATCAATGATTTGGAGTTTAGGTTCTATAGTGGTTCCATAGAGGGGACTGACTCATTACACAGAGGAACAGATGAGCTACACTGAGTAATTGTATACCCACAAAGACACCCACTTAGTGCAGCAAGTGCATGTAAGTGTGTGTGCGTGTGTGTATGTGTTTCTAAGTGTGTGTAGGTGTCACACACATTACAGAGTCATAGATGTGCACTAGCATGCCACAAAAGGCCTAGCAACCACACCACATGTGACCCATTCTGTTTTGCGTCCCCCAGTGTGACGCATTTCATATTGATTCTTGGCTGTATCGTCTTATATTGCTTCTCATAATGTGATCTTATATTGCATGATCAAATCAGCCTTTCCTGGAGCCTTTCCTCAGTCAGTTTTAAAATAGCCTACCCATTAGTGCACCCACCAGGCATCCTCCATAAAAGACAATAAAATCTCAGCAATACAAAACAAAATAAAAAAAAAATCCCAAGCAGTCATTTTTGGCGGAAATAAACCATAGAACAGCTTATTGCAAGCTTATTGCAAGCCTGCAAGCCTACAAGCCTACATTAATTTGAAGTTAATTTGATGGCTTGCAATTAGATACATATCTGTATGAACCTGAGAATTCACAGGAGGGCCTTAGAGTAGAGGCGCATGATATCGGTTTCTAATTGTGTAATACTGTAGCATTCTTTTCCATAAGGGAACACACTTTCTTCCAACTTATACAATGTTAAAGCAGGAGAGTGAGAGTAAGGACTTACAAATGGGAGTTTTAAGTGGCTTAAACATTCAAACTAATGTAATACCATTCAAAAATCCTATTTTATACTGTGTCATCCTATCTATTGTGTCATCTGTCTAACTAATGCTACAAAAAAGCCGTCCCACCAGCCAACACAAGCAATGAAAGAGTCTTGAGCCCACTGTTGCTAAGCAACAGCAAAAAAAAAAAAAAGACACCAAGTATGAAAACTATGTAATGGCTGAGGTTATTAGTTTAGCTAGGTAGCACAACGCTGTTAAGTCTTTAATTTAGATGATGTATAGGTGGAATGACACTGGAAATATTACAAAAATATTGAGAATATCAACATTTACCTCAGATGTGTACATAAGTTAGTTTAAAAAGACTCAGTTTTACTAAAATGACACTGCATTTGCACTTAGCATTTGCTGCTAATCATATTACTATGGGTTTCCACCACATTTTACCACTATATTACCTTTCTGTTGGAAGTCTTGAACTTTGATATGGTATCAAAGTTATAAATATCACAAAAGTAAGCCGTTAAACACAATGAGCAAACAAATACATTTGAATACAGCAATATTTAAGGTGTGAATCACTTCCAACTTTGAGAATGATGGTGTCTCATGCAGACTGCAGGACAGGGTTATTAGAATGAGGCTCATAGTTTGTCACTACTTATTATATCAGAATTTTGCATGCTAAGGATGCTAGTACATGATTAGTATTTCTAATTAGCATTTTCGAGTTGCACTATGGTATAATGCTAAAGCTGTCCATCCATCCATACCACTTATCCCGCACAGGGAACTCGGGGCACAAGGCGTGGGACACCCTGGAAGACACAATTGCACACCGATTCACATTTGGAAATGCCAGTCAACCTACAACGCATGTCTTTTGATTGGGGTGAGGAAACCCAGAGTACCCAGAGGAAACCCCCAAAGCACGGGGAGAAAATGCAATGTCCTCACACACAGGGCAGAGGCAGGATTCAAACCACCAACCTTGGAGGTGTGAGGCAAATGCGCTAACCACTGTGGTGGCTTAGTATGGTTGCCTAGCACCTCCAGGATCAGGGGTTTGATTCCCACTGCCCTGTGTGCACAGAGCTTGCATGTTCTCAACATGCTTCAGTGTCTCCACCAGGTACTCCGGTTTCCTCCCCGAGTCCAAAGACATGCACTGTAGGCTGACTGGCATTTCCAAATTGTCCACAGTGTGAGTGTGTTTGCAATTGTGCCCTGCAATGGATTGGCCCCCTGTCCAGGGTGTCCCCCACCTTGTGCCTGGGATAGGCTCCAGGTTTCCCACAACACTGTATAGGATAAGTGGTTCAGAAAATGGATGGATGGATGGATGGATGATTATGAGAGACTAAAATACACACTGATTGCAAGACACTCCATGGTTATCAGTACCAATGTATACAATGATATAGCTTTTACATTTAGCCTACTGAAACAATATATAATTGCTTCATTCAGCATAGCAGACACCCATTTCAGGAACTGGCTTTTATACATCTGTGCCAAAACAGATTTAGAACTGGCCCAGGTTAACAAAGATATTGTTATATCTGACCCTAACCTGGTGCAGGTCCAAGTGTTGTTTTAATATCTAGTCCAAATGTGGCAAAGATCAGACTGAAAAGTGGTTTAAACTCAACTCAATGAAACCAAATTATAAAACATTGTGGTTTAATAAACAAAATTATCATTGTTGACACCACAGCAATTTGCAGTAAGTTATTATTTACAGGCGCACATAAGACCATATATTTAAAAAAAAAAGAAAGAAAAAAAAAGTATAATGTGTAATCATGCTTTTAGACCAGCATTTAGGACTAAACTTATCCTACTATTCATCATATGTTGTGGCCTTTAGCTGAACAGTAATACTGATCTCAGTGACGTGTTAAATGCTCATTTTAACTTCCCCAATCTGATTCCAGGTTAAACCACTTGATGACATCTTTGTTAATGTCTTCATTTGTATCTTGGAAAGAACCTGGATATTTGTGAACAGCCTCTATAGGAAAACCTTCTCAGTTTTGACTAACATTTGTGGATGCAATTGTCAGGAATATTTTATAACTCCCATGGTCATCCAGCCCAAACATGCTCACTGTCAATTAACATAATTTCCTCAGCTGTGGATTTTGACATTTTAACCAATCACCGCCATCTGATGTCTAAGTCCTACTCCTAAACCATGTTTTCAGTGGAAAACATTACTCCAAAAAATGCACCAGTTACCTGTATGTTCTTGTGTTTCCATCTTTATAATTCGTTTAAGCAAAAATCATTTGTTAATTTAAACTGAAACATTGCCCATACTTAGCAGCAGTTCATTTCAGTTCAATTTCACAACATTTCAGACAAAACACACATTCTTAGTAGTTTGAATGTGTAGCTAGCTAATATTGGCTGAGTCATTAAACTATTTCACTCAAATTGTGTCTTTTTTATGTGTGTTTGTGTGTGTGTGTGTGTGTGTGTGTGTGTGTGTGTGTGTGTGTGTGTGCAGTTTTATAGGCAGGTAACACACTGTGTTGCTGCAGATTTCTGGTTACAAAGATGAACAAAATCCAGAAATACTAATCACATCTAGTACTTATAGTAATTTAAAATTTGTAACACAGTGAGCTAAGGCAATGCTAAGCTATAAACGTTTAATCAAATAGGGACTCTGTTTAAGATTATACACAGAAATGCAGAATGACAGAATAGCTTTCCAAATTGGTGCATTCTCGAGGGAATTTTCGTTTGGTTCAGAAGTGGGAACACACAGTGATGACTGGTTAACAAGAATGCTGTTCTAAAAGCATGCATTCCTTGCAAGCTCAGTGTTAAAATGGTCCTGTCTGTAGCCCACCATACACCATTAAATGGACTCCTGTAGCCTACAGCAAGTCTTTTTCTTCAGCACTATCAGGCTATTTTAGCTGCTCTCCTATGTATTCTATGTAAGTTTATAGCTTTGCAAGTACAATAGGTTTTTCAAGAAAAGTCTTCCCTGACCTTCCTCCTCCAGTCCAAGAGCGCACAAGCAGAAATAACGAGCTCGAATCAAGAGAACAAGTACTGTATTTTTGAACTCCTTCATTGTATTCGCTGCATCTAAAATCTCTCAAATCATAATTTGCTTGTCAGCTCAAAAGGTCAGACTTCTCTGTTTGAACAATTGCTGTAAACACACTCACGTAGGTCTCAGGAAGCAAAACATTAACCCACCTGTTTAACTTTGCAACACAGAGTAAAAAGATTTGCTATGGTTTGATTTTAGCAGCTTTGTCACGGTGTAAAATAGCCGGCTGGTTGACTTCACTGTGCTTCCTCAGCGCTGCATAAATGAAACAAATGACTGCATTCAAGTGGCAGATTTGCAATTGTAATTTTCTCAATTCATCTCAAGTCATTTGACATGTAAACACACCAGTTAGCAATTTACTGTGCATGAGTAACAGAACATACATCAGAGTTTCAATCTACCAGAAGAGATTGCAGGAGATTAAACACACATACCCAATGGAGATTTTTGGAATGACACATGCACTGTGAAAATGAATGCACGAGCTAGAATGAAATGCAGAATGTTACATATATAAGCAGAACAGGATTATTGTCTCAGACTCAAGTACCACATGTAGAGATACTGGATGAAACCTACAGCAAATTCACTGTCACTAACTAGAGTGACAAATCTTTACCACACTTAATATATGTTTCTCACAATGCACCAAAGGCCATGTGCAAGTTCCTGTTACACATGATGATCTGGATAGAATTACTTTCTCACAAACATTTCTGACACAAAAAATCCACACTGATGAACATGACTGTCACATCCATAAATACATTTTTTTGAGGTTATTTTTCAGCCAGTTCCTCTTTCACACGAGACCAATCTGTCCATTTGACTCCATTTCAATCAATGTGTTAACTGGATCTCATAAGTGTATATATACAGATCACCATCAACTTTTATACACACATATCACAGCGCTGTTAAGTTGTCAAGTTTTTCAAAAGATGTTGAGTTTCTATAACAGCACGGTTCAGACAGCAGTTCAGGCTGCAAGACAAACTGTCCATCCATGCATCCATTTTAAATACTGCTTATCCTACACAGGATAACAGGGAGCTCGGAGTCTATCCCAGAGGACTCAGGGCATAAGGCGGGGACACCCTGGACAAGGTGCCAACCTATCGCAAGGCAAAATCCCACACCCGTTCACACACTACAGACAATTTGGAATGCCAATCAGCCTACAATGCATGTCTTTGGACTTGGGGAGGAAACCCGGAGTACCTGGTAGAAATCCCTGAAGCATACATACAGGATGGAGGCAGGATTCGAACCCCCAACCCTGAAGGTGCAAGCTAAACTTGCTATTTTTTGTGCTCATTCTAATATATTATAGTTTCTATAGCAATTATATACGACGTATACAGGGACTATGCATATATATATATATATATATATATATATATATATATATATATATATATATATATATATATATATATATAAACAGGTATGTGTTTATTTGTCGATATGGTGAAGTTTTTTATGAGGAGATGTTTATTTAGCATTTTTGGAAGGAGTCTCCAGTGTCAGCACTTCGTAACTGTCAGACATAAAGCTGGTCCTTCAAGTTTTCCGACATGGGAAAGCCTTCAGGACAGAAGAGTTTCAGGGGTAACATGACAAGCTACATTTTTTGTCTTATTAACTTCAATAGAGAGAAAAATAGAGAGGCTGGTGAAAGAACGAAGGTTTATAGCTGCTATAACATAAGCGACAACAGGAACTAACTTGTTTCATGGATGTTAAATGGTTAAATAGCACCAAATGTGCTATGTGTCATTTTTAATAAATAAGAAATTGCTCAGGGTTGACAAATTGCTGTGGTATAAAAGGAATCAACTTTATGGTGGTAGCAGTGACTCTGGCCATAATCATGCCACTCTGTTTTTGATTATTTTACAATTACGGCATGTTCAGTCATGTTTTGTTTTGTACACAAAACAGCCATCTATAACTATATGGTATTGATTGATTGACAAGTCTACAGTAAGGCTGTGCAAACCTTGACTGTTGCAGAAGACCGTTATTAGATCAAAAGCGATCCAAACCGCAACGTTTCCCTCAACTCTGCCAGGAGATTAAGGGAAGACAGATTAGGCTGGACAGCAGGCAGAGGCTTAAACTGGACTCTCAGAAGATTGGGAAGGTTATTAGTGAACTCTTTGGGCTGTACTTTCTACCACCGCACACAAGCTGCCAGACAGTCCTGGCTGACTGTCCTTGTTGATGTCTTTTTCTAAGGGGCAAGATGGAGCCCTTATTTTATGTAGTGTACAGTGCAAGGGTTGATAGTGAGTTTCTTAGGATAGTGCAGAAATCATACTTGCAAGACTCAACTTGCCTGGCAATTTATATGGTAAATAATCAGGTGTTGTGCTGAAAATTGGATTAGACATTGAGTGAAATGTTTAAATGTGAACTCTTCATCAGTATTGAGCATTCACAATGATGACTGGTGCTCATCAGAGCAGATCTACTCTTAACTCATTTTACAAGAGGCCAAAAAATGCCTGTTTTGGGAGTGCCCAAGTTCAGCATTGAATTTATTTGTTATATCACACTACACAGTAGTTGTTAATGGCTCATATGAAAGTAGACACGCAGGGCTTTAACATTCAGGGCTATTCTACTAGGGTTAAATGTTATAATTTTATTGTGGCTGTTCTATATGATCTTTTACTCTCAAAAAGTTTCAGTTGTGCTGTCTGTTTTATCTCTGAATCAATGTTATTTTGGAGAGGTGTGAATTGTTTGCCCAGCAGAGGGCTTACACCCTTCCCATTTCCCATTGCCCTGCTCACCAGCAAGTAAACACGATACTCAACAAATGGAAACCCAACAGTATCTTGACTAATCTTTTAACAGACTTGATTGAAAATGTCTAATAAGTCAATTTTCATTCCGCTGGAGGAATGGAACACCAGAGTACTCCAGGAAAGGGTTAATATAGCAAGTGAACTTGCTAAACTTCAATCTGTAATGTATAAACTGACCTAAACTCACTGCCTATGACATCACATATAGGTTTTTCTCCTTCCTCTTCCCTTCCTTTAGAACATTTGTCCTGACCTGCACTCTCACACGGGCCAAATCCTGCCAACGTTGATTGCAGAGGTATGGAGGTTGCCACAATGAGTCTGCAGGAAGATTTCAGTCATCTTCCTGTTTGGTTCACGCATGAAACCACGGACAAGGCCGGAGTGTGCACCATTTGTTCTGTCAGGATGGAACAATGGAAAAATGGGGTCAGAGGGCACCATGGTGGGTTGCTATAGTGAGAGAAGCCTCATCTCTGGGAACATACTCTTGCTGTACCTTTTTTCTTTTCCTACTTTATATCCCCCCTGCTTCCTGTAGGAGCGGCTTCCTACACAGGAAGTGATGTCACATGTGAGATGAAAAGTATGTCATCATGTCCTCTTTTACAAACCAAAGGAAGGCTCAAGGTACTGTAACCCACACCTCTCTTGCAGAACAAATGTGGGTGTTTCCGAATCAAATGGGCTTCTCTTAATCCTTTCTTAGTATTACTCAATAGTTGTATGCTACTTTTCAAACACAACAGTTTAGTGGGTGTCATATTCAAGTGGTTTGTGCCTGTGTAAGTGCAGTCTTATAAAAAGTAGACCGCAAAGGTTTGCAAACATTGAGAACAACAACTATTGACAAGACTGAATTTTCAGAACTAACACTAATATAAAACTTTATAAGAAGGTCGTACCTCTGAAAAGGTTGATTATCATTCATAATTGATTAGAATTCAGAACATATTAATTCAATCACATCTGCATTATTTCCTTCATCTGTATCAGCACAAAAAACTGGAATCTCCTTAGAGATAATGGAAAGGTACAAAGACCTTGTATGATTTAAGCTTGATCCTGCCATTGTAAATGTTATTTGGCTAAGGAATTATTTTCATAGCCTTGGTAGAGTTTGGTATGAAAATACTCACACATGCTGAGTATTGTGAATAATAGTTGCACAAAGTGGAGAGGTGTGTATAATTACAGTTATAATGTAATAAAAGTGGAATGGCAGAGAGTAAATCTGAGCTACAGCGCAGCCAGTCCTCTAAAATTCAATAAAAATGACTTAAACAGGACAAGCTAGATAATATTTCATATTGTCTGTTATGACTGCGATATTATGGATGCATACATGAAACTGCAGTATATTATGAACCATTTAGTGCTGCCATTATCCTTTTACAGTGTTGCTGCTTAAATACTGATCAGAAGACTTTAAGGTGACTCTAACTGATCTGATAATTCAATTAGATATCAACTTTCTTCTAAAATTCCTCAGGACTAACAGCTTATATAAAGGAGACTGGAGATAAGCATATATTAACTTACAGCAAGACTACAGAGGTATAAAATAATTCAAACAGCCTGGCTCGGGTAATACAGTATTTCTAATCATAATAAAGGATGCATCGGTATCTGTATCAGTCCCATATCAAGCTCATTTTACGTGTACTTACGTGTACGTAAGACTTGTGTACATCATAGCATTTCTGAACAGACACGATATGACAGAAATTTAGATGTATTTCCTGAACCTAATACCTGCAATCAAAGCAAAGTAGACTACAAACTGTGCTGTGAGAAAATGTCATGCAGATACACTACAGCATCTTTCTACAGTATAAGCAATATACAGCATACAGCTGTAAAGAGGTGCCTTTCAAAAGCAAAACAAAACCCACTCTTCTTCACTGCAACAGTCCTCGATCCAAGATGACTAATGTATCTAGCTAATGCACTTCAATTAACTTACATATCAACCAGCTAACATTAGCTGTGTGCACTGTTCATGGTCACTATGTAACCTCAGGGCTAAATAAAATGTTCTGTGATGCCTGTTTAATACCAAGAGGGTTACACATTTTGGTATAAGCATCAGTACTGGTACGAACCAGTACCAAAAAACATGTACCTGTACTCATACTCAGTCTGATAAAAATGTCATTGATGCATCTCTAATCATAATCTATAGACTGTTAGTCTTCTTCTGTCAGCTTCAGATAAGCATGAGAATAATTATCCTAGCATATGTGAAAATGATTTGTGACTGCTGAAATATCTGATGAAAGTTAAGAGATGAGAGGACTGGGATCGTTTGGCTCTGGAGGCTCCTTAAGTTATTATAAGTCTCCTTATTCATTCCATCTTATTTCATTCCTTAATGATTTCTCTTTTCTGATTTTCCTTTCCTGTCGTGTGATAAATGCCCTGTTAGAAATGGTAACTCCAAGCATAACTCATGCACACCCATGAGAGGTTATGCAAAGTGGAGTCTTTAGAGAGCAGGGACCTGAATGGTTTGGGCCAGCAGCCAAAAAATATTAGCTGATTGTTCAGCTGAGAGCCAAAAAAAAAAAACCCACAAAAAAAAACAAGATCATGTACAAACACGTGATGGTGAATTTACAAAAATTTCCGAAAGAGGCCAAGTAGTAGGAGGCATGGAGCTATCCTTTGACAAATTGTTGGAAATTGTCATCCCAGTTATCAGGGAGATGATTAGATACACCCTTCAGCATTGTAAGCACTGATTGGACAGCATGAGGAAGGGTTCCTTCACTAGAATCCCATATTGACCAATGAGAGGCATTGATTTTTGGTAATTGTTTAAACAAAGTGTGATTCTCCCTGTTCCCATCAGCCAATCCCAAGGCCCAATATTGATTGGTTTACTGCTTTCCACTAGCTCATGGAGCTTAAGATGTATTGCAGTATTTTTTTTTCTATGGTTTTAGCTAAGCAGAGCTGAAGTGCTGCAGGAGGAAAGAAGGTGACACCAAATATCACACTGAGTGACATTATGCAAAGCAATGAATACATTTGTCTTCTCGCTGTTTCTCTCTAATGCTTGCAAGGCCCTACTCTCTCTCTGTCTTGCTCTCTCTCTCTTTCTCTCACGCTCTCTCTATCTCTTGGATTACAGCCAGGGCTGAAAGACTGTTAAGTAATTGGCTTTGGCTGGCTCTCCCTCTTTGTCATTCATTTGATATGCCTCTTTTTTATTTTGTACTGTAAGCGGCGGCCGTCTGGCTGACATATCGCTCTCCCATGCCCTCTGCTTCTCTTCCTCTGCAAGCCTCTGCCTGGAAGAAAAGAGGCTACATGTCCAGTTAGAGGTGACTTTGCACTGGATCCGCTCTCCTGTCCTGACATTATATTACTAATAATGTTTTGTGACCCTTCCTGGAGTGTTGTTGAGCATATGTGTAACCGGTTTGCTCTAATCAGAGCGCACACTTGCAGGTCATATTAAAAGCACATACATATGATTTGCATAAATCGTACCTTCTTAAAAGCAGTCAGTGCTATAAAGATGGCTGCTAAGATGCAGAATCCAGAGCTGGGATTTTATCAATCATGGCCTTTAATGAGAACCTTAACACCCTTACAGAACTCATCTCAGAGCTAATTGACTGGAGATAGCACAGCAGCAATAAGGGCAGTAATTTGTTTTCTAGAGTCTCTGGCTGATCTCCAAGGGTGAGTCAGGAATGAACATGCACACACATGCATTTCCTCTCCGGCCCCCCACCAAAGAACTTGGTCTTAAAGTATTCAAGGCCTGAATACCTTCACGTTGTCTCACTATAAGTCTCAATTTACCATTAACCTTTACAAAATGTGCGCTGCATTCTAACAATTATAGGACATGACCAAGGAGAAAGCAGCTTTGCGTGTCGCATGGCAGTAACCCAGCCATTTGGCCAGGCTCCCACAGCAGACCGAGGTCAATCCCACCTTTAGGCTATGCTGTTTTTTAACATCTGCTGATGACAGACAAAAAAAATGCACCCCAATAATTTAGCTGACCCAAAATCTGTCCTTCAGTAAAAGACCTGGACATACATCTGGTGTGGTTTAATAATTAATAAGCATGGCATGGTTTAGACATTTCTCAATTATTCATGGGAAGACTAGCCAAGTCTCCATTCAGGGAAACAGATGCACGATTGGTGAGCTCAGAAAACAGAGATTTAGCCTTCTCATGCTGCAGTGTGAATCTACACTGAAATTCAGAATTATATTGTTTATTTAGCTCATCTAAGACCAGTATGGCTGTTTTTTACTATAATAATTAAGGATTTGGGTATGTGGAATTGGTTTTACTTCACTATAACTGATCTAAGTCCTAGAAAGACACGTATGGTGCAACTGAACATATGTACACTTTGTATCGATTTACTGTAAATGATACCTTTCCTGCACCTGGAAACACATACAGGTAAGAACATACAAAAAGGATAAAACCAACATCCTGACGTCAGGACAGGAAGTTGAAGCAGCCTATTGCTCAGTGTTATCTAGTGCAAAGGTTGCAAAAGTGTAATTGTGCGATTTTATGCCACAGCACGGTTTCTTGATTATGATTGGGCAGAAGGTGTTGATTTATTTACTATAAAAACAAGGTTAGGGCTCTGACAATAGTTCCAACTAATCACATGGTTATATTAATGCTCTCCTTCTAATATTTTGTTGTTTGTATTGTATCAAATTACACATGGAATTATATGGCAAATGTCCCACACAAACAGATTTAAAAAAATAAATAAATAAAAACATAATTGATATAGATAATTTCTGACAAGAGCTGTTTATTTAACATTTTGGAAGGAGCTTCCAGTATCAGGTCTTTGTAACAGTTTTCCAACAGGGGAAGTCTTCAGGACAGAGGGCTTTGCAGTTTCTCAGTAACATGCCTACTTGCATTTTTGTCTCATTAACTCCAAGAAAGGGAAAACACTGAGCCTGATGAGAGAATGTTTATAGCTGCTTTAACGTACCTTGCCTCGCAGATGTTCCACAACATTAAACATAACTATAAATGCATCAAAATGTGTGATGTGGCATTCTTTAATATATAAAAAGTGTCAACGCCTGCAAATTGGTTTGGTCTAAAATGAATAAAACGTGCTGTAATTGGAAAATGCTCAGCTTCATTGTTACATATCAATTAAGAGATGTGCCTTATCTGTATTTTAAATCCATTGATACACCAAGTCACATTGGATATAAATCAGAAGTTTGTCATGTCAAACCAAAAAATTATGACTGACATGGGTTGTTAAGAAACACAGGCTTCTGACTGGTAATACAGAATAGTACTTAGTTCCTCATACTGTAGTTTCAAACTCCAGAAACCACAAAGTGAACAGTATGTAATTACAATAAGATATGTGGACTTAAACATGTATGATAACCAGTGTTACCACCTGAAAAGAGTTAATAAAGTAATAAGCTTGAGGGATTGTCCCAATATTACATTATGACACACTAATTATGCGTTTCCATTTGTATGCTAGCTAGGCTGCATGGGTCTTTCCTCTACTTAGATGTATTTTAGCTAGATTTTTTGAGTCTATTAGGGTAAACTGGTGTGGCTCCTATCAACTGAACCCATTCCATTGAAAGTTATTTACTGGGTATGCAACTAGTCATCCATCCAACCGTCCATCCATCCACACAACCACCCAGACCCATCCATCCATCCATCCACACAACCACCCACTCATCCATCCATCCATCCATCCATCCACAGAACCACCCACCCACCTATCCATCCACTCACCCAGCCATCCATCCATCCATCCATCTATCCATCCATCCATCTATCCGTTCGTTCATCCACACAACCACCCAGGCCCATCCATCCATTCATCCAGCCATCCATCTATCTATCTATCTATCCATCCATCCATCCATCCATCCATCCATCTATCGATCTACGTCTATTCATCCAGGAAAACCTCTAACCAACTTCCTGTTAGATCATCCTGGGAGCCCTTTTGATTGCAAACACATATGCATTAGTCACGGCAGGAAAATATATACCATCATTTATTTTTAGAAGCCATTAATAGCGTTTTATTCCTGAACTTTCCACCCACAGAATCCAAACACTATTACACGGTGTTCAAATGCTTTTGATATAAACAGCACATATCATATAAACAGCACTTTTCTTAGTTTTATTGGTCTTTCAGTTCAAGAGTACATTATATATAAACGTTTTTGAACTTTTGAGTAAACCCATTCAATTCAAGTGACCATTAAATTAGATTTAAAACTGTAATAACTTAATAACAACAATTATTAATTAACAAAAGCAACCTTTATAGTGCTTGAGCATGATCTTCACCACCATGATCACTCAATCAATTGGTCAGTCAGTCAGTCAATATACAAACAAACAAACAAACAAACAAAGAGATGAAATAATAATCCAATTATGGGTTTAGGGCAGATAGATAGATTTTTGTAAGCGTATCTGTATGTCCTTGCATGCACTTGTGTATATCCCTCTGTGTTTATGCTCGTTCACGTTGTTTGTGGAGCAGTGCCTCGCTGTCATTCCTGTGATCTCAGTGCCAAGGCTACACTTTCTCTTTAAGAGTGTATCACTAGGCAGAGAAGCGAATGATGATGCTGGAGTCGTGTCAGTCTAGCAGCCCTATGCGGTCACACAGCACTGGCTATTAGATCAGCTACTCTTTTAAACACATGTTATCTTGTTAAATCGGGTGAGAACTGATTCCAAGTTAAAAATAATAAAGTTCAAGGGCCATGTGCATGACGAGTGCTTTGTGTCTGGATGAGTTTCGCTGACTTCCTCTTGTGTCTGAATCTGGCTGTGTGTTTCCTCTCTGTGCATGTGCATGCATGTGCAAGTTCCTGTGCAATTGCAGTGTGTCTGTGCATGTGTGCTAGACCCCTGCAGACATGTGGCCCGTTGCCCATGGGGGCAGGAAGAACAGCTGTCCCACTGAAAAGAGAGAGAAAGAAAGAGAGACTGGGATCACTGGGACCATTATGTTTGGCCACACTGCGCGCTGTGTCTCTGAAAACGTCTCTCTGCAGCTGGGCCCTACAGAAAGACACCATCTGAATTACTCCTCCCTCTTCTTCGTCATCTATTTTACTCACATCAAGAACTGTGAGCTAACTTATTTCCCTTTTCAATAGCCACACCACTATTGTATTCAATCCTACACCTACTGGCCTTGTTAAACAATACACACACACACACTTGTAAAAAGAAACCAACCCACACAGTCACACACACACACACACACACACACACACGAAGGCCAATGGACCACTGGTTCTCAGCATGATACAGTCCACAGCAAAGACTATGAAAGCCAGACAGAAAAATAAATTACTGCAGTACTACCAGGTTCCCTTCTCTCTCAGCTCTATCAGTAGTCGTTTAGATAAGTGAGGGTTTGTGTCCTGAAATATCGTGCAAACACTGAGCCTCAATATCTCTTTCAATTATGCAAGATAGATATGGAGCCAAATATACGGTACCTGTCAACTGTTTTTCAGTACAATAGTGTCTTATTCAACACAGGCATGGGAAAAATGCATTAAAATGTATTTTTATTGATAATGATACAGTTAACAAAATATAGCATTTTATATTTAAGAATACATTTTGTAAGGGGGGGACATGAGATAAGTAGTACCACTTCAGGTGATAAGGGTAATGTTATGGTTGTGGTGCCTTGATAGCTAACACTTGTGCTGCTGTCCCTCAGAATCTACACAGATAATCTGAACAAAATCAGGAAGAGGCTTTTATACAGCCAAATACAGCATTCTCTGTCTTTGGTTTCTAATAAATTAGAGAACCACACAAAATTTAATTGCCGTTATTTTCACCTGAGTGCTGAAAAGAGTTTCACACAACTACAAGATCATAGTGTTTTCCTGCTTGCTAGCTAGCGTACAAGCTCACATCCAACTCTGTAGCTAGCATACAAACTCATATCCTGTTTACTAGCTAGCACACAAACTCATACCCTGTTTACTAGCTAGCATACAAACTCACATCCAGCTCTCTACCTAGCATACAAACTCACATTCAGCTCTCTAGCTAGCATACAAACTCACATTCAGCCCTCTAGCTAGCATACAAACCTACATGCAGCTCTCTAGGTAACATACAAACTCACATATAGCTCTCTAGCTAGCATGCAAACTCACATCCAGCTCTCTAGCTAGCATACAAACTTGTATCCTGTTTACTAGCTAGCCTACAAACTCACATTCAGCTCTCTAGCTAGCATACAAACTCACATTCAACTCTCTAGATAGCATACAAACCCATATCCTGTTTACTAGCTAGTCTACAAACTCACATTCAGCTTTCTAGCTAGCATACAAACTCACATTCAGCTCGCTAGCTTGCATACAAACACTTATCCTGTTTACTAGCTAGCATACAAACTCACATTCAGCTCTCTAGCTTGCATACAAATTAATATCCATCTCCCAAGCTAGCATACAAACCCACAATCAGCACCACTAGCTAGCAAATAATACTATTTATTTGAAGTCTAAACATTTATTAAATATACAACAGTTATGGTTGAATGTCTCTGTTTCTTTACTGACAATTACACATATTTAATAGCATAACATGACAGATGGATGCTAGCTTTCATATGTCTTTAATGTTTGTGCCCTCGCTAAAGTCCCTCAGAAACACCAGCAGCATTTAAATATTTCAAATACATGTACCAGAAATAGTGCCCATGCCTGAGCTTGCATATCCTTCCTATCGTACAATTCAGATCTCTTTATTCTTTTCACTTCCTTAAATGTGTCTGCACCTGGCAGTCTACGTATAACAATGGCTGCCATGTGGACAATTCACCACCATTTTCTGACCACTCCTGAAACCTTACTTAGTGAAAGCTTTAAATAAAGCAGCTGTTCTTTATCCACGGAGAGGTATTGATTCATTGATCCATCGTTATGCAAACAGATGGTGAACAAGTGATGAGCAAAGAAATAAAATTAAAAAACAAAGAAATTTTCATTTTGGCTTTGTCTTGAGTTTCATTAATCTCAGATCAATCATGGTTCCTGATGAAGACAGAGGTGTTAGGAGTGATTTATAAGAACTAATTAGTTACTGGTTGTTTTAAGCTGCCACTACATGCGGTAGCATTGATGCCAGAGGAGTTGAAGAGTCTGATGAATAGACTGTTTCATATATGAACACTGGCGCTTGCTTTTTTCTATCGGCGCCATTTTAATGCCACTGCAGCCGGCTAGAATATTTCTCGAATGACACACACTGGCTACTGGAAACAATGAATGATAGCATGCAGCAATGAAATATGGCCATTGTTAGACAATGACAGCAAAAGATTGATAACAAGCAGATTCCTCTAATTATACAGTAAACACAGTAGGAAGGCAACATGGTTACTGGAAACTATGAAACACAGGATGAAGTATTGAGTCAGAAATTAATAACAACAAAAGTATATTGCTTCAGTTCAATTGTGAATACTGTGCAAAGCCAGGATCATTTTGTTTCCACCTTGGTCGTGACTCTTGAATTGTATATAATATTTTATATTCTCAAAATTGTACAAGATATAGGAATATAGGGGGTTTGAGGACATTGTGAAATGGGATACACCTACTAATCTGAAATTGAACATCACAAAATAAAAGAAAAACCTGAATTAAACCACGTCTTGTTGATAGAATTATCCGGATGCCATAATTGTCAACAAGCTTAATTTTGATGTGAATGCTGAAATTGTAATGTGTTTGCAATGTGTACAAGAAACTAATGAGCATTTTTAATAGGTCATTTATTAAAAGGATTTTAAACTCTTTTGTATAATTTCTTGACGTGGTAGTAAAAATTTTCCGAGCAAAATGTCATACTGTACAGCTGCATTGTTACCGCAGTAAAAGGTCGAGATCAAGCATTTAGTGACATATTTATCCATCAAGTAACCTAGAAAGTGAGGTCTATACTTAGCTGTCCATACCACTCACTCAATGTAGCTGCAGATTGAAGCATCTAAAATATATTTTCACCCAGGGCCTTTTTTTTTCACTCAGGGCCATTGGGTTATTCAATTATGACACTTGGGAGTACATAATGCCTATATGTGAAATAATTATGTTGCTTGTTGGGGTTTTTTTGTTTGTTTTTTTGACTGCAATGCACATTTCATTTTGAAGCACTTAAAGTTACTGAAATGAAATAAGAAAGGTAGAGAAAATACAAGGGAATATATTATTACAGTGCCCTGCGATGGATTGGCACTTGGCACCCTGTCCAGGGTGTACCCTGCCTTGTGCCCCATGCTCCCTGGAATATGCTCCAGGTTCCTCGCAACCCTGTAGGATAAGTGGACGAATGGATGGATAGATTATTATAAAGATTCATTGATAAATTAATTGATTGGATGCATACATGGATACTGTATGAACTGTGCTCTGTATTACTCTCTGATCTAACTGTAAGATTCAGTGCTACTGTTTTCTTTTCATGCAATCTATTAGCATCAGATCTGAGTGTTTTATTTATGTGGTTTGATAAACACGTATGTAAATGTACAAGTTGTGTGATTTGTCAGTGTGGGTGGGAACTTAACAAGATACAGGCGAACTAAAGCCTGATCTATCTCTCTGTGTCTGTCAATTACTCTGTTCCTCTGTTTCTCTCCATCTCTTTAATCGGCTGGCCACTCTTGAAAAGCACCTTTATCAGATCACAGCTGGACTCGAGAGCAGCATAACTGAACTTAAACAATCGGGCAATTGTCAGGAGGCAGACAGAAGTAAATTGAAACGGCTCACAAACGCCTTCTGTGTGTGTGTGTGTGTGTGTGTGTGTGTGTGTGTACTCTGGTATTTAGCATAAGCCTGAGCTAGAAAACCCACTCTCTTGGTTCTCGAGTCACTGTATCTATGTGCCGCTAGGCAGCAAAAGTAAAAATGTAATGCAACCACATTGATCCCTCTTGAAATCAATGTTAAATGAGATCATAATGTAATGTCTAGACACTGCTAACAGTGGAAGCTGTGTCGATACATCGAGTAATGTAGAAGAGTGCTGATCTAGGAACAGCTTGCCAGATCTAGAGCTCCAGAGCCAGATTTGTAGGCCAAAGCAAGCACAAACCCCAAAAACTAAAAAAACTCCAATGTGTTCCATCTAAATTAAGTGCCTTTAAAGTAGCACTAGTCTGAAAAATGTGATTATTGGATTGGTGACTACAATAATATGTGTGGCAGCCTGGGAAAACTCTTCGCACTGTGAAATTTTGATATTTTCTTATAAAAGCATTCAACGGAGTGTTTTATTGTTTACACAACTAAGCTAATATATGCAAAAATGCCCCAAACCGTTGACATAATTAGCTCATATGTCTGGCAAAACTAAATAGACTTGTTAACGCTGCCCAGATGCAACCACAACTGTTATGAGCGCAGCTGAAAAACCTGTGATCCAACACGCCCCCCCCCCCCCCCCCCAAAACACGAAAAACTAAATAAATCTTAACACAAGAATAATTAGCATCAGTACATGTTGAGGAAACTGTAAGTATTTATACACTTAGATGTCAGTGGATATTGAAAATGAAATGTTGGCCTCTTTCAAAAATAAACAAGTAAAAAGAAGAGTAAAGAAACTGGGAGGAAGATCAGATGTAGAAATGGAGTAGTAACTGATGGTTTAGAGAAAGAAAGCACAAAAAAAAGCTTTCTGCTCAGTCTGCAGGTTTAAACTGGCCTGGGCAATGCCAAGGCCACACCAAAAGTGCTCAACCACCAACGAACGAGGTCACATCCTGTCTGCATTTCCTGCATAGAGAGGACAGAGCTCAAATATAAACCATCGTGCAACTAAACTACCCTTCTCTCTCTCTCTCTCTCTTCTCTCTCTCTCACTCTCTCTCTCTCTCGCTCTCTATTCTTAGTAATTCAGCCGAGGGCTTTAAAATGCCAATTACTACAGACATCATTTCTTCACTGAAGACATCATCATCTCTCTCTCTCTCTCTCTCTCTCTCTCTCTCTCTCAGCTGCAGTACAGGAATCAAGCGCTAATACTGAACGCTCTGCAGATTCTCTCAATTGAAAGTGATGTCTCTGTTTTTCCCTTTCAGACACATTTGCAGTGTGATTTTGTGGTTTTGATCATCGCACGCTCGCTGACAGCAGGGAGACACAGTGATGATGTGAGATGCTACGAGATGCTGCTGCAATAACCATCATCTCTTTTCCTCCTCACTGCGCTGAAGCTCTACCACAATAATGGCCATTTGTCAGCGGATAAAAAAGGCATTTGCATTGCATTTTGCCTCTTGATGTGCCCGATTGTCGAAAAGGTCACGTTAACGAGGGACTTTTTTTTTTTTTGCCTCATATTCAGAGAAGTGCCTAAACAGTGTAGTGTGGTGTCACACACGGAAACTAGCAAACCAGTATTTTCTTTCTCAAACATTAACTAGCAAGGTTACTTCCCTGAATGCAGATTAATATGTAAACCAGTGGGATGAAAATGGCCCTGTGTATTCCCACTACACAGGCTTTCTAATGAAATATTACACTATCTAGAAATACATTAAGTTTTTGGCTATGTTCACATTACCAGGTTAAAGTGACAAAAATCAAAATTTCCACTTTAATGTGACACAGATCTTATTTTATTCAGGAATGTGTGGACACAAAAATCCAAATCAGACCTGGGCCACTTTTCTATGTGGTCCTAGAATGGACACATATCCAATATGTGGCCATGTGACAAGAATTAGAATGGTCAGATAGCCACTCATTTGGCTTTTTCCCAATGCGCATGCTCAAATCACTGTTGTTGTCATCATCCACTGTCAGCAGCATGGCAGAACAACAATGGAGGACAGCAATAGTGTACACTGCACTGGGGAAATTAGTGCTTTACTAGATACACTATATGGCCAAAAGTATGTGGGCACCTGATCATTGAACATCCCATTCCAAGACCATGGGCATTAATATGATGCTGGTCCCCCTTTGCTGCTATAAAAACCTCCACTGTTTTGGGAAGGCTTTCCAATAAGTTTTGGAACATGGCTATGGGAATTTGTGCCCACTCACCAACAAGAGGTGATGGCAAGAAGGCCAGGTGTGAATTTGGTGTTCCAATTAATTCCAAGGTGTTTAGTGGGGTTGAGGCCAGGGCTTTCTGCAGACCACTCGAGTTCTTCCACTCCAACCTTGTCAAACCATGTCTTCATGGAGATCGCTTTATGCATAGAGCAGGGATGTCCAATCTTATCCAGAAAGGGCTGGTGTGGGTGCAGGTTTTCATTCTAACCAAGCAGAAGTCACACCTATGTCTATTGAAAGCCAAGATCAACTGATTAATCAGATGTGGCTCCTGCTTGATTGGAATGAAAACCTGCACCCACACAGGTCCTTTGCGGATAAGATTGGACTCCTAGCATGGGGCACTGTCATTGGTTTGGAGAAGACCCTCTTTGGGTGTTACTGTCAGGTGTCCACATACTTTTGGCTATATAGTGTATTTGGGGAAATGAATGGATTGCTACCAAAACTGTGTAGTGTCAAAACAATTATCCAAGAAAGGGCCAAAAAGAATGTGGCTATGATCTCCAGAGCAAATTGTGACACAGACTTGCGCTAGTATATCCATTTCCGCTAGTGTGTCCATTTGTTTCTTGTACTATGGTGGATTGTTTCACAAATAATGATATTGATGTGCCATTGGAGGGTGTTTCAGGGGACTGCGCATTCACATTAAAGACAGATATGGGTCACATGCAATTATGAATGTTAACCATCAAGAAAGATAGTTCTGATCTGAGTAAAAAAAATCTAAATTTTACAAAGAAGCTTGGAGTGTCAACTTTGCCTTTGTTGCCATTAAAATGTATGTGTGCATTGGATTTGTTTCATTTGCCACCAAATGTGTGAATAGGAGACTGTAACATAATTTAGATTTCTGATTGCAAGATCTGTTTACTGTTTGGTTGAAACTGCATTTATATATATATATATATATATATATATATATATATATATATATATATATATATATATATATATATATATATATATATATATATATACACTCCGGTTTCCTCCCCCAGTCCAAAGACATGCATGGTAGGCTGATTGGCATGTCTAAAGTGTCCATAGTGTGTGAATGGGTGTGTGAATGTGTATGTGATTGTAGGATCACATACACATTCACAGACCCTGTAGGACAAGTAGTATAGAAAATAAATGGATGGATGGATAGAGATAGATAGATAGATAGATAGATACATAGACATAGATACAGATAATAAGATACATAAATAATAAGAATCAGCTATTTCTCACTTTTTGTCTATCGTTACCTTGTCCTTCTCTGTCTCTTCTATTCTTTTTGTCCTCAGCCTCCATTATGCAGGCTCTATGCTCAGCCGGTGCTAAGGGATGAACATAAATCTGAGGATGACTTCCGCAGACACAGCAGAGAGAAAGAGTGAGAGACAGACAGACTGGAAAGCTTTCTTGCTGGAGATTGAGAGGGCTGAGAGACAGATAAAGAGTGAGACAGAATAGAGAGAGAGAGAGGGGGGGGGGGGGAATTGAGCTCTCTTGAGTAACACGGTGCCACAGGACTGGTGACAAAAGCAGACACAGGCATTCGTGTCACCATGAGCCGATTAGGGTCTCAGTGGAGAGACTTAAACCTCCTCCATCACTCTCTCCAGACGCTTTCGCTCATACACCAGCTCTGTCCTCAAGAGTAAACCTCTCGCACCACTCCTTATTCTGCTACTGTAGGAATTTATAATTCATCTTTCTGACATTTCTTTTGCCAGAGTACATAACACCCATTCATAAGCACTAAAAGAATAAGCAAATACACAAATACTAATTTAAATCAGTACTCTGGTTAAAGTTAAATTACAGCCTCCAATTATTCAAATCTTAAATTCCTAAATTAACCCTTACAGAAGAGTCATATGAATGAATGAATGAGCACATAATTAACATGTCAAACTGAAACATTTTAGATGCTTTACATGTTATGTTTTTTCCTGAAAATAAACGAATCGTGTGACTTTTACACGTAATTCATTTATTTTCATGTGATTTTTGCATACGATTTGATTTTGTTCACATGAAATGTATTCACACAAATCTCCTGTAACCATTTCAGCTTTGAAGAGGTGTGGGGGGTTGGAGATAAGCAGAAATGAAACTCATCGATCACATCTGATGAAGTGACATTGATCGACTTTATTGATCCTCTCCATCTGAGCCGCTCTGGAAAGCTTTGTTCTCTCTTCAGTAATCCAGTACGGTTGTGTGTGTGTGTGTGTGTGTGTGTGTGTGTGAATATATGTGTGGAGGGATGGGATGTACTGCCATTACTGCACCAACTAGTTATCACTCAGTCACAAATAGGAATAGCATTTCAGAACACATAAAGTTGAGTGCAAAGGTTTGCATACCCCTTGTGATAAAATAAAAAAGATAAAGAGATTACTATGGCATATACAACGAAAAGTCACAAAAGTGGTGAAAAACATGTATGTTAAAATATTATGAGTGAACAAAAAGTTCAATGATATCAGTTCAACACTAAAAAATTTTTTACATCTTTTTAAGTGAAACTGTCTTGAATATAGTAAGAATTATCTAGTGTTATATTCATTCATCGATTTTCTGTACCGCTTATCCTATCCCGGGGAACTCGGGGAACAAGGCAGAGGACACCCTGGATGGGGTGGGATGGCGCACAATTGCACACACTCTCACACCCTATGGACAATTTAGAGATGCCAACCAGCCTACAACAAATTTCTTTGGACTGGGGGAGGAAACTAGAGAACCCAGAGGAAACCCCTGAAAATCTGGGAGAATATGCAAGCTCCACGCACGCAGGGCAGAGGCGGGATTCGAATCCCCAACCCCAGGGGTGTGAGGCAACCATGCTAACCACTAAGCCACTGAGCCGCTTAATTTTAAGCATCTATTTATAGAAAGAAGCAAATTTATCTGCCAGTCGAATAAGAACATTAAAGCTAGATGTGTATAAAGCATCTAAAAACAAGATTAGAAAAACAGCATTAAATTTCAGCGCAAACTTTTACACTTAACTCTAACTCTTCTGCAGGCATTGGATTTAATGATTCTCTTTTTTATGTCCATTCTTCAGTGTGTAAGAGTCTTTGCTAAATGCTGTAATGTAACAGAAGTAGTTGTCGAAAGGCTATTGCGGGTATAGTTACAGTAAGACACGCATGTTATTTGTGCTGATGGGATCACTAGGAAAATTCCTCTTAGTGGCGGCTTTTATGCAAAACTCAGCTACCCGGAAGCTTGAACATGGAAGTGATTTGATATGTAAATTCATCCAAAGTCATCCAGTGTATTTAATAAAGCTAGCTTGGAGCGCAAATCCCATACGAGATGAACCATTATCCTTGTAAGCAGCAAACCCATCAGAAGGGGTATACCATGTACTGTATTAAAAAAAACAAAACAAAAAAAACAATAAAAGATCTTCATTTTCCCCTCCGCTCCATGGTTCATTGCTTTTTTATTGCTGTGCAAGGAGCTACAAACGAGCCTCTGTTATCCTTATTGCAATAATGCTCCACTCTGGCTTATACAAGGTAGAGAATCCTGGTCCGCAAAGCAAACAAGCGCTTTGGGAAAACGCTGCACTAATGGAAGGAGTCTTTTCTTCTTCAGTTAATGCAGCATGCCTTCGCTTTTGTTCAAGGTCGAGGAGTGGAGAATGGGGTCTAGAAATGTACCCTAAAGAGGCGGTTGGAAATCTTGATACACAACGTGTGCACACAAATCGATTTGGGTCTACACTGAACAATATGTATTGCTGTTGAATTTTGGAATATGATTTTTGATTACATTTTTCATAACAGAAGCTCTGACAATATTGCTGGTTGCAAGGAAAGTCACAGGTTTATATTATACTACTGCATGGCTGAATTGTCCAATCTGATTGGGCAGAAAGTGTGCATTATTTTAGTATTACCGCATGGCTTAGACAGTAAATCCGGCAATACGTTTATATTAATGCACTCGCTATTGTTTCTCATACAAAGGGGCTTGCATGGCAGACACCACATAATCTAAGATTAATAATAAACAGATTTTTAATGTGGTTTAGCAAAGAAAAGCTATTATAATTCATGTGGAGACATTTTTTTCTTTGCTAGTACATATTTATTTAACGTTTATAGAAAGAGTTTCAGGTTTCAGTGCTTTGTAACACCCCTGGTGCTTTGCAACGTTTCCCAGCAATGGGAAAGTCTTCAAGACAGAGAAGCATTGTAATCGTTGGGAAATCACTGTGGTATATGCAGGGTAACACACTTCAGACCTGTTATATGCTGTTATACAGAAATTATAAACTTCAATAATGCACTTGTTCTAATATATTATCAAAGGTGTTGTTTCTATAGTAACAACTTACACGGGGAATTTTGTGGTGGATACTCATCATTAAACAGATTAAAAATGCATGTAATTGTTGATATGGTCAAAGGTTTGTGGACACATGACCATCACACTGGTCGCAAACTGTTGCGACAAAGTTGAAAGCACACAATTGTATAGAATGTTTTTGTATGCTGTAGCATTACAATTTCCCATCACTGGAACTAAGGGGCCCCAAATATGTTCCAGCATGACTATGCCCTTGTAGATAAAACGAGCTCCTTGAAGACATGCACAGCGTCCCAATTCGCCTACTATCCGTCCTAAATAGTATCCAAGATTTGAATTAGTGAGTCCCAGATCGTAGTATGTTGAAATGAGTATCCCAAAGGTACCTGAATGGTCTACTATTTCCTGTAGATTTTCGAAGTGTGGATCCGTGGAGACATTTTCAACTAATATTGCCCACAACACCTTGCGCGAGGGAGGAGGAGTTTTGTGATGGTTTGCTTTGCCATTTTAGAGAGAGAGGTGTAAATGAAGATTTTAGAGAGGTGTAAATGAAATGTGGAAAAATAAACCAAGGGAATGGTAAATTAAATTATAGATTAGAAATTATATAAGGAATAATGCATGGAAAGAAACTGAAATGCAACGTGGGATCTGTTTATGGTGAAAGTGTGTGTATCTATGCAACAACGTTCTCTTCCTTTACATGACATGTTAGTATGTCCCATACTCTTTTGCTGCACACGCAACAGTATGCACTTTTTCTTCACAAAAAGAGTACATAGTTTTAGTGCATAGTATGACTATGTGAATTGAGATGCAACAATGGTTTGCCAAGGTTGGAGAGGAAGAACTCGAGTGTCCTGCACAGAGCCCTGACCTCATCCTCAACACCGTTGGGATGAACTGGAATGCTGACTGCACCCCAGACCTCCTCACCCAACATCACTGCCTGACCTAACTAATGCTCTTGTGGCTGAATGATCACAAATCCCCACAGCCACGCTCCAAAATGTAGTGGAAAGCCTTCTCAGAAGAGTGGAGGTTATTATAACAGCAAAGGGCGATTGTTTGTCTCTGGAGCTTGGGCTACAGAAAATGATATGTCTGATCAGACAGATGGAGAGTGTGAGACATACAGTGCATATGCCTAAACAGACACACATTAACGCAATATTGCAGCTCAAACAGCCCGCCGTCTAACTGTCTAAAACAGAAAACACACTATAGTGTATAAAACACAAGTCTCTATCATCCGCCTTACTGTACTGTACTGCCTGCACCGATTCCCATCATTTAGGTCAAAGCATCTAATATTTAAGCGTGCCATTTTAACACACACCAAGTTTAGAATTCTGGCGTGAGACAGTGAGGCATAACATTTCCTGTAAAAGGAAGTTCCATTACAGCTCACTGTATTTTTACATTTGAACACTGACTTCATTTTCACAGGTATAACAAGAGATAAGGGGAGAAATGTAAGCACTTCTTATAAATTTCAGCCTGCAATGAACATTTGCTCAAATTCTTTCTCTGAGCTGTAAAAACACTCGAGCCACATCAGTGTCGCTGAGGTGAAATTTACAGCATGAATTACAAATGCAATAGCTAATGGTGCGGATTTTAATAAAAGAAAAGAAGACATTACAGGCATTCATCATGGATAGATATTTACATGGGGAAAAACTCTGGTTTTCTTTGTGTGTGTGTGTGTGTGTGTGTGTGTGTGTGTGCGCATGTGTAGCAGTAGGTGTGTCTAACACTCAGCTGACCATACATCACAGGTTCTGCACTTATCTAACACTCTGCTGCTGTTGACATTTTTGACTGGCTTCATTTATTATGTAAATTGAAAGCTTGCTTTAAAGCCCAGTAGGCCTTATTCAGCTTTGACACAGGCCTGATGTAGTGCTTTCCTGAAACACTATGTTTTATTTTTGTTGGTGTTTCTTTGCTCCTTTAGAGTGGAACCTTTTTCACCACAGTGAAAATGAGGCATTGAGAAAATGTTAGGTATTTTACTTTAAAGTATATCATATTTTTACAACCTAAAGAAGTAAAGATGTATTTGGATCTATCTATCTATCTATCTATCTATCTATCAGTCTGTGTGTCTATTTATTTCTTTATTTACTGACTGACATTTTATTATTATTATTATTATTATTTTTATTTATTTTACTCCTGCAGAGTGGAAAGTGACAATGTTAGCGTGAGCCTTTATGTAAGTATGCTCTACTTTTACAACCTGGAAAAGATAATTCTCTATTTGTGTAAAATATTTTTTAAAAGGTAGAGCATTCCAACCTACAGTATATTTCCACTGCCGGTATAACATGACATATTTTCCATGTGGGAAGCAGATCTGTAAAATCTTAGAGCTAAATAATTAGAATACAACTGTGAATAAAAGAAAAAGAAAAAAAATATTGATGTTGCGAATAGGCATTTCCCTGTGGGAATATGGTAGGGTTGGAATATGATGTGGTGGGGGGGTGCAAGCAAACGTCCTCTCCCCAGTTTAAAAAAAAAATGGACAAAAATCAAAATGTTAATGATGTAATTATTTTAATAAAAAAAATTTAAATCAAATTTTGAAATCAAATTGCATTCGAGGTATCACGCATTATTTGTAACAGAGTAAAACACACATGCACCTACTAAGGAGGCGGCCATGTTAAAATTCAGGGTTTTATTGGTAAGGCAGTGGACTATATTGAGCAATTTTGTCGATCAAATAAAATGTATAAACTTTTTTTAAGAGAGAAAAAGCTAATTTCAATACTTCTATGCTCACTTGCAAATTTGTAAAATTCACACCACTTGTTCATCTAAAATTATATGAAGGTTAACGTTAAGGTTAAGGTTAGGGTTAGGGTTGTAGGCAGAGTTAGTGTTTCAACCACTCTTGTTTGTTCAAATTTGTATAAAGGTCTTATGAGATCAGGTTGGTTAAAGACGTACTTACAAAAGCAATTAAACTGAGGTTAAAATTTGGGAGGGTTTTTTTAAATTATGCAATATTTAATTACGTTCAATACATCGGGCTTGCTAACTAGCAAACTAATTGTCTGTAAGGCCATTTCAGGTGAAATGGGCAAGATAATTTTCAAGCGTCCTCTTTGAATTTTGCAACAGTATTCGATAGCAAATGATTTGATGGTCTGTAGTGTGGCGTTGCTTCAACCCCCCCAGTTTAGGCTCCTGCAAATTCCTAGCCAGTGCTCAGTTACCAACTAGGGAGGGTGAAGGCAGGTGCTTTCTCTAAGACACATGAAGCCAACCAATAGCTATTGATGGGAAGATTGGAGCATTTTACTGACTTGGATCTTTGAGTCTTGTTCAGCAAAATAAACAAATCTTTATTCGTCATTTCCTTCATTTCATTCATTTGAGCACAATTAAATTAAATTGTTACATTTTCAATAGCCAAATTCCCCCAACACGTCTACTTACACAAGCTTTGATCATATTCCAAATAAGGAAAAAAATTATAAAGCAACCAAGGACAAATTATGAGAAACAGAAATGATTCATTCACCAATCAACTGGGTCTTCTGGTCCGAGACGTTCGTTCTTTTGTCACTTGACAGCCGCATAGGCTGAGGCTCTAAAGACTCGGACAGATCCTTTGTGGTTTTTACGTTACAAATGAGCGGAAGGATGCTGCACGTTCACGGCCAACACAAATTGACCGAATCACTCTCTGAAACAACTCGTTATTCCCGAATCATATAAAAGATTCGTTCAAAATCATTCATGAACGATCAATCGCTACCAACAGCATCTTTTCAAACTGCTGCTCATACTGCAGGAAAGTGCTGTCAACCCTCTTCTACATACATAAGTTCACAGATGCTCACAATTGGCTGGTGTCACTGTGATTGAAAGGGAGAGAGTAGGCTATCCTTTCCACCACTTTGCTCCCAGCCACAGATGGCTGTGGCATTGTTGGGATTTGAACCCATGATATACTGGATGATAGGGTTAACACACTACTTTTGCACCACTCAAAAACCTGTATGGCATTGCTTTTTTTGGAGACTGGTGAAGAAATCTACCAAAAAAAAAAAAGTGGCCCAATTTACTCAACTTCACCCAATGCACATTTACATTTCTACAGGGTGTCCCAAAAGTCTCCATACATTATCAGGGGAAATAAACACTTTTTAGCTAAATGTCTTCCCAATTTTTTCATACTTAGTTTACATAATTTTTTTTTTTCAGAGAGTCTTTAAGAATGAAGATGAACGTATTGAAAACTTTTGCATGGCTGGATCAGGAAGCTGTCGCAAGGTTGCAAGGAAAAATGGCAAGCACATCTCACACGACATTGTTGCCAAACTTGTTAACAAATTCAAAAAGACTGGAAGTGTTACGGACCGACCGAGAAGCGGACGTCCACTGACGGAAGCACAACCGACGTGGTGCTGGAATACATAGTCTCCTATGTATGGAGACTTTTGGGATGCCCTGTAGAATCCCTCAGGGTTAGACTGTGGGTCTATCACCATTTAACCCATTATCCTCCTTACAAGTATTTTACAATTCAACCGATAGGAATATGTGTGTATGTATATGCAATCTGTAAGCCTGTACATGCACATGCATAATGTCTGTGTTGCTCACATTCCATCATCTAATCAATCCAGCCAGGCGCACATTAACTCCGGGGTTAACAACACGTTTTTCAAGCATGACCTCTGTAGTGCCGCTTCCCACAAAGCAGATGAATGGATGGATGGAATTTCTCCACCTTTTACCACTGATCCTGGATCAGCATCTCTTGCTTTGGTGCGTTACATGAGCGTGGACAAAACGCTGATCCCTGATCAGTGCGGAACGGAGATGTTGTGAGCAGCAGGGGATCGCGACCAACGCAGACTGACATATGTTCAACACTTCCGATAAATGCGGAAGGATACACAGAGCTCCCAGCTGAGTGAGCTGACGCCATGCTGCAGATTAACACACACTCTGATTTGCTGCGAGATAAATGATTCATTTGTGAGTGGAATGTTTGATTCTGGAGCTGATCTCGGATCAGGCTTTATGTGGTTTGGTGTAGGGGGAAGAAATGAGAATGAGACGTGCATACACAAGGCCACTGCACTACAGGAGATGATGTATAGTGTAAAGAGAGAGGGTTGTTATATTGTTAACAAACCTACGCCAAAGGCTAATGCATTTATCCTGAAATGGCATGTCATTGTGCGGTGGAACTACAACCACATCATCTAACATACACACGCATTCACACACACACACACACACACACACACACACACACACACACACGCACACCCACACATACAGCGTGAAGTGCCATTATGAAAAGGCATGCACCCTTGCTCTAGTCTTTATTGCTCTTGGTTACATAAGATGCCTCCTTATCTCCATTCATCCCTCCGTCTTTTAATATATCTTTATTTTCCTCAGTGCATTCCAGAGAGAAAAGGAGGAAAAAGGTGGGGGGAAATAAAATACATCTGCATCCTTTCTTTTTTTCCCCTCTATGTGCCACCTTGAAAACAACACCCTCATCTTTCAGAAGAGCGGAAGTGATTTAGCGGCATCTCTCCATTTCTTATTGTTTCTGCATGTCATGTGCACTGCCTTCCCCAGTTTTTACATTTTACACCTCCTTCACATTCATCCCTCCATCCCTTGTTCCATCTGCAAGATTTGACTTTGTGCAAGCACAAAAAGAGAGGAATATCCATCTTACCTTTGTGGGACTGGTTCTGTTTCTATCATTCTCTCTCTCTCTCTCTCTCTCTCTCTTTCTCTCTCCCTCTCTCTGTCTTCACCTGCTCCACGTCCTCAGGTCCTGCAGCTTTGCAGTCCTCACGGCAAGGTCTGCAGTGGCTCCGTGTCAATGTCATAAAAGTGCTGTGTGTCGGTGTGTGAGTGTGTGTGTATATGTGTGTGTGTGTGTGTGTATGTCTCTCTCTCTCTCTCTCTCTCTCTCTGAGACAACAGCAGCCAGTGCGAAAGCGAGCACTGAGCCCTCGACATCATTTCCTCCTAAGCATTTCCCCTCACTGTGTTTCACACATCCTCTTTTCGATTCTCGTAGCTTATTTTCTATTTCTGCTTCACAATCATGCACGCACACACACACACACACACACAAGGCAGGGGAAGTAATTGGGGTCTCAGCAAAAATGAGCAAAGCGTCTTGTCCCAGATCAGCTTACAAACTGTGTGTGTGTGTGTGTGTGTTTAATAGAAATGGTCTTACCTCTGCATGTCTGCTTGCCCTGTCCTTATTCCATCCTGCTGTTCTCTGTTGTCTCCCCTCTTTCTTCCATGACAGCATTTTTCTGCTATCTACTCTCCTTCTCTCTCTACCTCTCTCTATGTTGCTGTCTTGTCTTCTTTTCTCCTTTTTGAGTGTGATTGTCTCTAGAACAAGAAAATCCTGCCTGCCTGCTCAGAGCCTTCTCCCTGGCTTATTGTGTCCCCGTTGTTCAGACTGAGGCAGGTTGATTTGTACTCTCTCTCTCTCTCTCTCTCTCTCTCTTTCTTTCTCTCTCTCTCTCTCTATCTCTCTTTCTCTCACTCCTGATTCCATTCACATCACACTAAGACCAACCCCCTCCTCCTGCTGCTGCTGTGATTACATCCCCTGCTGCTCTCTTCCCCCACCTCCCTGCTTCTCTCTCTCTCTCTCTCTCTCTCTCTCTTTCTCTCTCACTGTGTTCCTCCCTCTCTCTGTAGCTCTCTTAGAGACAGAAATTGCAACAGACACCAGTAAAAAAGGTCTACCTACAATGTCTATCTATATTCCCTCTTTCATTCTTTCTATACGAATGATCTGATGATTCATACTGATGAGAAATGAGTCAATTCTTCTCAAAGGATTAATCAGGATTCGATCTTGACAGATTCAACATTCGATGCATTCAATACATCATGATAAAACGTATTATTTAGTATTTAATACTTAGTATTTAACAGCATTATTGAGCCTATAATTTTGTACCTTTATAAATATGAACGCTAGTCTTACGTGCCTAAATCAAGAAAGATGAAAAAGCTTTCTTAAGCAAAGAAGATCTCAAGGAGTCAATTATTATTATGATTCATCAATAAATCATGAACATTAATGTTACAGATATTTTTTTTTTAACATTCCTTTGGATCAAATATCCACCATCTTCTACTCATCTTCATGCATTCTTCATTCTATATACAGTCAGCTCCATAATTCGTAATTATGGGCACCATGTCATCCTTTAAATGGATGAGCAAAAACTAATTTGTATAAAACAAACAACTTTTTTAGTCAAACAATAATAATTTTCAATACTACTACTATTACTACTACTATTACTACTACTACTACTACTACTATTAATAATAATAATAATAATAATAAAAATTTGCTTGCACAATTAAAAGCTATAATAAAGCTTGAACAGGTTTTGCCCATGACAATACTAAAAATATTCATAATATGTGTTCAAGCAGACAAAGTGGATACATATACAGGGGAAAACATAATGTAGGCTATGGAAATTAAAATAAGATCAAGATGCTTTAGGAATTGATTTATAATCACATTGTGACTAAGTGCACACAATACACATGTATTTTAAAGCCTTTTTAAGATTTCCATGCCTGTATGTGTGTTAATGTAAAAGCTTGTGAGATGTGGTAAAGGTGTATAGGTGTGTGTGTGTGTGTGTGTGTGTGTGTGTGTGTGTGTGTGTGTGTGTTTAAATCCTATCAGCAAAATCATTATCTATTCCTTATCCATAAAGATGAGTGTGGTGTAGGGTGTATAGGGTTTATAGTGTGCATCCCTGCTCTGATTGTGTCACCATGCCAGAGCGATGGTGTCAGTCAAGCAGCAGATTGCCAGTGTGTGTGTGTGTGTGTGTGTGTGCGTGTGTGTGCAGAATTCTGCACGCCTCTGTGAGCGCCCTCCACCCCGCCTCCTTCTCAACATCAAATTAACAGCCGTTCGCCACGGAGGATTATGTTGCATTTAATTTGTCTTTTCCAGACTCCTGCTCCAAAATATTTCCCTGTCTCTCTCTCTCTCTCTCTCTCTCTCTCTCTGTGGCATGGTTTGCCCCAACCAGGGGCACAACAGACATATTTCAGGCTGAACCAAAATTCACCTAATGTACTGTTGCATTTTGTCTCAGCACACCTCAGTGTCACAGTGTAGTAACATTTATTATATGCAATAGCTTAACGGAAGCGTCCTCTCTGTCGTTCACCTCCAAACTCTACAGACATAAACGCAGTTGCGGATTATTTTTTATAAAGAATGTACTAGAATTTTTCTTGTCGTCTCATTTATACCCATGCATAGTGTATACAATGAGACAAAATATTATGTTTACAGGAACGTACAGGAGCATAAAATGAGGCAAACCAAAAGAAGCAACATCACACACATCTCGAACCGTGACTCCAGATTTAATGGCACCCTTCAAAAGAATGACTAATAATTAATGTATAAAATATACATTATCCACAAAGATGAATCATTAAATGGATCATTAAAAGGGTTGAAGAAACTAATGAGCATTAATCTAATAAAACTCATTTTCAAAACTTTTTTAATAATAGCGTTTTATCTCAAAAACAGAGGCAAATTTATTGCTACCCCTTAAGAATATGTAAAGTTATGCACATTTATATATTTTATACCCTTATGGATAATTAGATGTAAGTACAGTGTGTGTGAAATTGCTTTTTTGGAAAACATTCTTGAAAATGTTGTGGCCTTTGGCCAAATATGTGGTTGCACATGAGTAAAATTCTTTCATCATCCATTACCATTCGGAAAGCACAAAACAAAAGGAACAGATGGTTGCTGACCTGAACGAGAAGTAATAAAAAATACAGAAACAATTTTAATGGCAGTCATCACAGTCAAGGTTTTCCATTTTCTGTGAGACTTTCCATCAATTGGATGCATGAGCATACCAACCCCCACCCCAAAGATGACCCCAAAGTTTCAGAATTGCACAATTGTTTTTCATTCTTGGTTTGTCAGGTTTGTCAAAATCAGTGATTACTCACCACATAACAAGCTTTCCTAAGAGCATCTTACAAAATACAGTACATTACCAAGTTTCATCTGGTCTGTTGTTGTAGTTAAAAAACAGCTAAATTTCATTACTGTAATGAAACGCAAAGAAATGGGACTGTGTGTGTGTGGGGGGGGGGGGGGGACTATGTAAAATATTGTTATCATTGATGCTTTGGAGATGTTTCTTGGTTGTATGGTTGGGTTCTTATATAGGCTCATTGGTTTAGAGGAAAATATACTCTAAGCTATGATGTTCCTGAGCTGCTGTAAGTCATCCTGGCACTCCTGTAACAGAATTCACTATCAAAGCTGTCAGGTGCCAGGCTGGATTTGTCAGAAGTTTTCATGCTCATACATCATCACAGACATGTCATATTTCATCACAGATACAACATACCTCATCACACCCCCAACGTTAGGCACCAAAGAATATCCGGCTGTTATTACTTCCAGCTCTAGACACTCAATGATAAGAAAGATAAGAGCTGTCAAACAAAAAAGAGAAGTGAGAGAGGCTGGTGTCTGAATTGTAATTTGTGGCTCATAACACATGATACTTAATGATACTTACAATGAGGTTTACTCTCTTTACGGCACTGCTAATGCAGTTATAACATGGGCACACATATACAACACCCGCTAGCAACTGGAACAAACCTGCGATTTTGAAGCAAGTTTTTCTTGTGGTGACAGTTTTCACAGTAAAACAGACATTTTAGAGTATTTGACTGCATTATTTTCTCTCGCTTGTCTCAACTGATCATGTTTAACCACACTCTGGTCAAACTGTATAAAAAGGGAATTAGCAAGGAGAATTAATATTACAAATATGATCAGGGAACAAAGGCACTAATGGAAGTAAGAAGAGGCTAGCTGGCTAATCTTTTAGGGAATCTGTGGTCAGAAAGTTCAGTTATCTTCCCTTATAATCAACTAGTCAGTTGACACAGTTACTTTAAAACGTTTGGGTTTACTGATATTAAGAGACATCAGAATTAGTGGGTAATATTTAATAAAACATTGTCTACTATTCTGAAGGCTTACCATAAAATATTAAGTTGACGGTTGAGTTTTGATTGCTGTTGTGTATCAAAGTACATTAAAATAAAACAGGATATGCACAATACTAAGCAATATACAACATTTGTATTTCTTCCACAGGATTAATTTCCTATAATAGTACTACAGACGTTATTAGATTTTACTGTGAATTTAAACATGAATTTAAGCCACAGTTACTTCCGGTTTTTGTTGAACTCTCTTGATGGCGTTATGTCTCCCTCTGCAGGTCAAAAGGCATAAAAACAAGTCGACACGGTATTCTTGCGAGTATCACCACAAAACAAAGGTCTATAATAAGCTGTTGTTGTTTGTAGCATTTGTGTCGTTATTTATATAGTTTATATATTTGTTGCATGTTATATCAGTCACGTTTTGATCGAGCTCTGGCATTACTGTAAATAAAATAATGTCATCTTAATAATCGACATCTAGCGGACAGTATTGGTACTGCACCTTTACATTCCGTATCTTCAGTAACCGCTTTTGTCCTGTTCAGGGTTGGTGGACCCAGACCTAGGGACGCTTTATCTCAGCCAATCTACAGCAGGAGGAAACCGGAGAACCCAAGAGAAACCCACACGGACATTGAGAGAACATGCAATTCTCTACATAGACAGTAACTCGAGCTCAGGATCAAACTAGGGGCCCTGGAGCTGTGGGCTGGCAGGATGGTGGTACACAGGGTTGGGAAGGTTACTTTAAAAATATATTCTGTTACAGTTACAAATTACTTCATAAAAAATGTAATCAGTCACGTAATCCATGTATCACAATATGAAAGTAATGTAATCTGATTATTTTGGGGTTACTTCAAGGTCACATATGTAAACAAAATCAACAGTCAAGCAATATGATCTAAAATACTTTTATTTTGAGCTTATTTTAGAGCTTAAAACACGTTCAATGTTTGGATTTGTTTTAATGAAATGAATAAATTTGTTGCTCATGTGAGTCACAACTGCCAAGAGAGAACCAGAACTGTAAACATGCAGCTGTCTATATTGTGTTATGTAAAAAGCAGGGCTCCAGATAAAAAAAAAAAATTCTATTAAGGAGCCAGTGGCTCCTATAATAAACAAAAAGGTGTTTTGCAGACTTCTCAATGGATGGGCAGACTTCTCAACTTCTCAAGGGATGGGCCCTCTGTGCTGATCCTGATCAAGTCTTCCGAGGTTGAATTGCGCACTTTTGATTTTATCCAGTTTTGAGCTGAAAAGCCAGGTTTACACTGAACAGCCAAAATTGGTAGGACACGCAATATCTCAACTAGATGCATCCTGCTCAAAGCACATGCTGTGTTGTTGACGTATGTCTTGTACACATCCAGTCAATTTTCCTTCATTAGTAATGTCTGAGAGGTAAATTTGTTGAAAGGCAGCTCTTCACATGCAATCATATAGGTGGTGTTGAATTTTATTTTTAACTCCTTCCATTCTGTCTCGTCATGTAGTTCACATGCATGAGACACTGCTTGTGCTAACGGTGTTTTTTGTGGAGCACTCTGCGATTACATAATCATGAACTTTTTTAATGCTTTTGACTATCGCCCTGTTTTCTCACAGCCTCTTTCTTAAAATTGTTCGTTCCGCTAATGAAATCCGTTTCCCCCGTTATTTTTCTGTCACAAAACTTTTGAAATTGAAATTTATATTTAGACCTGGAATTATCTTTATGAACATAAAGAAATAACCTTTTATGCATTCTTCATGCAGGTTCTCATTATGGCATACATGAAAATCCACTATTTGGACACTTTATTGTATTATATATTTAATTTAAAATTGATTACACTTAGTGTTTTAATTGGTCATTAATTAACACACAATCACAACAATCCATATCGACAATGCAAAAATGTTACTTCTTTTTTTATTTTATTTTTATTTACCAAAAATCAAAACCTCAAAATATCTCATTTAGGTACTCCAGACTGAGCTCAGATGTCTCTTGAACTTTTCTGAACTTCACCCATGGCAATTTCAAATGACTAGACATGATTTAGAAAAGCACACACCTGTGTGAATAAGGTCCACAATTCACAGTGCATGTCAGACCAAAAAGCAACTAATATGGGTAGTTTTGGTTTCATGGCACACATTTTTGTGATATAGGGAAGACTGTAGATTTGAACAAGTCATTCTAACCAAGTTTGTCTATTCAGTTAAGCTTCCCCTGTGTAGCTTTTGTGTTGGACATGCTGCATTTACTTTCTAATCTAGCAACAGAAAAGATCATGCAAGTGACAAGTGGCAAGCAAGTATTGACCGGTATCACCTCTCTTTTCTTTCTAAATTCCTCAAAAACACTATCTACAATCAGCTGTCCCTCTGTCTCTCTGTCTCTCACAGAACAACCTCCAAAATCCTAACCAGTCTGGCTTCATGTGTTCCTTTTGTGTTCGACATGCTGCATTTAGTTCCCATTTAGGTCAAACAGTTCCGCTTTTGATGATTTTCAGTTTTAGTTCAGTTTTTACTTTGTCAGACAACAGAATTCATTTAAGCATGTGTTTTGACATATAATACACATAATGTACAAAATTCGAATTCTTTTGTCAGCTTCAAAGCTCCATAACATTCTTAGGGGGGAAAGAACCTTTTTTAAAGGTTCTTAAAGGTTCTGAGTAGTTCTTAACTTTCTAAACCCTTTCTGAGAGATAAAAACTAAGTTGCATGGTTCTATGTAGAGAAAATGAAGAACGACAGAGATGTGGAAGAAATCACAACTCCACACAGGTGACTTATGCTAAGACTGCCTTCTACAAAGAAAAGCTGGAAACTTCTGCACAAGATCCTCGCAAGCTCCACAGCTTTTTTTTTCCACTACTTAACTCACTGGCCCTTCCTGACTGCTAAAGACTTTGCCATCTTTTATGATGGAAATATTGAAAAATCTACCAGAATTTCAATCCTCGCCCAATTCCTACACTGCTACTCAGGATTCTCCTTTTCTTTCACTGGCACATTTTTCTAATCTAGCAACAGAAAATATCATGCAAGTCATCTTGTCCTGCAATCCTACCACCTGGCCATTGGATCCAATGCCTTCCACAATGCTCCAGACTTTCTCAAAGACCTCTTCCCCTTCATCACTACTATCAACAGTGGCTCCATATTATCTGGTCATATACCAACTACATTCAAGAGAGCAAGGATTATTCCCAACCTGAAGAAACCCTCTCTGGATCTCTCAGACAAGTAAGTAGTACTGACAAGCAAGTACCGAGTGGTATCACTTCTCTCTTTTCTTTCTAAAATCCTCAAAAACACTATCTCCAATATATTGTCTCTCTGTCTCTCACAGAACAACCTCCAAAATCCTAACCAGTCTGGCTTCAAAGCAGCACATTCCTCAGAGCTGTTTTGGCCATCAATGAGAAGCTACATGCTGCTAGATCAGCCAAACTGTCATCAGTCCTCATCCTCCTTGACCTTTCAGCAGCTTCTGACACAGTCAACCACAACATTCTCTTGTTCATCCTCATGAGTTTTGGAATTCGTGGCACAGCACAGCTGTGGTATGGTTCCTACCTGGAAGGTTGGTCATATCAGGTTATGTAGACGGGATCCATATCTGCTCCAGCAGACTCTTCACTGGTGTCCCACAAGACTCAGTACTTGGTCCTCTTCTGTTCTCCCTCTATACTCTATCTCTTGGTGAAGTTATATACTCAAGTGGGTTTTCATATCACTGCTATGCAGATGACAATTAACTCATCCTCTCCTTTCTCCATCAGACACACATGTTTCCACTCAGATCTCAGCATGTCTGGCAGACATCTCATCATGCTGAATTGTAATCCCAGCAAAATTGAACTGCTGTTCATCCAGGTGATTCATCCCCATGTCAGGATCTTGTGATCTCCCTGGACAACTCTCTGATCTCACCTTTGGCTACTGCATGCAACCTTGGGGTAATCATGGATATTCAACTGTCCTTTTCCTCTCAAAGTTTTTTCTCCTATTTTTCACAATAAGGTGGAGAGAGTTAACCTGGCACTAGCTCTGGTGCAGTGGTCACACTTCACAGTCAACCTGAGATGACAGATAGGGGTAAAATAAGTTTAATTAAATATGCTTTAATATATTTGTATGAAATATAGTATGGTTAAATCTCAGGTATGTTGGTATTTTTTTAAACTACCTGAGTATTTAAGTTTTAAAAAAACCCCAACAAACACACATATTAGACATTGGGGTACACGGTGGCTTAGTGGTTAGCACGTTTGCCTCACACCTCCAGGGTTGGGGGTTTGATTCCCACTGTGGCCCTGTGTGTGTGTGGAGTTTACATGTTCTCCCTGTGCTGCGGGGGTTTCCTCTGGGTACTGTGGTTTCCTCCCCCAGTCCAAAGACATGCCTGGTAGGCTGATTGGCATGTCTGAAGTGATAGGTCCATGAAAAATGGCAAAAAAAAAATCTTTTGTTACCTCTCTTCTGCATTTAATGTACTTTTATGAGTGAAAAGTAGATATTTACTGGCAGCTTTGCACTTCTGGTGTTTTTTAAATGCTTGGCATAATGTAAGCTGATATAAATTAGTACTGCTTCACTACCTCTAGATTGCTTGTTTGTGTTTTTATGGGATGGCCATACTGTGTGTAATAATTGAATTTAGGAAAGAAAAAATAGGCTTGACAGTGGTTTCAAAATTTGTTGTTGGTTATCTTATTTGTGAGACTCTCACAATGCTAATCTGACGCGCTCATGTCGATTTCTCCTTTACAACATCAAAAGGATTCATCCACTTCTATCCACACAAGCCAGTCAGGTGCTTGTTCAGTCCCTTGTCATTTTGAGACTGGACTACTGCATCTCGCTCCTGGCAGGTCTGCATCTGAGCGCTATTTGACCAACTAATGCAGTCTGGTTTCCCCTAGACTGTGGAATACTCTACCTTTTAGAGTAAGATCTGCTTCAACCCTTGACGTATTTAAATCCTGCCATAAGATCCATCTTTCTCCTTGGCATGTGACTGTATCTAGCCCTATTTATTAGAGTGTTTTGTTTTGTTTGGGCTGCAATGTTTAAGCATCTTTTTAACCTTGATTCCTCTCAGCTGTACAGCACTTTGGTGTGCTTGGGCTGTTTTTAAATTGAACTGAAAACTGACGTGGGACCAACAAATGGGGTGAACATGTTGCTTCATTTAAACTTTTCGCTGAAGGGTTTTTAAAGGCATTATGTATGACTCTATATATAAAACAACAGAGGGTTTCCCTATCAGGAAAAGCTCCATGTAGGAAACAAAGACTATCCAAATAACCCCGAGGAACACGCCCCCGACCCCCCCCCCCCCCTCTAAAATTGTACTATTTCTTGTTATGTGGTGGTTGTTTCTACGGCTTTAGGCCCTCCTCCCGGCCCTTCATCACCGGAATCCAAATAAGAATTCCCCAACACGCATCTTGGCAACTTGCGTAACCGCTGTCAGCCCCTCCTAATTGATCACAATTTGCGGCTTTACAATACACACCCTCCTTCTGTACTCTAGCCCTTTCAGCGGGCTCCTGTAGAAAACCCAAAGCAGATTGCGGAGCAGCTCATTGTCCGTTTGCTTCTTCTTTTGTTCTCCACAGGCTGTATTCACGCGCGGTAACTACAGTACAGCTGTATGCAAATGAAGGACGGCACGGGACGCACATGGCTCGCGAGGCGCTGCTGGCCAATCAGAGCGCTTCACGGCGTCGTTCCCCGTAGCAACAAGACACCGGCATCCCATAATGAAGCCCGGCGCGTATGAAATGTCGTGTTGTAGTCTGTGAATAAATATATATAATCCTGTTCTGTAGTCTATATATTCATTTTCGTTGTTTCGTCATTTATGCAGCATAAGATACAATTCTAATTGATAAATAAGATAAGTAAGATACAATTAAACAAGATACAATTCTAGTTAAATAAGATACAAATCTAGTTAAATAAGTAAAAAACAATACAATTCTAGTTAAATAAGACACAATTCGAACACTTATATTTTACTATTTATTCGAATCAGTGTAAAATGATGGACAGGGATAGGTGTAAATCTCTCTCTCTTTCTCAGTTTGTAAACAAAACTATAATACACAATAGGCTACCTATACATTCTTTTCATATTATTCTGACATGCTGGTAGCCATATAGATAAAATAGCCTATACAAGACACCATGTTGATTTTGTAGCTATGTAAACAATGTAAACAGTTAGCAATTGCTTTCGTTCAAATTCACGTCTGACATTAATATTTATTTAAGAAGAAGAAGAAGAAAGATTAAAAACTCGCTTCCTGACCTGCTACATGTTCACCGTACAATGAATCCGAAACGAAAGTAGGGTTTAAAAAAAAAGAAAAGTTCCCCAGCAGAACCTCAGCTGATTTCTTCGAATTGGTTATGTATGATTTATCATGTTATAGTTGTACAACTGTAACATGGTAAATAATTTCTATTTCAACTTCTTCAGTGGTTTTTCACTTGTTCTTTACAGCACCACAGGTTCTGCAAAGAACCTTCTTCTTGTCAAGAACCATTTTTCATTGTACATGGTTCTTGAATTGAGCTATATGGTTTTGTTTTTTCGTTTTTTTTTTGTTTTTTTTTTAATTTCTTCTATTGGTTCTTCAAGGTATTATCCCTTAACAAAAGTTAAAGTAAACCCTATGTAGTTCGTTGTGGGACTGGAAAAGGTTCTCTTGGAATCACTCTTAAGAATCTTACCTTGGTTCCTTAAAGCACTGACTAAGGTTTTTTTGTTTTTTTAAGAGAACTTAAGATAACGTGGTTTCTTGTGGCACTGCTGTGAAGAATCATTTGTGGGTTCTTTGAAGCACCAGTAAATAGACTGTT
Source organism: Ictalurus furcatus (assembly GCF_023375685.1). NCBI lineage: Eukaryota > Metazoa > Chordata > Actinopteri > Siluriformes > Ictaluridae > Ictalurus > Ictalurus furcatus. The sequence continues at coordinate 14,341,444 of NC_071282.1, forward strand.
CGCTAAAGAACATGAGAGTAAAAGGTTCTTTGTGCAACTTAAAAAGGTTCTCCTATGGCATCAGGCTGAAAAACCCCTTCTTGGTTCCAACTGGAATTGGAATGCAAAATATGAAAAGATTTGTTTAGTTGCTTAGTTACTTTTGTCTTAGGTGAGTTGGAGACATACTGGTGAAGCCAAAAGGAAAAAAGATGGCGGCTGAAGAGTCTTGAGTAATCTAATCTAATGTGGTATAAAAGTAGACAAGCCTATCCGTTTTCTAGAAAGTAGGTATTTTAATACAACACACACTTATATGTTAATAAATAAAAACAGTATGAACAGTGTTGAGCCATCTGCAAGATACCAGACCCAGCCCAGGCATTTAACGGAAGGGATTTGTGTGTTATCAATCTGTTGTGTGCAGTCTGGTTTCCCCCGAGGCAGTCAAGAGCTGCTACACACATTCTTTCAAAACCACTGAGCAGGGCAGAGGGAAAATCAGTTCAATAAAAAAAGTTACATTTGGTAGGTTATAGAAAAATATAGGCTTATATTTGAGAGAAAATTGTTTATTATTCTGTAATGTATATGATTTTGTGTGCTACGTGGCCTGTGTGTGTGTGTGTGTGTGTGTTAAAGCTATAAAGTATTTTGTTCTGTTGTTTCGTACTTGTGTAATCTAAAAGTAAAATGCTCCAAGCTCCTTCTCTGCGATTCATTATAATCAGAGCATTTTGTCAGTTTTGCTCAATTATAGAAATCACATCCGCCTGCTCATTAAGTTAGTACTGAAAGGGCGCATTAGCTTGTGTGTGTGTGTGTGTGTGTGTGTGTGTGTGTGTCCCGGCCCCCAATTCAGTTTTCCAGCTTTATGCAAATCCGGGTCGTGGAGGTCAGGGTACGCGCGTGGCGTGCGGCTTCGAAGGCACACGCGCAGCCTCCCGATTCCAACAAAGGCGAAAAAAAGTGAAAGAATGGGGAGCGGGAATCGACACACACACACACACACACACACGCACCCATACACGCGCGCGCTCACACACGCACACTCCGCACATCGCTTGCGCTCTCTTTCCCGTCTTTTTGTTTCCCGATCCCCCCCCCCCAGAGGCCAAAAAGTAGGGGGGGGGATCTGGGGGCGAGGGGGGATCCAATAACAATCAGCGTTCCCTCGAGACGACAGACTGGTTGGGGGAAACTCCGCGCGTAACGGCTGCGGAAAGACAGAACGCGCTTGCGGTGGATGAGGGAAGGAGGTGTCGGGGTCAACGGGCAGCAACTGATAGAAGACGGAGGGAGGAAAGGGGAATCCTGCGAAAACATGCGGGTTCATCCCTGAAATGCTACCTTGGCTGGCTTCTAAAACAACAGAAACATTGTTGTGTGTTTTATTTCAGGAGCTTTTCAGAAGCTTTTCATTAGAGTTCATGGATGAGTCAATCCGAAGACCCACTAAAATTATTGCACAAATATATTGTTTATAGAATTCCGGATGTCTGGATATAATGCAAAATGAAGTAATTATTTTAAAAAATAATTATAATTATAATTTTTTAAATGGAGAAAAATATGGGGTTTTTCAACCAGTGGTGAGAATGTGGTGCTTGGCTCCATGGATATATAAAGTAGGGCCAATTTATTTTTACAATCACAGCATTTAATCATTCATATATATATATATATATATATATATATATATATATATATATATATATATATATATATATATATATATATATAGTGTGTGTGTGTGTGTGTGTGTAAATAATTTTGCTTATTACTTAACTGACAATGATATTTGGATCACAAATAAAAGAGAAATATGACTAATTATCAAATAAAAAACAATTTATGTAAATAGTACTATAATACTAAAACTATCAAATTGTTTGCAAATTCTGAATTTATTATAAATCTGTTCTATTTCACTACATTTTAGGGGCATGTTTGGGTCCACTTGATCTGAGGAAGGTTCAGTGTAAATCAATAAAATAATTCAGTCTTTATCTTATGAAAGTTTCAATGTCAACCTTCAGATGATAATCTTTTGCACAAATTTTTTTTCCATCCCTCCAGTAGGCTACTGTTTTGCCTTAAGACACTTAGTACTTACTTTTTAACCTATAGGCTATGGATTAGATTAGATAAGATTAGATTAGTCCGAGTATGATAAGACATAACCAGGCGAACAGCATGAATAACTGAAAAGAATAATATATGACAGTCGTTCACATTTCGTTAGATTTATGCTCATTGATTCAAGTCGACACAAAAAAAGAACCCCAAGCAATGCCGTTCATCACGCTGAACCCGCCTGCTAATCGATCTCAGCCCTTATTTTTGTCGGCGCACTTGAGAAGCGTCGCAATGCGCGAGCTGATCGAAGAGTCACTAACGGTGGGCGGAGCCACGGGCGCGTGACCGCCTTCTTCGCCAGATTGTGGACGTGTGATGAAAATGGTTCATTTCGGCCACAATAAGATGACAGACCCTTGCCATTGTCCGGATCAGACGTTTGGCGTTGGGGGTGTGAAATTAGATGGAGCGGTCTGTGTTTGTTGGCTGAGGAATTTTCCAACGTTTTTGCTCCTCAGTCATGATTCCATTCTCACTCACTTTACAAATATTTGAATGGAAATGTATACATGGACTAGCAGTAAGCCTATTTTCTGTCCAATTTACCTTTTCCCCCTCGCACTCCAGACCTTGTTTATTTATGCATTATTTAATAATAAAATATTTATCGAATTATAATTTAATTTTAGGATATTACTACAGCAAGTAATATCATTAAGCTTAGTCTGGTCTAAGAGTGACTGGAAAATGAATGAATGTGTCACCATTACAAAACTGCCATATGCCTACTATTATGTTACATAAGATATGCTTTAGATCTATAATATAACAAGTACATCTGGTTCCCTGTAGCTCTTTTATTGTGTGTGTGTGTGTGTGTGTGTGTCGTGGAGGGTTGTTTTTTTCGATTATTGGAAAAACAATATTGTATTTGGCCAAGTTTCCATACAAATTGAACTTATTCACATGCTTGCACGAATAATTAATTCAATTATAATTTAATTATATAAACAATCTTACTAATTATAGTTTATTCTAGTCTAACTGAATTAAGCAGTTAATATTCATATTAAGTGCTATTATTTAATTTTAAAATGGTCATTTTTATATTTACACTGCGTACACACACACACACACACACACACACACACACATTCCTCTGTTAAGATAAATGGACGCAGGGGTTCGGCACGTGTACGTTGAATAGACTCCCAGAGGGGAGCGTTGAATAAAAAAGTTGTATAATCTTGGAGTGTGGCAGTGCCTGATTTACATAATGGTGAGGGACCGTCAAGGACGGGGCAAGTGGTCGGGGGTGGGGTGGTGGCCGTGTGTGTGTGTGGCGGGGAGGACAGAGTGTATGGCTCCGACAAGGAGGGGAAGATAGGGGAGGGAGGGGGGAAGCTGACATCTGCCGCTCCTCTTCTCTGAGACCCCAGGGTGGATCATGTTGCCAGGTCCTGCTATTGACGTCTGGATTGCAGCCATCTGCGTCCTAACTGACGCACAATACGCGTCCGGTGGCTTTAAAAAGGGCGAGACGGCGAGCATCGGTTCAGAAAAGTCTCGAGGCGTTCACACAACTGGCTCCTTCTTAACAAATCGACACAGAGCAACTTTAACTGGACGTCTTCCGCCACTATGCCAAAGGGTTTCCTGATAAAACGCTCCAAAAAGGCTGGAGCAGTGTCCTACAGAGTGCGGGACGAGGATGAGGCGACTCCAAATGTTCTCCCGTGTCCAGGGTTTCACTCTTTCTGCACTACAACTCTTCCCTCAGTCATTGTTCAAAGGACACCGAATCGAGTGTGTTTAGGAGGCCTACCTGAATCATTCTGCGCTCCTTCTCTCAGTCCGACACGTCCAGACGGCGAGGGTTACACAAACCAATATCCATCAACGCACCACAATGATCAGGGTTCTGCTGCTTCATTAAGTCGGGCTGAGCTTTTCCTCGAGCCCATTCTCGGGGGTTTTGCGGTCAACGGATCTCCGGTATCACCGTCTCTCCCTGAAATGAGCACGAAAATCGACTCCGTACCCAACTCTGCGAAACGACCCGCACCACCACCAAACTCCAAAAGCAGCCAATCCAAAAAGCGCAAACCTCCTCAAGAGAGAAAAGCGATTAGTCGAGACGAAGTTACCACCTCTCCAGTTCTGGGTCTACGCATTAAAGAAGATCCTGTTGAAGTCTCGAAGCAGAGTGCGAGCAGACAGCTGGGTGAGTTCATCTGCCAGCTGTGTAAAGAGAGATACTCGGACCCGCTCACTCTGGCGCACCACAAGTGCTCGCGCATCGTGCGCGTGGAGTACCGCTGCACCGAGTGCGACAAAACATTCAGTTGCCCGGCTAACCTGGCGTCTCATCGCCGCTGGCATAAACCCAAAGGAGAAGAAAATCAACCGAATGCGATAAGCAACGCGAGCGCCACGACCCAATCCGAGCACTCCGACTCTGGCTCTGAGGATGAAGCGCAGTTCAGTTGCACTCAGTGCGCCAAAAAGTTCCGGCGACAGGCTTACTTGAGGAAACACCTCGCTCTTCATGAGCGGAAAGCTGCAGGTTTACGGCAGGATCTCAACCTCGCAAGTCTACCCGAGTCTATCGTCCTGGCAAAGGAAGAGTCTCCGGAACTTTCCAGGAAACTTCCGAGCGCAGCGCGCGCTACTAAAACACCCGACGTGTTTCCGTGTCGCTTCTGCGGAGAGAACTTCTTCTCCTCTCCAGGGCTCACGAGGCACATCAACAAACATCATCCAACAGAAAGCAGACAGATGGTTTTACTCACACACAACATCTAAGATCTAACATCTCAGACTGTGCCTTAATCCAAAACTCTTCAAAGAAAAAAAAAAAAAAAGCTTTGTAATAATTTATTTTTTATTACAGGCTGTTACTTGACTTTGCGACACGTCAACGCATTCAAAAAGCTGTAGTTTATAGGCGTTATGTACATTTGTGCTTTGGATAATGGTGTATTTATTTATTTATTTATTTATGATTTATTTATTGGTTTATTTATTAAATGTATTTATTTCATGTCACAAAATTGTTGCTGTTTTTATTTTGTATGCTTTATCATGATGTACATTCTTACATTTTCTTGGACAAAACTTAATCAAGTTGACATTTTTTTTAAAAAACAAAATTAATGATACTTTTCTGAACAATAAAATTCTATTCACCTAAAAGTCGCATCGTGTGTTACAGTCAAACAATTTAACAAGAATTGTAACTGTTGTCAACAATTATTGCTACAATTCAATGAAATCATAAGCTTAGTTATCATTGGAGAGTAACAATAGATGTTTATTTCACAGATGTGAATTATATAGCCTGGGTAATTATACTATATACAGTATAGACTAGCATTCTAAATGTGTAAACTAAGAGAGGAGCTTATGAATAGTGAAGTAGAAGGTCAGTAATCTGGTTTTTGTTAAGTAACAGTTAAAACAGGTGAAATTCTGGGGTTAAAAATAACAACAGCAATCCAGACGGTATTAAAGCTTGAGTGATGAATTGTAGATACTGTTACCCTAAACTGGCTATCAAGCATTAGTCATTACTAAGTTCGCTTTTTCAAAAATCTTACCTCTTTGTAAAACATATATTATATTATTATTATATTATATATATATATATATTATATTATAATATATATTATATTATATTATTATATCAGTTAATCTCATGACCAAAATGCAAATGCACTACAATGACCAAAACACCACAAACATCTTAACATCTTAGCACTAAACCTACTTCTCTTCTAACAACTTGCAAAAACAAACCAAAAACCCACTAAGAATTGGTGTCATTACAGTATAGTTACACTATACACACACACACACACACACACACACACATATATATATATATATATATATATATATATATATATATATATATATATATATATATATATATATATATATATATATATCTTAAAAGGGGATATTATGCAGTACCTTTGGTTGTCACTGGGGTGGTACCCATGCTTTTTTATACCTTTAGTTGATATCTTTTACATCTTTTACATATCTTCTTGATCGTGAGACTCTATTACCTTGATTATAAGCTTTCCAAAAGTTTAATAGAAGGAAAAATCACTCAATTGTTGCTTTGTTGCCTCATGCACGTCTTTGTATATTTTCTTACCTGTTTTGTTAAAGACCTGTGTGCCATATGCTGATGTTTATTCCAGTATTTAAAAAAAATCCTGTATGACAAAGACAATCCTTAGTACACACAGTATTGGATAAGAAAATATTGCAATCTGTAAACTATAACGCAAATCTACCTAAAGGAAAGCATCTTCCTCTTTCCTCTGGTGATATTACTGAAAAAAACAACAATGACCTCGAAAACTAAAGGCTTCTTTAGCCCTCACCACGATGTCTTTTGACACATCTGGTTCTGGTGTGAATCGCATGTGCCACCAGAATGGAGCATTATTACAGCATACTTATTATTATTATTATTATTATTATTATTATTATTATTATTATTGTTATTACATTATATCACAGCATGCTTTGATAAGAATGGTATATCTGTAAAGATAATTGTGTGTAAGTGTGTACACAGTGTGCTTTAGTGCTTGTATTTCGGAACTGTGATAAAGCAGACAACAAATAATAAACTCACAATCACCTTCAACCAACCACATACAAAACAAAGTATTTACAAAACGGAAATGGCGCGTTAATGTGACGTAGAATTCAAGATGAGTTGGAGTCGCGAAATTAAAGAAGAATGCGCTCCTGTCTCGGATGTTCACATCAGTAGGTACACGAAATAAGGACGAATTATCTTAGAGTTCCATTTTTTTTTCTCCAAAATGAAAGAACTCCACTTCAAAGTAATGAATGAGTTCCAGCCTTCAAAAGGCAATCCTTTTTTTTTCAGTTATAGTTTTGGGATTTGGGTTGTTGTGTAAAATTGTTTTTGGTTCAGTTATGCTGGATGACCCGTAATAACATTCATATGAAGCATATAAATTATAAACTGATTGAAAACGCCCTTATCATTTCAACACTAAAATTATTTTTGGTAAGTTAAGAGCATACTATTGTAATATCACCTTACCCCAAATATAATTACTCCCCCTTTTATTTATTTATTTATTTTCAGCACTAAAAAGAAGCGATGTTAACTTTTTTTCAACGAATGTTTGTTAATGTTTGTTAAGTCTGCCTTTTTTGTTACAATTTGATATGCAATTGCCTGTTTGTTTCTACATGTTCAGTGGCCTATATATAAAAAAACATCAGTAGACCTATCAGCGGTAAGAAAATAATGATGATGATGATGATGATGATGATGATGATGATGATAACAACAACAACAACAATAATAATAATAATAATAATAATAATAATAATAATAATAATAATAATAATAATAATAATAACGAGGATCATGATGATGATGATGATGATTATTATTATTATTATTTATTATTATTATTATTCTGTCATGAGTGTTCATATGAGTAGTTCTCTCAGTGTTAATAAGAACTGGCTTGAAATTATCACATTTGGCAGCGAAAAAGCAATTCATTGCCCTTAATGCAATTTTATATGAGCCTACTCTACAAATAAACGGCAAATTATTCGTATCTGCAGTCTGCTTTGTTATCTAAGCATAAATTTCGACTACTAAACACATATTTACATTTCCGTTTTTCGTCTGTTTAGAAGCCTGTTTATATATTTTGTGAATGCTTTTCCGCGTTTTCTGGGACTTTTCTTCCTCCGTTTGTTATTCACCAGCTGATCTGTTAGCATGTGAATCGAAGACGACTTTTACTGAATGGACGTTGTGATGTTACGTGACACGCCTTGGCCCGAATCTGTGGAAAATCTGCAGTAGTTTAGAAAAAAATAGATTTTGCATTAATTTCTGCAATCTCAAAATCCTGGACTGGAAATAAAAGTGTATAAGAAAAGTGTCTTTTTCTACCACGATCAATAATTATTCTTTATTTCAGCAGTTATCAAAAACAAATGCAAAATCTAATTTAGTTGACGCTAATAGTGCAGTATATCGAACTATACAGCTGCAATCAAAATGATTCAACCCGCATTGCAAATCAGGTTTATTGTCAGACTTTCAGCTGTTTGCAATGAACAAATCAAACAAAAGCAATTGAAATAGTTCAACACAATGAATGCTTCAAGTGGTTTCCCCAAATTCAACTGAAAATACAACTTATCATGACTTCTCCAGTCTCAATGTTATTCAACCCCTTCATGGCAAGCATCTTCACTTAGCAGAGCACCCTTTTGCTGTTATGACCTGCTGCAAATGAGATGCATAGCCAGACACCAGCTTACTGACAGCTGAATCAATGCACCACTCCCCCACCCCGACACATCAGCCCAGCTCCTTGGGTAAAATTAACTCAGTGCAGACTATTTGAATTCGCCTCAGGTGGAGGTAGAGGTTTTTAAGGTGAGGAAACCATATGTGTGTTCAGAGCTTTTGGCTCTCAACACACTGAAACCTGATGACATTACAACCCACCTGGTTCTGTTAAACTCATCATGGAGTCCATCTGTGTAATGAAGGGCTTCAAATCTGAGAGGAAACCTGATCCTGGAGGTTCTGGTAAGAGCCATCCAAGAAGCTGCTGGGAGACTTAAAGTTCCTGGAAGACCTCAAAGCCTTTGACAAAGACAACATTCCTGCCGCCAACATCAAGAAGTTCCGTGAGATGTTTATTGACAATCCTGATTTTCAACCTGTGCTGATCAAAAATGTCTCGTCTGTCTGTGAGGGTTTGTGCAACTGGGTCCGGGCCATGGAGGTGTTACACATGATGCGGACTCAAATGTACTCTGAAAAGTTTCTGGGTCCAAAATGTCCAGGTTTGTGTCAAGTTCGAGTACAAATTTACGAGTGCGTGACAAGTCTGACTTCGTTCATAATTGGACTCGAATCCAGACTGCACCATTGTGGACCTCAAAATGTGAAGGATCTGGAGAGATTCTGTATGGAGGAATGGTCTCAGATCCCAATCTCCAGAGTTGTACTAACAAACAGCTGAACTAAAGTGGACAATGGAGCACTCTTGTGGCCAAATCACACAATTACATTTGTATAAAAAAATATTTTAAAAATCTGTAGGCCTACTAAGGGGAAAAAAGAGAAATATGATCAGTAAGGTTTGGTGCCTTTTAAAGCCTAGAAAATCAATTATGTGAGTGAGCACACATTTCTTCCAAAAGTCTACAATATTCAAAATGAAAACTCTCTCTCAAATATAACATTATTTATTGAAAGAAATAACAATGTGTTTGTGTTAATAAAGACATAAAAAAAGGCAACAAACATAAGTTCTCTTACCCAATTTTCAAAATATAACTACACAGTCATGAAATATACCTGTCACTTCAAGAACACAACATTCTACAGATAAAACTTTCCATAGTACCTCAGGGGTACCAGCACAGCATCTCGGGGTCGGGGGAAACCTATCCCGACGGGGAAACATATCTGACATAACACCTGTACTGATGCATGTCAAGGGTTAAACACACAGACAAAGGTTTAGTAAATGTCAGTCAGGGGACGAGTGTCCAAATTAAGGCTCCGCCCACATTTTAAAATCCTTAATCCACAAACTGTTTTAAAAAAAAAAACAACTATTCAATTTAGTTCTGTCACGTAAAGCATATAAAAATAAGATTTATTATTGAAGCACTGAGCGTGTGTATCAGGTGAACCTGAGGTTAACGAGGTCAGTCCTGCTGATCCAAGGTCTCTCTCTCTCTCTCTCTCTCTCTCGTGTTATACACAGCACAACTTGAATGATAGACTACATTTTGCATAAAATGTACACTGCAAGGGTTATAATTTTCAGTAGATGTATAAGTGTTTGGAATTTTTTAACGCATTCTCATATCAAATTTAATATTCAGGTTCAAGGATTAATTCAGTTTTTTTTTTAATTCGGCTCTTTTGTTGAATTTTACATTTGATAAATGTGTACATATATGTATTATATTTGCTGCTTCAGAAATTCTCTCCAGCTTTAGCCTCTTCTTGGCTTCAGTCCGACATACCACAATTCTTTGCGCGCCTAGGTTCACACTGTTGACCAAAATGGCGGACTCGGTGGTGAGTGTTCGATGAATCCCTGTTTTTGTTTAGCCGAATTGATGGTTTTAATTAGATAAATACCTAATTGTGGCAAGGCTGGTTTACATTTTAACGTGTTATTTCTTGATAGCCGGAAATTGTAGAGGGCTGTCGTCTTCCCGTGCTCAGAAAAAATCAAGAAAACGAAGACGAGTGGCGTAAGTACTGGCTGCTAGCCTTCATGCTAACACGCTAGCTGCATAATAAAGCAGCTGTCATGGCGGCGCACAGTGAAGCGGACACGGGCGCCTGTGAATGTAAACAAAAGACCGGTATTGAAGAGAGTGCATATATTTTGACTCGAAATTCAGTCTGTATGAGGTGCGAGTATTATTTTAGAATTGCTGTCATGAGAAAATAAACGCTACGAAGTTTTATTGAAAGCCTTTAATAAATATAAGCTCATCATAGTTCATAGTGCAGTGAATTACTATTAACTTTAAATCATTTGGGAAAACAAGGAAGCAGTCTTTTAATTAGATTTCCTTTTGTCATAAAACGTCATTATTTTTCCACCCTAGAAATTTAGAAATCAATTCATATTCATGAATCCAAATATGAAAAGCTCTCAAAAGCAGTATATTTCAGCTTGATCAGAGTCGATGTGAAAGTACACGTAGGCTATTTTATACATCTGGTTAAAATGTGCACTCTAACAAAAGAGAGTGTGCAAAAGAGAGATCGGGCAGTGAGTAAGGCTATAGACTACTGATCAGAAGGTTGTGGGTTCAAAACCCAGCACCGCCAGCTTGCCACGGTTGTGTCCTTAAGCAAAACTTTTAGTATGATTTAAAAAGTGCGACCAGTATATGAATTAATAAACTTTGATGATTAAAATATTCTTAAATTGTAGCACCTGGGAAACCCTGATGAATTTTTCAGCTACATAATCGTCCTCCTTTACCGTCACCTTGTTTGCTATTTTTAAAAAGCACATAGCGATCCATATTAGCTGTACAACAGGCATTAACAGCGATCATTAATCTACTTTCTTCTTGCTACAAGTTACCCAATAACTACTGATACCCATCTGGGTCATTCAAGAGCGACTGTTCATTATTTTTAACCACAAAATCAGTCAGAAATTGAATTGGGGTGAAATACGGGAGCTTGTTTGAATTTTTTAGTAATCCTATGTTTTGTCTAATCCTATTTCTTTCTAGCATTGGCGGAAATTCTCAGTGTCAAAGAGGTCCCTGGGAAAAAGCTCTACTATGTTCACTACATTGACTGTAAGTACATTAAAAAACAAACAAACAAAAAAAAACCTAGCCAGATAACATCTTTGACTAGCTATGACTAGGATGGAGGTGTTTTAAGTACAGTACCTTGTGTACCTTTTTTCAGGATGTACACATACTTGCTTATTTTTGTGCTGATTCATTAAAAAAAAAAGAACTGTTTTTGTTGTTGTAGCAGCATTGACTTATAAAGATCTGGTTTTGCTGTTAGAGACAAAAATCGTACAGTGTAGTAGAATTCTTTGTTCATGAGTTGAGATTGGTGATTTGCAGGCTTAGAACTCATAATGAGGCAAGCTCACTGACCTACTGATTGAGGATGTAAAATGTAGCAATTTACTTTAATTGAAGGTCTATGATTAGAGGGTCTTCATTGTATAATGTGACATAGAAAACACGTTATTGCATAGTCTGTTATAAAATTCAGCCGAGACTTGCTACGTACCCTATCAGTGACGTCTTAGCTAATGCACATTATTTGATTTAAGTCAACAAGCGGTTGGACGAGTGGGTCACTCCAGACCGGCTGGACATGAAAAAGCTCCAGTTCCCTAAGAAGGAGGCGAAGACACCCACGAAGAACGGCCTACCTGGATCTCGGCCCAGCTCGCCAGAGCGAGATGTGGTAAGAAAGGCCATGATAGATCACTGCTGACCCATTGCCTACATTATTTTAATCCCTTACCCCAACCCCCCTGTTTTTTTTTTTTCTTTTTTTATTTTTAACCACTTCTTGAGCACCACTAACTTGGGGCCAGCTTTGGGGCTCAATTCTAGACTCTGATCTTACAAAAGAAGAAGTGGTCAAAATTGTAGTCACCAAAACACTGTGAAATTGTTACATTTGCCAGTTGCCAATGTTTTCCTGTCTTGGTCTCTGTTGAGGCAAATCAGATTGTCAGAGAAAAAGAAACATGATTTGTAACCTTTAACTGTGCTCTCTTCCTTTCTGTTCAAATTCAGAGGAAGAGTCTAGATCTCAACGTTCAATCTGCTTCAGCACCTTCCAGAGGCAAAACCCTACCCACACCGGTACAGCCAAATCTTGCCCATTCTACACTAAAACACCCTTTCAACTAAAGTGAGAAATAGGAATGGGCTCGGTATAATATGGTGCTAAAAAAGTAAAGAAAAAGACCTAATGAAATATTTTCTTGACTTTTGACACATGACGTGGGTGGGAAGTGATTAAAGTGACATGGTGACTTTTGCCTTGTTTTATTTTGGATTATTTGTAAAAGTGTTTCATATAGTTTCATCAGTGCTATTGAGTTGGGGATCACAAGTGGTGCAGATGTTTACAGTTTTGTCTGAAGGTTGCGAGTTTGAATCCTGTTCGGGCCTATGGCTATGATTGTGGGAGGAAAAATTGTGAGCAATATTGTATTGTGGAAACGGATTAATTTTCCCGGTCATGTTGAATTAATGTTAATATGCTAATATTAGATATAGTGCACTAATATTAGACAAGTATTCACCCCCTTGAACGTTTCTGTATTTTTAGCGTTACAACCTGGAACTGATAAGGATTGAATTGCTAGTTACACAGTATGTCTAACATTCAAATGTATTGATTTTTTTCTTTCTTTTTTTTAAGGGTAATTCAACAAAAAAAGTATTCGTGCCCTAGGTTAATACCTAGTAAAACCATGTTATGGCTGCAATTACAGCATTTTGCTCTATAGGCAGTTTCATTCATGTTTTATTTGTAAATCATTTTGCTAACTGTATTGATTTTCAGTATTATGCGATATTTTGTACAGATTCATGGGATTTAATCCCAATTAAGTGCACTACAAAATGTGGAAACATTCAAGGGGGTTCAAGGAATTTGTATAATCAACAAGCCAAAGGTTTACAGCCCTACTATTTCTTTCTATGATGAGACTGTATTGGACATAATAACTAATCACTGCTATCAGAAAATGGAGGAAGCACCTTTATGCTGGACAGATAGGCTGATAATGTTGAAAGCAGTGGAAACATTCTTGAGAGTGATTCAGGATTCAGAAAGCCAACGTGTAAATGTTTTTGTGCAGTTTAGCAGTGTTTATTAACCATGACGCTTAGTAATATAGTCTGTTCCATTTGTTTTAGCAAATTGTTAAAAAAATTTATAATAATCAGATGTTGTCAGGGTAACGAAATGTGTGAACATGTACTTGTTTGTCAGGAACAAAATTAGTTTTGATCTTATTTCTGCTTGGCTTACAGAAGAGGAAAGCAGAGTCAGTCTCCTTAGCATCGCAAGTTACTGCCGCGACATCAGTGCCTTCACTTCCAAGTTCAACAGAGGTCTCACAGGCATCTGTGTATCCCACAGTCCGGGAAACTTTCAGTACCAAATCCAGAGATGAGCACGAGCCGCTCATCTCCCTCACCACGGTAATACCCTGTTCAAACTGTCTTTTCTCTGTCTGTCTGTCTGTCTTGCTCTGCTCGTGCATCCACTCACACCCTATATCATCTGTGTTGTGTGTTAAGATTAGTACAGTATCTCACTATCCCTTCACAGAACTGTTTTGAAGTGACATATTACAGTGTTTCACTTATTTCAAATGAAAAGAAATGGGTGTGCGTGTGTGTGTGCGTGTCTGTATGTGTGTGCTTTCTCTTCTATAGCAGAATGGCACAGCGCGTCGTCTCATTCCGTCTCAGCCTGGCAGGAAGAGGAAAAACTGTGGCACGGATGAGGTTAGGACCGCAGTCCAAATCCCCAATCTTCAGCAATCTTTACATTTTATTTCCTCATCAAACATCATTATTAAATAAATACCTTATTATCCATTTAAGCCCATATGTCTGCATGTCATGTTTATTTTATCTGAAGCGTATTTCATGTGACTGAAGTCTTATTGTATTTTTTTTTTTTTTTTTTTTTTTAAACATCAAGTATTACATTACCATTTCAGACGTTCATCCATCAACTCAACACTGAGTTTTAAACTCTAGGCAACATTTGAAAAGTTTTAAATTCCCCAAGAAAACCATGGACAAATAGAATTAAGGTTGAGATTAGACATTGAGCACCAGGAGAGGCTTAAACACAATGTTAAATCTACCATGTGCCGTAAAACCTGCCTAGGACTAACAACATGCCTGAAATCAAATCTCACACATCATACAAGAATCAATTGAGAATAAAGACCAGAAATCAAACCCCATTCTGACGTTACCAGATTGTGACATGGTTTTATTTTATAAGAATATTCCGTTTTGTTTTTTTTCCCCAAACAAAATTCAGTCTACCTGTTAAGTTTATGACTGATTTAAATACATTAATTTTGACACATTTTCCAGTATTGAGAAAAAAAACCTGTCAACTCTAAACTCACGTTTAATTCTGTGAGTAAACGCTTAAAATGCAACAACTGCATAACACAAATTTCTGCAAAGGGCTTAAAGTTTTCTAGAGGGTACCGTGATGTACCAAATCTGTTCCTGTGGCGTTTTATTTAAAACTGGAGCATTACAGGACAAAATAAATCCTGTTATTTATGATGACATGAATTTTATTATGTTGATTTAAAGTACAAATTATTCTCTCTCAGAAAAAAGTCCCATCTAACAGAACAAATTATACTGGTTTGAGATTAATTCACAAATTTGTTTTACTGAAGGATTTATAAAAAAAAATGTTTGGCTTAAACATTTACTTACAAAATATAACACCTACTTTATAATTGAGTTTTGAGTAAACAGGAAATGTTGTAATTTTACAAACACTACACGTGTGATTGAGATTAATCACAAAAAAATGCAGGAGGTTTCTTTTAAATTTCAATCTGTTATGCTGTAACCTTTCTTCCTCCCGTGTCCAATGCAAGTGTCCCAAAGCCTTTTGCAACCCCTTGTGTTTTTCTAATAGATGATAAAGGTATTCCAGTATAACAGCCCTCGCAGCGCCAGTGGCTTTCTGCCGCCAGGAGAGGTCCGTCTCATTTATTTATCATTGTCTGTTTTGCTTTGTGACAGTCAGAAGGTAGTGAACAGGGCTCTGTAATAACGTGATGGATCCACTAACGTCAGAGGACAGTTGCTCGTCTCGTTTGAGTGTCGTCGACCTTAAACTTATGATTTTCAAAATGAAGTGCAGGGCTATACCATCTTTTTAAGGGTTAGGGGGCACGACCAAGAGCTAGGAGGAAATGAACAGTTTATTAATTGAAGTAATTAACATTATATAAGTTTTCGTTGCAGAGAATCATAAAATTATTTTATTCCGCTCAAATTGTACCCTGAATTTAGCAGGTAGGATAGTTAGAATTAAGACTGCCGTAAACCTGGGATCTTAAGATCTCTGTAAACCCGAGGTCTTAGAGATATTTAATTTGAGTCAGCCGTTTCTTAAATTGTGGAGGTGGTGCTATTTTTTGCTGTGGTCACACTGTGTTCTGTCCTCTCTCTAATTTCCCCACTGTGTAATGTCAGGACTCGCAGGACAGCTCGGATGGTATCCCCTCTGCGCCACGCATGACCGGGAGCCTGGTGTCCGACCGCAGCCATGACGATATCATCACGCGCATGAAGAACATCGACTGCATTGAGCTAGGCCGCCATCGACTCAAGCCCTGGTATTTTTCCCCGTACCCGCAGGAGCTGACCACGCTGCCCATCCTCTACCTCTGCGAGTTCTGCCTCAAGTACCTCAAGAGCCTAAAGTGTCTGCAGAGACATTTGGTATGTTTGTAAAAGCTTTACTTTACAAAAGCTTTACTGAATTGGGGATTTGTCTTAATGCTACTCTTGATCTATCTAGTTAGTGTGTACCGTTCATATAATACTGCTAAAATGTTTCGATGTCTGTTATAATAAAATAAATTGCTGTTTATCCGAGGGGTAATAACACAAGTCCAGTCTTCTGGATTTACTGTTAAGAGAAATTCAAAATGGCCAAAGACCTTTATAGAGCAGTAATCAGTGTAGTGTGGCCTACCTGCAATATAGCCATAATTTCATATCATGATATTTTTAAAAAACGTAATAACCACGAACCAGTCATGGCAGCAGTGCAAAACTGCAGCTACTAAATTATTTTAATGTTAAAATGTGCTAAATATACTCTGCTGTTGGTCAACATCCTGTGCAGGTGTCTGTCGTGTCCCCCCCCCCCCCCCCCCATTTTTCTAAAAATGTAGCTCTTGGACTCATTTAACTGCATTAGAAGGAAATATATTTTTCACCCCAAATAAAATAGCTTGCAGTAATATTTGATGTTTATATTGGATTACAATTA
This sequence comes from Ictalurus furcatus, assembly GCF_023375685.1. Taxonomy (NCBI): domain Eukaryota; kingdom Metazoa; phylum Chordata; class Actinopteri; order Siluriformes; family Ictaluridae; genus Ictalurus; species Ictalurus furcatus. The sequence continues at coordinate 14,358,131 of NC_071282.1, forward strand.
AATGGTTTTAACCTGTGTAGTTTTAGTTAGAACATTTTATCTACTCAAATTTAGATTAATGTTGAGTAATGTGCTGCTTGCTCATTTTATCCATGGTCAAAAGGTACAGTGCTGATTTTTGTTTTGTGTAGATCTCATACTAAATTGTTTCAGAAATGAAAACAAAATCTAAGATAAAGCAAAGAGTAAACACAAAATACAATTTTTAAATGATAATGTTATTTATTGAAGCAAAAAAGTTATCCAGTGCCAACTGGGCCTGTGTGAAAATGTATTTGCCCCTGTAGTTACTAATTTCCCAAATCTATGAAACTGCATTCATACTGGAGTTCAGCTGGACTAGATGTGACCAGGCTTGATTACTCCAAACCCTGTTCAGTCATATCAACACTTAAATAAAACTTTTTCAACAGCATAAAGGCATTTAAATGGTCTTACCCAGTAACACACTATGGCAAAGTTGAAAGAAATCCAGAAATGATGAGGAAGAATGTGATTGAAATACATCAGTCTGGGAAGGGTTACAAAGCTATTTCAAAGGCTCTGGGACTCCAAAGAACCACAGTGAGAGCCATTATCTCCAAGTGGAAAAACTCGGCACAGTGGTGAACCTTCCCAGAAGTGTCCGATCTTCCAAAATTCCTCCAAGAGCACAGCAACTACTCATCCAGCAAGTCACAAAAGAGCCAAGGACAACATCAAAGGACCTACAGGCCTCTCACTGTTCATGACTCCACTATCAGAAAGACACTGGACAAAAATGCCATCCATAGAAGAGTGGTGACGTGAAAACCACTGTTGACCCAGAAGAACATTAAGGCTCATCTGAATTTTGCCAAAACACACCTTGATGATCCTCAAACCTTTTGGGAGAATGTTCTGTGGACTGATGAGTCGAAAATGGAACTGTTTGGCAGACAGGAGTCCCGTTACATCTGGTATAAACCAAACACTGAATTCCACAAAAAGAACATCATACCTACGGTCAAGCATGGTGGTGGAAGTGTGATGGTGTGGGGATGCTTTGCTGCTTCAGGGCCTGGACAACTTGCAGTAATTCAAGGGAAACATGAATTCTGCTCTCTACCAGAAAATTGTACAGGAGAATGTCCAGTCTTCAGTCAGTAAGTTTGAAACTCAAGAGCAACTGGATTATACAGCAAGACAACGATCCAAAGCATAGGAGTAAGTCCTAGTCCTAGAAGTAAGTGAAAGACTGATGTCCAGTTATTGGAAGTGTTTGGTTGCAGTTATTGCTGTTAAAGGTGGCACAACCAGGTTTTAAGTTTAAGGGGGCAATTAGATTTTCACTTTGGTGAAAAAAAAATAACTGTATTGTGTGTTTAATCAGGTTGCCTTTGCTTTATGTTGTATTTCGTTTGAAGATCTAAATCTGTTTAGTGTGATATACACAAAAAAAACCCCAGAAGAAATCAGCAAATTCTTTTTCACAGTACTGTATTTACTATGTTTTTGTTGTGAGCAGACAAAATGCAATCTCCGACATCCTCCTGGAAATGAAATCTACCGCAAAGGGACTATCTCCTTCTTTGAGATTGACGGTAGGAAAAACAAGGTAAAAATATTTCTTTGATGCCTTGTAATATATCACCAGCTAATGTACTACCAGATTTTGTCATCCAAATCAAAATTAATCTAAGTTCATCATAAACTGTAGCCATATAATTTGGCCAGGCAGATCGGTTGGCGACATGTAAAACAAATTTTGTTGAAAATATTAACATCGCTCAGGCCGACTTGAAAGTGTATGTTGTGGTTTCAAAACTCACCGCTTTATACATTTTTATAAACATTGTATTCCCTTGTCTCTTGCTTTATAGTCATATTCACAGAACTTGTGTTTATTGGCAAAATGCTTTCTGGACCATAAGACCCTGTACTACGACACAGATCCCTTCCTCTTCTATGTAATGACTGAGTATGACTCCAAGGGCTTCCATATAGTTGGCTACTTTTCTAAGGTAAGTTAAAGAACACCGATTATAATTACTGCACAATCACAATGATGCCAAGAGAACAAAATTGGCTGTGCTGTCTGTGTGGGTGGGATGGTATGGCATGGCATGCTCTTTCTCCCCAGTCAATCTCAGTGATACTAGCCAATTGTGGATGCCGGTGAGCTCATGTATGTGACAGAGGACAGATAACTTTTTCCTCCAAGTGTGTTACACTGTTCTGTGACACAGCATGAGCACCAGTTAGTAAAGATGCGGTTGGTTGGCTTCACCTGTCTTGGAGGATGTATGTCTTAGCCCTCACCCACCCCGGTTGGTAGGGGAGAACTGGCTTGTGGGTGGGACAAAATTAGGAAGAAAATATGGAGAAAAAGAATTACTACACAAAAGAGGTTGCACAGAGTTTGCAGAGTTTATTGACCCAAACAGTATATCATGCGAATTTAGAGAAAGTAAAATAAACTCCACTCAATCATGTGATTGAAACTGTATTCCAAATGAAAACATTTTTGCATGTTTAAAATACTGGGTAAGCCTGCTGGTGGAGTCTTAACCATGCTCTTTTTTTGTTTTTTTGTTTTACTATTTAAAGGAAAAAGAATCGACTGAGGATTATAACGTAGCCTGTATTCTGACTTTACCACCATATCAGAGGAGAGGCTACGGCAAACTGCTGATCGAGTTCAGTAAGTTCCACAACTCAAGCTGTTTACTCAAAAATGAAAATGATTTCTATGGGCTAAACGTTGATATTATGATTAAGTGTGAAATATACAAGTGCCTGTGATGCCATCTATTACTCTTACTTTACATTCTTAATAACATTAACATTAAATAACATTCTTAACATTAAATTCCATAATGTAGAGTCACACCAGATTGTTGCAGAATAATTTCTCTGCAATCTAACATATCTTATTCATGTCCTCTTCTGTAGAAGCCGTGTCCATTAGGTTTAATTGTTAAGGACAAATATGAAATTGCTCACATGTCCTCTCTGTCTGTCTCTCAGGTTATGAGCTTTCTAAGGTTGAAGGTAAGACGGGAACCCCGGAGAAGCCCCTGTCTGATCTGGGCCTGCTATCATACCGCTCTTATTGGTCTCAGACTATTCTCGAGATCCTCATGGACCTTAAATCAGATAATGGAGAAAGACCACAAATCACCATCAAGTAAGCCGTTCCTTCCCCTATTTGTGATCCACTTTGAGAACCGTGCTGCGTCCCAATTCACCTACTTATGCTATGCACTAAAAGTGTTTACTCTTTTTGTGAAGAAAAATGACATACATTTGAGTGTGTAGCAAAAAGAGTATGCAAGTACTGGGACATACCAGACGAAGAGAATGTTGTTCCCGTAGTTATGCTCACTCACCGTAAACAAACTCCTCGTTGCATTTAAGCTTTTCTTCATTCATAATTCCTTATGTTATTTATATAAGGAATATTTTTTACACATTTCATTTACACCTCTCTAATATACGCATCACCGAAGTTACACTCGTCCGCCATGTTTGCAGGTTGAATTCGGCGATGCAAACGGTCATAAAACTCCTCCTCCCTCGTGCAAGGAGTTTTGGGCAACATTGGCTGAAAGTTTTCACAGATCCACACTTCAAAAATCTACCGTAGATAGTAAATAGTGGACCATCGTTTCGGTATACTCATTTCAACATACTACGATTTTGGACACGCCAATTCTAATCTCTGATGCTATTTACGGATAGTAAGAGGATTGGGACGCAGCACCAGATGATACTGAGTACTTTCTGGTCTAATTCCAGTAGTGTTGTTGGATTATGTGAATAGTGATGCATTTTTGTTTATTTTGTTCATAGTGAAATTAGTGAGATAACCAGTGTAAAGAAAGAGGATGTAATATCAACTCTACAGTATCTCAACCTCATCAATTACTACAAGGTAATCATTTAATGCTCATTTAAAAACATCCACAATGTCATATGAAACAATTTATACCTGGGTGTATAAAACCTGCTGGTTTGTCTCCTTGTTTATTTCCACTGGACGTTACAGGCGTAAACTTTGGATATTGTAGTTTCACTCTGTAGTTGATGGAAATCACATTTTCTTGCGCTGACTTTGTGGAAACGTTAAAATTGCCCGATTAAATTAAAAGTGTTCAAGTTGAGAGTTGATGAGATCTAGGGACAATGTTTCTTTCTCATGTCCTCTCAGGATGCTTCTCCTAGACACGGTCACCCCTGGCTTGTTCATTAGCGATCTAAATCTATATCCGGACTATTGCTAAAAGCGTGAAATTGAATTGAATTAATACACTCGCTCTTCTCTCAACTCTTTTTCAGGGGCAGTACATTCTCACGCTCTCGGAGGACATCGTAGATGGTCATGAACGTGCCATGCAAAAGCGACACCTTCGTATCGACCCTAAATGCCTGCATTTTACCCCGAAAGACTGGAGCAAAAGGGGCAAGTGGTAGAGATTTGTGACCTCTGGGACTAAAGCTTGGAGAACTGCAAGGTTTAATAGACTAAACTGCAGGAGTAAATTTACCGGCCCTGATTCACTTTTTGTTCTAATCAGAGATGACTTAAAGACAAAAAAAAAAATACAAAAAAAAATTGTTACTGCCCATTATTCTAGTGATCGTACTTATGTGATCACCATTCATCAGATTTGTCCTTGTGTACCCTTTTATAATTTTTCCTCAAATTAGTGTTTGAGCAGAGAAAGTGGATTCGCTGTTCTGAGGTGTTTCAGATTCATCCACCTTCTCACAGGTCGGTCCTATCATTCGTCCGTGCTTTGGGTCTTTATGAATTAATTCACCAGGAAAAACACTTTCCCCCCTCCTATGCACTCACAAGAGAGTGTCGAATCAAATGACTCAGTAACTTTTTTTTTTTTCTTCTTTTTTTTTTTTTTTTTTTTTACCTTTACCAGCACAGCCACCTGTGGATTCTACGCACAAGCAACGTCAAGCTAAAGCTAACCTGATGTTTGTTTTTTTAGTATTTGTACATAACATACACCGTTCTCTTCTTTTGTAAAGGATGTTTTTAAACTTGCATCTCTGTGTAGGGGAATTTAAAAAAAAAAAAAAAAAAACTGCATGGGGGTGTCCGTAAAAAATAAGCCATGTCGAACTGTTACAAGAATGTAAATTTGGATGCGTGTACAGCTGGGTTTTGTTTGTTTGTTTGTTTGTTTTTTTTATAATTTTTTTTTTATTTTAAATGGTTAAAAAAAAAACTGAATGTAAACCGTGAAACACTCGTGGCATAGTATTTTAATTTAAGGTAAAGTCTATTTTCTGTAAAATCTAGTCCATGATTAGAGATCTGTAACATGAAAGATTTCTATTCGTGTTTCTTCCCCGGTAATATTAACTATATTGATTACAAGGAGTTATTCCTGAGCAGTTTTTTTTTTTAATGTCGTGTCATCAGTGAAATATTCTGTTCTCACCTATTTACACTTACACAGTTCACTCCCATTGAAGTGTCATGTAAATTCTCTTTATAGTCTTCATTAAATGCCACAAGGTGGAACCGCTTTTCATTGGAACGTTTATATAGCTGTAATTTGATCACATGTGAAATACCTCTGAATCTCATTAGTTCATTATAAATTTTTCATCTTTAGTAGATCATATTAGAGGTTGTGAGTCATCCTTGATGTCTTGGTTGTTCTGTAATAACAAGCGTTGTGTTAGTGACGTTAGTCCTCTGTGACTTCTAATATGGCTTTACAGGTGCAATTTTCATTCTGTTAAAGGTGCATTATTCAGTCCCTCCAGGATTTAGTGATTTTGCTATCGCGGAAATTAATGTAAAATCAAGCAACCTCCGCAATATTCAGAGCTTGCAGTTTTTCAAAATTACTGCAAATTTTCAGCAGATTTGGGCCAAGATATAAACACGGTTATATATTAACCTACACTGACCTGAGAACAATACCGAGATGTATTAACTTACACTGACCTGAGAACAGTACCGAGATATATTGACCTACACTGACCTGAGAACAGTCCCGAGATATATTGACCTACACTGACCTGAGAACAGTACTAATATATATTAACCTACACTGAGCTGAGGACAGTATAGTAATATATTATTCTACACTGACCTGAGAACAGTACAGAGATATATTGACCTACACTGACCTGAGAACAGTACAGTTATATATTAACCTCCACTGACCTGAGAACAGTACCAAGATTTATTAACCTACACTGTTCTCAGGTCAGTGTATGCTAATACATCACGGTACTGATAACTGTTGACAAGTAAAACAATCTGTTGTTGCTGAAAATGTGTTTGGGGAATCTCTGTGTGCAGTTCATCTGTCTGAAAGTATAATATCAACAGTACAATAAAAGTCTGGGAACTGGTTACAAGTACAGGGTTAGCGAAGATTACCAGCATGTAATGTTTGAAAACTGACTTTATTTGTCGGAGCCCATCACTGCTGTGGTATAAGATGAATGAAACACTTCGGGACATGCTGTTATAGGAAAATAATCAACTTTGGGGTGACATTAACATTAACTGTTTTGTGTCAGGTAGATCCGCACCATACCGTCTATTAGTGTCCTTTAACAGCACACCCCATCATTTTGTATTCCTTATGTATTAGATTAGAATAATTTGGATACATTTTTCTGTCGCATGATTGGCTGATTGGATAATTGCATGAATGAGCAGGTATATAGGTGTTTCCAATAAAGTGGCCAGTGGGTGTAAATATTGTCTATACGCGAACACACACAAGGGGGCGCAGTGTTATTTTTTTCGCAGCTGGGTGTTTTGCTGAGCGTTGTGGTTTCCTGAGCAAACAACCTTTTCACCGCAACATATTCCTGTTCACACGTTCGCTCGGAGCTCATACAACCCTGCCGAACCCTAACTCACTCTTTCTGATCTCTTATTTAGACCAGTTTGTTAAGATGCTCGATATAGTTCTTCTAGATCTTGAGATGCGAGTTTGCTAAATACAAAATACCCACAGGAACCTACAGAAACATCGCTTTGGTGGTTTATGGTTTTATTTCGGTATGACTGATGACAACAGCTCCATAATTGATGACAAAAAGTGACCCTGAAAAGACAGAAAATAACTTCTTTCTTTTCTTTTTTTTTTCCAAACAAGGATCAATAGTGTTGCTGGATTAGTGGGTCACAGAAAAAAAGAAAAGCTTTTGGATGCAGAAAATGTATCTCTTATGATCAATTTTTTGCTTGCTCGCTTTAACTAAGGTCATTCATGATGACTTCAAAGCCATTTTCAGGGTATAATGCAGTTTTTCCTGACAAATTCTGGTGTCTCATCATTTGACTGTCTGTTTTCTCAAAGAGCTTCATGGCCTCCTGTCAGTTTGTGGAAGAGCTCCTCATTCAGCGTATCATTTTGCTCCCGGTTCCTTGTGGACATGAAGATGTAGCCTCCGATGTACTCGTGCACGATCTTACAATCTGCCGTCACACAGCTGAAGGCCACGTTCACGTTACCGTTGAACTCGATGGCGACCTGGAATCCGAAGCAGAATCCAAAAGTTACTTAAAGAGTTTACTTCAGACACGCCCCTTTTTTTGGTAGTGGAGATTTCATTCAAAGTGATAGTGTGTGGATGAAGACATGGAGCGAATGGAGCAGAGCAGCACACCTGTTTAATGTCCCAGTTGACGTTCCACTGTCTCATCGTGTTGTACCGCCATGTCTTCATCACTTCGTCTTCAGTCAGGTCGATGCGGATCAGGCGGTTATTGGCGATACCCAGAACCTCATCTTTACGGCACCCTTTAAACCTGTAGGAAGAAAATGAAGAAAACAGTGTATTACTGTCAAATTGACCTCATCCTCTTGTTTGATCTGTCTCCCATGTGTTTTATGCAGTGCTTGAGTTGGCCTACCTGACCACAAAATAAGAGAGCCCAAAGTCAGGCAACGCTTGCCAGATCTGCAGAAACTTGTGGACAGCGTCCGTTAGTGAGAGCTGTGCCACGTTCTGATACGCCTCCAGAATACGAGGGGCCAGCTAGTAGAGAGAAACAGTGTAGAGGAAAGAGTAAGTCTACTTCTGTATCAACAAATTCAGTTAGTAAGGCATTAAACACAACTGGGCATGCTGTTATAGGAAAATAATCAACAACACTTGATGTGATGCAACCTGAAGCAGAGTTAGTTATTTTCATATAACAGTACATCTTGAAGTGTTTTTATTCCTCTTATACCACAGCAGTCTGTCAGCACTACTTCACATCATACTTGTTATCCATTTATAGAAACACTTGTCTGCTGTTCCTGTTATCGTTCCTGTTATCACAGCTATGAACAGTTGTTCCCTCACCAGCTTCTCTTTTTCTCTCAAGTTAATTTGACAAAAATGCAGCTTTTCGTTTTTACAAACTGCAAACACAAGGTCCTGTCCTGAAGACATAAAGTTACAGCTTTACTTCTTTCTGTTGCAAAGCGCTGGCATTGAAGACTTCTTCCAAAATGCTAAATAAATTGTCTTTAGATGAAAGAGCTCAGATGTGAGGAAGGGAAGCAAGAAAAATACCAGTGAGTGTATATAGCTGGATAGATGGATGGATGGATGGATGGATAGATAGATAGATACAGACAGACAGACAGATAGATAGATAGCTAGATAGCTAGACACATAGATAGCTAGCTAGCTAGCTAGATAGATAGATAGAACTTTATTGATCCCCAAGGGGAAATCTGGTAGGAAGGTGAGAACGTTGTTTGGTGTGGGCGTGGCCGCAAGTCAATAATGATGAAAAATACGACTTTTTCTGTTAGAAAGATAAAACAAGGCTATGTGGTGATACCTGCTTGGGCTTGTACTTCTTCTGGTAGCGTGGAGAGACAAGGCTGTGTGTGTTGATGCTCTCGTCATTCGGGGCTGTCTTATTTCCTGGCGTGGTCCTCTGCATGGCCAGAAAAGACTGAATACTCTGGACTTCACTAGAGAAAGAGCTGTCAGCCAGGGTCTTTCCCTTCGACGCCAAACGGCATGCGGCCATCCATTTGCTGTACTGCTGCTCCTGCACAGAGATACGCAACAATGACGATAATCACAGAGCTGTCCCATGTGGGTATTATAAAATGTGGAAAGGGTAATTGTACATGAGGAAGTAGGCTCCTGATAGCTTCCATATTTGGTTAACATTTCCCCATAGACAGTCAAAATGAGCACATTTTCTGCTGACAGATTTTTTTTTTTCCAAGTAACATTTTGGTCTGGTTTTACTGTCTGTCTGTCTGTATATCTATCTATCTATGTCTGTCCGTCTAGCTATCTATCTATCTGTTTATCTGTCTATCTAACTATGTTTATCTATCTATGTCTGTCCGTCTATCTATCTGTCTAGCTATCTATCTGTTTAGCTGTCTATCTAACTATGTCTATCTATCTATCTATGTCTGTCTATCTATCTCCATCTATCTGTCTGTCTAACTGTCTATCTGTTTAGCTGTCTATCTAACTATGTCTGTCCGTCTAGCTATCTATCTATCTGTTTAGCTGTCTATTTAACTATGTTTATCTATCTATGTCTGTCTATCTGTCTGTCTGTCTGTCTAGCTATCTATCTGTTTAGCTGTCTATCTAACTGTCTGCCCGTCCGTCTATCTATCTATCTATCTGTCTGTCTAGCTATCTATCTGTTTAGCTGTCTATCTAACTATGTCTATCTATCTATCTGTCTGTTTGTCTATCTATCTATCTGTCCGCCTGTCTGTCCGTCTATCTATCTGTCTGTCTTTGTCTGTCCGTCCAGTTATCTACCTATCTGTCTGTCTGTCCGTCTGTCTAACATCTATCTTCCTGAACATAATCTAAAACAAATAATAAACTAATTTTAAAATATGTTGTTATTTCACAAATAAAAACATCATTGCTGATATGGTGAAGTTTTCTGTAAGGCGATGTTTATTTAAAAGTAATGGAAGGAATCTCCAGTGTCAGCGCTTTCTGACAGTCAAAAAGTTTCTTCAAGACTGACAACTTTGTGCTTTCTGGTTTCTTGGTATCAGGACAAGCATCTTTTTTTTTTCTTTTATTAACTTCAAGAGAAAGAAAAAAAGCGATTCTGGCGAGGGACTAGCTGATAACAGTTATAACAGGAATTAACTTGTTTTCTGGATGCTCCACAACATTAAAGGTAGCTATAAACGGATTTTTTAAAACACACGTTGTTCCTTACTCATTTTAAAAAATGTAATTGTTGGCAAATTGCTGTGGTATATGAGGGTTTCTAGAATGAGGTGTCACATGGCAATGACCTAGAAAATATGCTCCCATGAACCAAAGTGGTTTGTACTTCATGTCAAAGCACCAGTAAACAAATCCCACTGAAATGAATCTCTCTCTAGTTTATGTAATACATTCACGAGTACTATTAGCATTAATCATAGCATCGGATTTTAGCCAAATCATGAATAGCTATACATTTCAGCTATACATTTCAAATAATTCAACTAATACGCTGAATTGTTCCGCTTATGGAGATTAATACTTTTTAGCAGCAATGTTATGGGTATTTATCTCTGGCTATGGCATTTAATTTGCAAGTTTTCTAACACACTCACATTGTCACAGCGCAGGTAGACCTCATTCATGCCGTCTGGTTCAGGAATCAGCAGTTTGATACAGAACTTTTGGGCAGCTACGCTTACATCAGGAGCCACTTCGCAGCCTAAGAAGAAGAAGCCTTTATTTGTCACATATACTGTACTGTAATGAAATTCTTTTTTCACATTTCCCAGCTTGTTAAGAAGTTGGGGTTAGAGCGCAGGGTTAACCATGATATGGCACCCCTGGAGCAGAGAGGGTTAAGGGCCTTGCTCAAGGGCCCAACAGTAGCAGCATGACAGTGTTGGGGCTTGACCCCTGACCTTCTGATAACTAACCCAGAGTCTCAACCATTGAGCCACCACTGCCAGGAAGAGGCTTTATTAGTGTGTGTGTGTAAGTGTGTTATGAGTGTATACTGCATGGATCGTGTGTGTCTGTATCTACAGTCACAAACACTCTTACCTTTAAGATTCATCTGCTGTATTGGTTCTTTGCAGCTCTCCTCCTTACTCTTATAGTACAAAATGGACGTGTCCTTGAAGGTGAACCAGAACTGCTTGTACTTCTTTAGCGTCTGCTTCTTTGGTCTAGACAGAAATGAACATGCATGATATGATATGATAATCAAAGCTTGATTTTTAATTTTTTTTTTGCGGGGGGGGGGGGGGCTGACTTTCATTCATCTCACCCATGACAACAACAAAAAAAACCCATTCCCGTTTGTTTTACTTGAGTTGCTGAATAATTAATAGTAGTATCTGCTTTAGGATAAATAACTGAACAACCAGACAATTATTGTCATTGAAAATGTCTATTATCTATATTTTATATCCATGCATGAGAATTCACATCATTATTAATTGATTACTGATATTATTAATAACTATATAATTAATAAACATATAACTGTTAAAGGAATTACTCCTTGACTCTTTATTTAGGCTAATACATGCTTCCTCCATTATGAAAATGTGTTTGGTGGCTTTATCTCACCTGAAAATCTTTAGATAGTCATGCAGCTCCGGTGCTGTCATAGTATCCTGCATTGACACAAAGATTTGACACAGTGATAAATAAGGTGACCCACTTGACTACTGCACACTCCCAGTGTTACATTCTTCAGGCTCTTTAAGGAGTTATACTGTATATTGCAAAATGATATTAAGGCCAGTGTTCATAAGGCTACATAAAGACTGGGTTTAGTTAGACATAACACTTGATTGACTCAAGGCTTTCACAGTTCTATCCAAGCATTACATTAAAAAAAAAACAAAAAAACATCATGACGACTAACAGGAAGTATTGTTAATTAGAAACAAAAAAAAAGAAAGAAAATAATTCTACATTGCACTTGGTGGTAACATTGACAATTCTGTTGCATATTTTACAATATTTTAACAGCTACAATATTCACGTGCATAATTATCGCAGTTATATACATGCTCGAAATAATCGTTTCACATTTCTGCTCATGAGATGTTTTTTTTTCTCCATAAAACATAATACAATGTCAAGTTTGGTTCTGATGTTTGACACGTCATATCTTCACCAGTATCTAAATATAACATCCCAGAATAACTGAGTCATAATGTTCTAACACAAATCAACAACAAAACCCTGCCACTTGACTTGTCATATTAAATGTACTTGTTTATATTAAAGCTACAACATGAATGATTTTTGAGTTAGGGGACAATACTGTATAATATACTGTATATTATGGTAACTGGTCTGAACTTATATAGCGCTTTTTTAACCTTAGTGGTTCCAAAGCATTTTACACTGTGTCACATTCAGCTATTCACACCCACCCACACACACACACACACACACACACACACACACACACACACAGAGCAAGGGTAGCAGAGCTGCCGTGCAAGGCGCTAACTTGCTAACTTGCATTATGATGCTCAAGAGTTGCTAAGTTGTTGTAATTTGTGCTCACATGTCATACACCAGCACAGATGTGAAATGTCATTACACCCTAACTTTAGGCATGAAAGACGTCTCACTACATGGTGACAGACAAGAGTATCAGGATGAAAGAAAGAACAAGGGAGTAGAAAAGAAAAAGAGAAAAATGTTCAACAGAGATAGCATTTATTTGTTAGCTAGTATGGCAGGAAGCTGGTGAACGATAGCTGTCTGGTGCTCTACATTGCACTGTGAGAGTATAGCCAAGCCAACATTTTCTCTTCAACCAGAGCATGTACTGTAGCTAGCTATTTAACGTTAGGTGACTGGTTTATTCTGTATGCTATGTGCTGTTCATGCGCTTGCAAAAATTGACAGTCATATTAATGTGCACAGTAAAGTTTATATCCTCACAATACGACAGCAGGTTATACATATCCTCAGAGTTACAAAACCCAAACCTCATGCTTCAGTAATAAATAATATGTTGCTACACCTTGGTTTCCTTTCTATACTACTTTGTGCATCATATGCTGTTTCAAACAGTCTTGATATAGTCTTCATGAATAGTCTTCATGTTGAATGTATGTTGATGTGACATTCACAGCTATGAGATGGAGCACAACCATGTCATGAAGCAATCTTTCAATTAGCACTTGCGTAGTATTTTTCGACTAGGGGAAAATTCCAAAATCTTACATCCAGCAGCTTGAATTTGAGATTAAAATGGACAAAAGTGGTCGTTAGGACAGCTGATGTCTTCATACATGTTTATACACCAATCAGCCATAACATTAAATCCACCTGCATGAAGTTGTGTAGGTCCACCTTGTGCCACCAAAACAGCTCTAAGCCATCGAGGCATGGTCTCCACAAGACCTCTGAAGGTGTGCTGTGGTATCTGGCATAAAGACGTTAGCAGTAGATTGTTTAAGTCCTGTAAGTTGCGAGGTGGGGCCTCCATGGATCGGACATGTTTGTCCAGCACATCCCACGGATGCTCAATCGGATTGAGGACTGCATGTGCACTCTGAACAGTTTGAGGCTACGCAGCCCCATACGCAGCAAGCTGCGATGCACTGTCTGTTCTGACACTTTTCTATCATAGCCAGCATGAACTCTTTCAGCAATTTGTACTACATTAGCTCTTCCGTGGGATTGGACCAGATGTGTTAGCCTTCACTTCCTGCACGCATCACTGAGCCTTGGGAGCCGATGACCCTGTCGCTGGTTGTTCTTCCTTGGACCACTTTTGGTAGGTACTAACCACTGCATACCGGGAACACCCCACAAGACTTGCCGTATTGGAAATGCTCTGACCCAGTCATCCAGCCATCGCAATTTGGCCCTTGTTAGAGTCACTCAGATCCTTACGCTTGCCCATTTTTCCTGCTTCAACACGTCAACTTCGGGAACGGACTGTTCACTTGCTGCCTAATATATCCCACCCCTTACAGGTGCCATTATAACAAGATAATCAATGTTATTCACTTCACCTGTCAGAGGCTTTAATGTTATGGCTGATCGGGGTATAGACTCTAGTTATCATGAAGGGTTTATATATATGTATGTGTCATATAGCCTTATAAACAATCCTCTTAAGTAAACTGTTTTAGCATCATCATAGCTTTCATATCACTGTATACAGAGATTACAAGCTCTTAAAGGACATCAAATATTGTGCTGTTCTACATCTTCTGCATCCATTTCTTTAATTTGGATTAGCATTGGATTAGCACTCTTGCATTGGTTACATATACTCAGTTTATTGTATATTCATATTGTAAATCCATTGCAGTGGTGTAGTTTATATGTACCAGCATCTCTTCTGCACTGCTCTCTGCCTCCATCTTGACCTCCAGGCACTGCAGTGCTGAGTCCAGGTCATCCATGGCGGGACAAGACTCAACCAACTGCTCGGTCAGGGATGCTTTCCCTATGTGATACTAGAGGGGTAAACACACATAGAAAGCTTATGAGGTTAATAATTATGTATCAGGGTGAAAGAATTTATTCCACTATTATTAACATCTTCTTAACTTTGGATCAAAATTAACAGGTTTTAATTTGTGAAATGTAACATGATACTAAAATGCAGAACCATTATATGCTTGGCTCCGCAATGAAAGTGTCAGATAATGTAAAGATCATATTTACAGGTCTGCAGGTGTAGATTTACATTCAACGGCCACATAATTAGGAACACTATTATAAGGAAAACACATCACCTGTTTTCCCCCCTGCTTCAAGGTTCAATGTGTTGTAGATGCTTTTCTTTTCACTACTGTTGTAAAGCGTATCTGGCCATTCTCTTCTAACCTCTCTCATTAACAAGGCGTTGATAAGATGCTCACGGGATGTTTTTTGTCTTTCGCACCATTCTGTGTAAACTTTAGAGACTGTTTTGTGGGAAAATCCCAGGAGATCAGCAGTTTCTAAAGCAGGGTTTCTCAACTATGACACACTTTTTTTTTAATGACAGTCATCCATGGCCCAACTGTCACCTTGGCCTGCTTTCATAAGAAAAAAAAAAAAAAAAAATCCACTGGTTTACCCACACATGCTGGATGCTTCACTGACTTGTTGACCAAAACCTCACCACACTCGACAAGCTGTGGTTTCACGTCCACTGTATCAGTAAAACCGTACTTAACATAGTCTGGCTTGTACTTGTGAATGCATTTTGCTGACTTCAAATGTTAAAGAGTTTCTGATACAGTGATACAATGATAGAATGCTTTCTTTTTTCTTTTTCTTTTTTAAAAGGATGCATTTTTCCCAGATTTTGAATTGTGCTCAGACTAGCACGGTGTATGGAGCTGCTAGTGCATATGTAAGAGCAACATTTCTTAAAAAGACCTTGATTGAAGTCTATGATTGGAGAGCTAATAAATGACATCAGCCTTTTACTTACGGCTGTTTACGTAAACCTGGAGATATTAACATATATGAAGCTCTCGACGTATATCTACGTGATTTTATGCCGTGCACTGCTGCCACACTGGATAATTGCATGAACGAGCAAATAAAGTGGTCAGTGAGTGTATATTTCTTACTTAACTAACTGGATACATTTCTTATTAGTTTCTCTGTATTAGCTGAAAAATAAATATGCTTTAAGATTAATAGTCAAATAATATTCAGAGTATCTGAGGCTAACAATTTAGCTAGCTCTTTAGCATGTGGCTTTTGTATGTACAATGTAAAGGCACAAAGACAGTACAAACAAGCAGAAAACACTGAATATCAATGTTTTCCTCCGAGATGATAGTAACTTGCTAAAAGTCTCTGTATGACTGTATGAAATCACTGTTGCTAATTATAGTTTGCAAGGATCGCTAGTGCCACTTTGTACTTGAGAAACATTACCACTGCAACTTGTTGGTGCAACTTGTTGGTTCAAGAACTCTCATAAAATGTTGACTTGAATACAATAAGAAATACAAATAAAACTTGTAGCATATGAGGTGTCGCATAGACTCCTGATACATCATACCTATGCACACACGCACACACACCCAGGATGAGCCTTGTTTACACTGCTATTATGCTAACTGTTGGGTTTTAAAATACATTTCCCAATTTAAAATGTTGTTGACAGTTTAAAATCAAGTTGACAAAGAACTGTGATGAATCTTCATTTTGTTTCTACCTGTAAGGCAGCAAAAAGCATCATCTCCTCTTCTGTGCAGTCAATCTCCTCCAGCAAAATGGCCCATCTGGCTTGCTCATACAGCTGAGTCAAACGCACAGCATCGAACTGCATATAGAGATACACACCACACACAATCAGCACACATGATCATAAGCTCTCAAGGCCAAAAAAAAAAAAATGCGAGCTTAATATTTCATCAAAACACGGCAGGTTTGCATTTTCAAACCACCTGCGGTGCTAGGTCATAGAAGCTGTAGTATTTGAAGCGAATAAGGAGTTTGTCGTCTTCTTTGATGCCCTGCTGCAGGAGAGAGCGAGATGAATCGAGCCACCTGAGAAAGGAAAAACAATACGCCATTTATACCAATAATCGTCATGATACACGAATGGATGCATGATACACTCCATTTTAATGAAGGACAACGTTTTAAGATAAAGCAGAGAGCACAGAATCCCTTAAAAAGAGAAGCAAATCACACATCCATCCATCCATCCGTCTTCCGTACCACTTATCCTGCACAGGATCACGGGGGGGGCAAAGGAACTCAGGGCACAAGACGAGGGACACCCTGGATGGGGTTGCAACCCATCTCAGGGCACAATCACACACAATACGGACAATTTGGAAATGTCTTTGGACTGGGGTAGGAAGCCAGAGTACCTGGAGGAAACCCCCAAAGCACAGCGAGAACATGCAAACTCCACGTACACAGGGCAGAGGCGGGATTCAAACCCCCAACTGAATGACTACCGGCCTGTTGCACTCACGCCTATCACTGTGAAGTGCTTTGAGCGACTAGTCTTGAAACACATAAAGAGCAGTCTTCTCACAACACTGGACCCATTTCAGTATGCCTACCGTCCCAACTGCTCAGCAGAGGACGCCATATCTACTACCATCCATCTGTCTCTGACCCATCTAGGTAAAAAAGGACAATGACGTAAGAATGCTGTTCATAGACTTCAGAACTGCACAGCCTCCGCTCGTAAGACCCTACAGTCAATTCTGAGGACAGCTGAAAAGATCATTGGAGTCTCTCTACACACCATCGACAGCTCTTTCAACAACCGCTACATCCGCAACGCATCTCTCACTCTTCTCATGGACTATTCACCCTCCTGCCATCTGGCAGAAGGTTCAGCAGCAACCATGCCACCAGCAGCAGAATCCGCCGCAACAGTTTCTAACCTGAGGCAGTCAGATTACTCAACACCCTGCTGCCTCCAAGCACTCAGCTGGGCTAGTCAAACACTTAACCCAATAAGACTCTGTACCACTGCACACGGCTCTTTACATAGCTGCATCAGTCATTTTATATTATGGAACTCGTTTTTAACAAGTATTCTTTAATAAATCCAGTTTTAAATGCGTTTTTGCCAACCTGCTGTTAACCTGCGCTTTATCCACCTTGCTGGTTGGTTTGTACATTTTTGCGATGGTCTCAGGGGCTGGAGCTGGCTGACTCACTGAAATCATCTTATACACTGCCTCTGACTCAGGAGATTCAGCGAAGAACACAGGCATGCCATTGGCCAGCTTTACAATAGAACCTGCAAAATCCCAAGCAGAAATAGAGTAACATTTCACACAGCTCTAAATAGCTGCCATCTATAGCTCATATAATGGAAAATCTATGACTATTTAGATTGTGCATTACAGTTTGTTACACAAGTACACTGGTATATACACAAAATAGTACACGAGGGTCAACATTTAAAGATGTCATTTCATTTTAGAAAAAATAAATATTAATATGCATAAATATTATATGATGTCATTGTTTATAGAAAAAAGTACATATTAAGTGAGAAATTTATGTCTACATCTCATACATCTGAGATTTTCTGAGATGCTTTGCTTATCATCATGGCTGAACAACTGAGGGCAAAGGTTTGTATAAACTAAGGACAGATTTCAGAGATCACCACAAGTAGTGGTCAAATAGTGTATGTTAAAATATATATATATATATATATATATATATATATATATATATATATATATACAAATGTGGCATTTTATCATTTTTATGTCTCTTTAGACAGACAGACAGACAGACAGACAGACATATAGATACCTGTAGGCAAGGGTGCACAAGTGATGTCATACACCTGCTCTTCCTCACCCTTCTGCTTCTTCTTCTTCTTCTCTTCTGCTGGCTTGAGAAGTGAAAGCTCCTCTGGATGACGAATATCTGCAGGAGAGAGTGATCATGCAAAGAAAATGGAGAAGAAGAAAAAGCTGAAATGTCATGTATGCAATGAAAACAAAATCTGTATTTCTATATTTTCACCCACACACACACTTACTGAGCAGCTTGCAGATGCCCATCACACTGCGGAACATTGGGCCAGAGAAGCAGACGAGGAGCCTGAGGGTGAGTTTATTGGGCAAAACCAACCTCAGGGGTTTGTGCTGGGGTGTGAGGCAAAGACGAGCATCAGCATGGATCCCATACTTATCCAGCGTCCACGACGGCCTCAGCAACCACTGCTGCTTCTGCTCCCACCAAAGCGCATGATCTGACCAGTCCTTCTTAATCTCTACAGCACAGCACCAGGACATGAAAAAAAACGTGGTATGAATTGAAGAAGGAAATCTACATGCACAACAGTAGAGCTTGAAGGTGGAAGGTCAGCATTGACCTTGTGTTTTCACCTTGCTAGACATTACACTAAGAGGTATTAGCATAGTAGAGGTATGGTATTAACTGATGATGTACTGAAAATTTTGAAACCAAACCCACTCGTTGCATATGTGCTCATTTTCACAGAGGGGTGCTAATAATTCTGCAGCTTACTGTAAACCTACATAATTATGGTCAGTGATTATAAGGACATTAAAATTCTCACGTGTTTTTTCCACGATTTTAAGGATGACACCTCCAATATGGAGGTCAGATGTGACGCTGATTTTAAGAGGTGGAGCTTCTGATCCCAGTTCCTCTACGTTGATGGACAGATCCCACACTGCCATGCTGAGAAGCATCACCATACAAGAAAATCACATACACACAGAAAAAGAAAGGGTCAGAAAGGCAGAACGAAGTGAAAGTGGACCATGTAAGGAAAATATTCAACTATGGGGTGGTGTGATACGCCCTGATATTGTGGAACGTCCTTAAAACACATTAGTTTCTATTATTATTACATTACAGCAACTATAAACAGCTGTTCCTTCACCAGCCTCTCTGTATTTCTCTCACTCGGAAATTAATAAGACAAAAAAAGCTTGTAATGTTACCAAGGAAACTTCAAAATGCAAATTCATCCATCTTGCAGTGGCGAAAAACTTAAAGGAACAGCTCGGACTGTTACAAAAGCACTGACACCTTCCATAAGTGTTAAATAAACATCTCCTTACAGAAAACTTCACCCTATCAACGAGTCTAGGTTTTGGTAAATAACATGTTTTTAATTCATTTCTTATTAGGCTTGTGAATTAGCTATCAGTACAGAAACTTGACTTACAGAAAATTAATCAACACTTTCTGACCAATCAGATGTGATGATTTAACAGTGCTGTAGCACAATTTGTTATACTATATCTCTGTTAGTATAATCAATTACAATATTCATACAGTAGGCTCAGCTTTCTTAAACCTACAAAAAACATTTATGCCTTAATAATGTCATGTCATGTCAGAAGTAAAGTTGTTATAGAACGAAAATGTTCTATAAAGGTTTTTTATTGGTTATGCAATCCCCTCTGAAACTATCAGAACGACAAGGACAAATCATGTTTTTTGCCGTAGATTGAAGACATTTGAGTTTGAGATCAAAAGATGAGTATGAGAAGAGAGCTTAAAATTTAAGATTTTATTTCCTGGTATTTATATGTAGACGTGTTAAACGACATAGAACACAGCACATTTTGTATCCATCCAATTTGTAGGCGAGCAAAAATACTGCGACTGACAGATGTTTCTTGTTACCAATGTGTGTCCTTTTAGATTGATTGTTTAAACAGCAAAAAAAGCTCCGAACATCTGCTCTTGGTTTTAGCCTTCAGTTTCACTTGTGAAGACTGCATTTGTTGTTAAAAAGGATAAGCCAACATGAAGATCAAAAAGCTGTCTATGGGAGAAAAGCAAGCCATTTTGAAGCTGAGCAAACAAAGAAAATCAGAGGCAATGCACAAAGATTGGGAATAGCCAATACAACAATTTGGAATGTCCTGAAAAAGAAGGAAACCACTGGTGTACTGAGCAAGAGACACTGAATGGGTCAGCCAAGGAAAACAACAACAGTTGATGACAGAAACATTGTGAGAGCTGTGAAGAAAAACCCAAAAACAACAATCCATGACCAACAACCTCCACAGCCAGGGCAGGGGAGAAGGTATCACAATCCACCATTTGAAGAAGACTACAAGGGCAGAAATATAGAGGCCACAAGATGCAAACCACTCATCAGCAGTAAGAATCAGAAAGCCAGATTTCACAAAGAAATACAGAGATAAGCCACAAAAGTTCTGGAACCAAGATGAACCTCTACCAAAGTAATGGAAAGGCCAAAGTGTGGAGAAAGAAAGGATCTGCTCATGATCCAAAACATACAAGATCTGTGAAACATGGTGGAGGTAGTGTTATGGCTTGGGCTTGCATGTCTGCTCCTAGAACAGGCTCACTGATCTTTATTGATGATGTTACTCATGATGGTAGTAGCAGAACAAATAAAAAAGCAAGACAACGATCATTCAGCAAGACAACGATCCAAAACACAAGGCAAACTTTACAAAGGACTTTCTCAGGTGGTAAAGTGGAAGGTTTTAGACTGGCCAAGTCAAATCACCAGACCTTAACCCAATTGAGCAGATATTCACCTCCTGAAGAGGAGACTAAAGGGAGAAACTCCCAGAAACAAAAAACAACTGAAAGAGTCTGAGGTAAAAGCCTGGAAAAGAATCACAAAAGAAGAAACTAACAATTTGGTGATGTCACTGAGTCTCAGGCTTGATGCAGTTACTATAAGCAAGGGATATGCAACCAAATATTAAGTGTTATTTACTTTCATTTACTTCAAGACTTATCTGTTCCTGTATTTTTGCTCACCTAAAGATTAGGTGGTCTGATACAAAAGGTTCAGTTTTATGTTGTTTAACACGTCTAGATGTAAACACCAGGAAATAAAATCTGAAATCCTAAATTCTCGTCTCATATCCATCTTTAGATCTCAAACCCAAATGTCTTTGGTGTATAGCACAAACAAATGAATTGGCCTTGCTAATCCAGTAGTTTCAGAGTAGACTGGATTTTGCAGTGTTGAATTCAAGACCACAAAATCACACTGTTTCACAGCCTTATTGCAGTATCATCAGATTACCTGGTCAAAGCCTCTTACTTTTCTCAACTCATTGAAATGAACCACCATGTGACTTGTACTGAGAGTGCTTGTCCATGAGGTATTCAAGGCCTAACTAATTTTCCACTCCTCTTCTTACTGAACACACACACACACACACACACACACACACACACACACACACACACACACCCACATACACACCATTTTTTCTCTCTTACCTTGTTTGTGGTACTCAACAGTCGTATTTAACAGACTACGCCCTTGGTCTTTGTCACTCTCTCCTCCACAGTTTGACTCTTCTGTCACTTCCTCTTGTCTCTCTGTCATTCTCTTTCCTGCACTGTCTGTCACACTCACACACACACACACACACACGCGCCACAGCAATGGTTTCACACAGTACACTGTTCCTCTTTTAGCTCATTTCTTAAGCATGCTGTTCATAGAACAGGGTTTCTTTTCCTGTTTTGTGTACAGCTTTGAGAAACAATACAGCCATGAACAACAAAAATTGCACATACTTGGTTACACGTAATGCAAGACAGAAACACTGTACAAGATCTAATCCAGTCAGCAAACTGCTACTGAATTTACAAAAGACAATTATTTAGTTATTCAGTTATTTAATTTTAAAAAGACAATTTACTGTAACACACAAGTACACTATGAGTGACATCAGATTAGAGGCAAGAAATTTGATTTGGCAATGTACTGCCCCCTGCTGGACAAAATATGAAGTGCCAGACAAATAAAGCAGACACAATGCAACACTGCTTAAAGCTGCAGTATTGAACTTTTGCCTCTCTATCGCCATCTCTGTTTGAAAAATAAAACTGCAAGTTACTTGTGGACTTTTTTTTTTTTTTTTTTTTTTTAATTTTAAACGTGGGTTGTGCTTCGGCACGGATGAATCTGATGGTTTGAGATGAGGCCACTGAAATGTCTTCAATCCCGTCACATCTCGGAGTTTTCACCACCTCTCAAAAGTTATGCCGATATTTATTCTCGTTTTAGCTCGGGTTCTGTCGCTTTCCCTTTTTGACTGCAGGCTCTCCGCAGTTCGAGACTTCTTGGTTGTGACAACAGTGGATTCCCCAGATGTCACCGATGACTGTTTAGAACTATCCAGATTAAAAACAGCCAACTAGATGACAAGTTTAAATTCTAAGCAACTGCTGCAAGGACAAGCTACAAACACACCATCCTCAGCCCCCACACACATAATATAGTAGCCGGCTCTTCTTCTTTCTTTTTAAGGCCACGCAAATGACGCCAAACTGACGTTTCTTGTGAAATCCGATCCGACAGCTCGAATTATAAATCATTATTATAAGCTTAATGGTGCGAATGGGGGTAAGATAAGGACACAGTTTTGAACACTGATTTTGTTTTCCGTACTTGCTCAATAATTGATTTTTATTCATTTTTAACCAAAAAAAGGTTGATACTGCAGCTTTAAGTTCTCTCTCATATGCATGATGGATAAAACTTTCATTCGACCACGTTAGCATGTTTCTGCACTGATCTTTAATATTATTAGCCATGATCCAGTCAATTAGGAGCCACCCTCTGTGAATATGACTGAAGACCACTCTCTTGTCAGCAAAATGTCAAAGAATTTGGTTGAAGTCATCTGTGATCATTTAGTCAGCCTTTCCAGAAAGCATCCCATCTGTGGTGCTTGAGGCGGTAAGCATTTAATTGTAACTCATTGTAAGTAATTGTGCTTTTATTGTACTATTTTAAATACAATGCACCTATGAACTCACCCTGCTGAAAAAAAATATCAAGCAACAATTGAAACCCTCATAGAATTTGTAATGGTTTTTATTGTTATAACGGTAATTGTCTTGATTTTAATGGAATCTGTAATGTCCCTGTGGGTCTGTACCAATAATCATAATGGAAATGTTTTTAATGGTTAGCTGATGGTTTGTAATGTTATTTATAGTGGAAACCATTAGAATTTCTGTGATGGTTAATTTTTTTCCACAGGGCATAATAGTTTATATGCTTTTTTTTGGGGGGGGGGGGGGGGGGGGGGGGGGGAGATGATGTTCTCCTGGGGTATTTACTAAGGGTAGAAGGGTGTTAGTTTACACTGGGATTTTTTTTTCCCTTTTTTTTTACTGTATATAAAGTGTCCATCACACTGATGAACCAAATAAGAAACCTGGCCCCATACTCAGATATTCCAATCATGGAATCCATGCTTATCAATCACTCACCCATAATTTAAGAAACATTTCTTAAACCCAGTTTGCTTGACCATTTTTAGGACTGACATTTACACTGACCCTCAAAACCCTTGAATTAAACTATATTGAGTCTTTGATATTTCAAAGATCATGAGATTGTCTGGATGGTAGAATGCTTTCAGTTCCTTTGCAATCTGCTCTCACATCTTATCAAACATTATTGGAAATGTTGCCATGTTCCCTAAGCATTACAATCTGTTTTGAGATAGTGAAGTTTGGGATGCAGATCTAAAACAGACAAGAACCATAGTTTGATTTAGAAACACATTCAGATATATTTTTCAGAACAATTACGACACATCAACATTTTAGTTTAAGGGTCATGTCTTTTCCAGAATAGATACATTATGATCAAAAGCATTTGCGGTTACATTGTTTTACCAGAACACTGATTCGCTTACATAATTAAAATACAACTCTGTTTTGACAAGTGCTGTCCATCTATCTACATATCCTAAAACTAGTTTATGCATATGTATCACAACATACAGCTCTATTTTAGGACTTGGTAAGAGGTTTATAAATTGAGTGGCAGCCATTTATGCCCTGCTTTATCAACTGTGGAAGGAGCAACTCAACTGGATGGTGTGGTATGTATCAGAGTTTATTGAAGTGGAAAAATACACTGAGAATGAAAGCAGCCAAAGACATCCACATGTCAGATTATGCCCTGTATTGAAGCACAGATGAGAGTGACAACAGCGAGAGGTTTGCAGACTTGCAGGCACCAAGACTTTGATGTTGCATTTGGAAATAATGAAGACTCGATGGCACAATGTAAACTGGTGCCAAAATGCGTAATTCCTTAAAACACTTCAGCAACCACCCAGCCTTGCATATAGTATTATCCCATCATCATATCATGGCTGATTCATGGCCGAATATGAACATTTGGGATTGCAGATATACAACGCTAAGAGTGCCAATCTAGGATCAGGTTCTGCTTTTTACAACCAGCTTAATCTCCAACATACTGCATCGATAAACATTTAAGAATGGACAGCGTTTTCTGAGAAACAAGCATTTTTAATTGCGTCACATCAAATATCTAGATATACTGCAAGTGGATTTGATAGGAGTCAAACTGTTCTCCGTTAGAAGAGAATGTGTGCAGTTTCACAGTGCGTTTCAACCCCATCCAGACAACCAGAGCAAGAAGCACAACTCATTTCATCACTACTCACAACTGAGCATTAATTTCCCTGTAAATATAAGGAGCTGATCAAAGATATGCACTCTTACCCAGACCTGTTAGATAGAAATCACTCAAATCTGTGAGAAGTAGGGGCCACTTTCTCAAAAATTCCTCAACATAGGTACCAACACCTTCGGTTTAGCTGTAGCATTAATGATTTCTGACCCCCTGCTATGGCAATACTGTAGACACTTTACTGCTTCTGAAGCAGTGTTCAGACCAAACGTGAAATTCTGGCAGAAAATCCAATTCATTTTAGAGGAAAGCAGGCCAGAAGTAAAAACAACCAAAAAACAAAACAAAAAAAAAACAAAACACATTTGTGCTTGCTATCGATTACTTTCACGTTCATACCGACTTCATCAAGGTGAAATTTCACGGTTTTGTCAACGAACAGAAAACTAGAGTGGGGCTACGGTCTCTAATCAGTGCAAAAGTGCAAGGTAGAATGTGCTGTTTTTCCCCTTATGATGTTAGTATTGAACCATCTCGTCCAGACACGATAACCGTTTTGTTGTAAATTTCAGATTTTTCTCTTTATCTGCTATAATGCAATGTTAGCAATGTTGGCACCTCACGGGGGGTGGGGGCAATTTAATACCTTCAATAATCAAATCCATCAAGTATTTTCTATTATAAAGGTTACAAGAAACCAAATATAAGATTACTAAACCAATCTAGACATTTTTTTAAACTAATTTCAAGCTTGTAAGACTTGTTCTATTGGCAGATAATTTTGCTAACTTTAAGCATCATTTCGAGAAAGAAGCACAAATGATCTGCCAATAGCACACGATTTGAAGCTTGAAATAAGTGAAAATGTCTAGAAATACATTTAATCTTATATTTGGTTTATTGCGAACTTACAATAGGAAATACTAAATAAATTTGACTGTCATCAAGATATCTGATGAGATTTGCTGTCGTGTTTTGCAGTGTTCTGCATCTATAGGCATCAAAACTCACACACACACACACACACACACACACACACACACACACACACACAACATGATGATATAAATCTCAGAATGGTTGCACCGTTTTGTACTGAATCCATAAAGGTTATTAAAATATGCCATTCTGAGGAAAATTAGACTTTTAATGATTAGAAGCTGCTGACTAGATGTTAGACAAATGTCGCTGGTACTGGAGTGCTAAGAAGCAAATGTCGCGTTGCATGTTATGATTCACATAACATTTAATGAAAAGCTAAGGCCTTACATGTAAATAAAATGTTTTTGACATATTGAGGGTGATTGTACAATTTGGTGAGCAAACATTATTATTATTATTATTTTTTTTTGGAATGGAGTCTTCTTTCCTCTGAGGTCTTGTGGTGGTGTTGATCTGGATGGTGGTAGCCCTGGTTCTCCTCTGCTCTCTTGACGATCACCGGATGGCTATGAGTCCGATGTCTATAAGTTTCTGAATCTTCTGAGCGATAACTGGGTTCTTCAGGTGGCTGCAGTGAGGGACAGACAGGAGACAAGAACAATCAAGTGGTGCAAAGACCGTGTTACAAGTAAACTTGTTACACATTCAATATACACATATGCAGTAATGTTTACAGCCTACACTTTATATGAAGAACAGTATAGAGCAGAAGGGGACTGGTCAGGTAATGCTGACTATATATTTTATATTAGAAATGGAACAATATCTATTCTTAGGTGCATTGTGATTCCCTTGAACAATTCTGCACCAATGCACAGAACGTAAAAATTGTTTTGAGGAAATTAAATTACTTCATCATGTCCAAGAATTTCTGATAAAACACTATTCAATTACTACAAAACAGCACTTGAGTTTTAATTACTTAAGAGTTGCTATTTAAACTGAATATTTGTCAGACTGAATATTAGAAGTAGTGCTACACTACAAACTCGTACTGCATAAAAACAAAACAACAAAAAAAAAACACATTTGCTGTCCCCAATTCTCCTGTTGTTTCTTAAGATTCCTAAATATGTCAAAATCTGCTGTAAATTCTATTACTTGTACTGCAGGAATTATTTCAATACTGTATGTACACTTTTTTCCAAATTGCCTTCATATTTACTATACGTGCGCATTACATAGGGTATAACAATGGTTTTGCTGATCCTACATAAATAGATCCATTACATACTGAATACAATCTGGCTGTATAGGAATAAATGAAGAAACCGAGCAGCTTTAAATCCAGCTGAGAAAGAAGTGTGTGTTTATTATATGTGTATGTTTCTTACTCGCTGAGGGCCTGTGGGTCTTTCTGCATCTGCTCCAGGATCATGCGCATGGCTGGGTCACTCATGATCTGCTGCACCTCCGGATCAGCCATGGCCCGCCGCTTCACGTCCTCTGGGCTATCATTCCTTATGGAATGACTCACCATGCAGCGCTGCATCCCCTCTGTGGCCTCCTGCATGGACGCGCGTGCGTGCGCACACACACACACAAAAATCAGAAACTAAAATATAGAATAACTGTCTGTTCCAAATAAGCAGTGACAGAGCTGGTCTTTCCACCAATCCCGATACAGTCACAATAAAATTCTAAATATAAATGTCTCAATCAAGAGGAAAATTCAGCTCATAAATTTAATCCTTCACGTGTTTATTTACACAGCCCCTTCCAGTGTGATTTTATCAGCGGCCATCTCTTGTATTCCAGACTGTATTTATTTGTCCTGGGTTACACATATTCAAACTGCTATAGTTACCAGTGAAATCTCATAAAAGCAAGAATTTGAAGTGACTGTTCTCCTTTTTATTTTTTATAAAAAAAAAAACTTTGTTTTTCCCTGATTTTGTACCTTGGAGTTTGAGTCCAGCTCCAAAGCCTTCTGATAGGCATCCATGGCTTTGGAGTAGTCCTTCATCGCCTCCAGTGCTGCTGCCTTGCGTGTGTATCCTTTAACTACACACAAACAGAAATGACCATCCATTCATCTTCCATACCACTTATCATACACAGGGTCACAGGGAAGCCTGGAGCCTATACCAGGGTACCTGGGGCACAAGGCGGGTAACACCCTGGACGGGGTGCCAACCCAACTGTGCACAATCGCACACACCCGTTCACATACCATGGATAATTTGCAAATGCCAATCAGCCTACAATGCATGTCTTTGGACTGGGGGAGGAAACCGGAGTACCTGGAGCAAACTCCCGAAGCACTGGGAGAGCATGCAAACTCCACGCACAAAAGGTGGAAGCGGGATTCAAACCCCCAACCCCAGAGAGGTGCAAGGCAAACGTGTCACTTCTAGGGGTGTTGTTTTAGGAAAATAATCAATGACAAGGTGGTGTGATGTGGCATGACCCCCCCCCCCCCCCCAAAAAAAAAATCCTGAGTTAGTGTGACCACCCCATTGTTGATTATTTTTCTATCACAGTGAGTCCTGAAGTGTTTCACATCAATTCCTCTTGTAGGGCAGCAATTTTCCAACAATTATATTATTAACTTATTAACATCATACTTTAACTGATTCTAGCTATATTTCATGTTGTGAAACAACTTGGTTCCTGTTATTCTCACTGTAAACACTGAAACCTGTCTGAGGAGACTTACTGAAGCTGGGTTCCAGTCTGATGCAGTCCTCACAATCCTGTAAAAGACAAACCAGAACTTCACGTCTCAAAAGATATTGTGTGCATATGTGCAATTGGTGGGAAAAAAAAAAAATGCTCAAAACCCTAAGCATTAGGGTGTTTTCCTGTAATGCACCTTGAGGGCCAATTGGAACTCCAGTAATTTGGTGTAGCAGGCTGCCCTGTTGCTGAAGAGCTTGGCATCATTGGGGTTTCTCTTTATGGCCTCGCTGTAGTGCTTCATGGCCAGGGGGTAGTCACCTACACAACACACACAGACAGCACATGGAATTTATACAGTTTCACCTAGAATCAGGATGCTTTAGCACTGAAAGTAAGTTCAGAGACATCTAAATCAAGATGAGCCTTCATAAAGGTTCAAGTTTAAATAAATAAATAAATAAATAAATAAATAAATAAATAGCAGTATTTCAAACTCCTGTATGCACACACCTTTCTGAAAAGCCTCATTGCCCTTGTTCTTCTCCTCCAGTGCCACCTCTGGGTTGATGTAAGCCAGTTTCTCTTGCTCCTTCACTATCTTCTCTGCCTGTTGAGATAAGACGCAATCAATTCATTTAATTAACGACTCACTTTTTTTCCCCCTTCCCTTTCTCAGATGGTTCTGAAAAACTGTTCCCCATTACAGTGCTCTATTTGAGCAAGTCCTAGCAGTATTCTCTGGATGTGTTTTCAAACTGCAAACCCACCTGCTGGCACTTCTTCAGCACCTCTGGAGTGCGATGCTCAGTCAGACTTTTGTTGAAGAACTGAATGGACTCCTTATACCTCTCCTCTTTGAAAAGAGAGTTCCCAATCCTGGCATAGGCCCTGAGAGAAAATTTGAAAACACATGTACAATAGTGTGGGAACCATGTAATTTACTGCCAGTATAACTTGAGTGGTTAATTTAGCTTTCTCAAAATATAGATAGGCTGTTGCTCATGAGGCATATCTGTGTGGGTAGAACGCGAGTCTGTGAAATAACACTGGAATTATATAACCACTCAACTCACTGCAATTTAGCGCTGGAGTTCAAGAGAAACACAACGTAAACACATTTACTTGGCGATTTGTCTGTAGTCCTCACGGTTTTCTCTGCCCACCTCGATGGCTTTCTCGCAGAGCTCTCTACACTTCTCAAACTCGCCCTTCTCAAAGAACACAGCTGAAAGAAAAAGAAGAGAAACAGGATACAAGCTCTGGGTTAATGTATGTAAATATAAGAGAAATTCAGATAAATTTACAATAAATGAGGTCATATTAACTGTTTAGAAAAAGAAAAGATCTAATAAAGGCTTGTTATTAAAGATTAATAACATAATGGTAGATTTTTATACATTACAATAATAAACACCATGTAGAGTTCAAAATTAATCCAGAAAGCCTCCATTTTTTCAAGACATCACGGCGATCAATGCATTTTTTTCTTGTATAACATATTTCCAAGTAAAATACATGGCTGAACTTTTTATGGCTTTTATGCAACCGCAAGCGTGGAAAATTGTGATATAACTGGTTAATTTTATTATGTGCTCGTGCATGCATCATAATGAAATCAAACATCCGCAGACGGTGGGCAAGTGATAGAATACTACCTTATAAGTAACCTACATTAACAAATCATGATTATGATTATGATTTAAGCATTACTTAGTTCCCCTTATATCCACTTGCTCAACTCTGATTGTGTGCAGGAAGCAGAGCCAAATAGCGTAGGCGCTCAGAATATAAACACAATTAAATAAACACCATTGTTGACCTGTTTAGCCCCATGCAATTTGCTAAACAACTCCATTCTCCATTAACACAGCCACATAATAATTTAATCATGCTTCTCCTGCTGGGTAGCACAAATAGACAAGTTAGCCTGACCGTCAAATTTACATTCAGTCATATGAAAAATGCTCATTCTGACTTATGACTGAGATATACTCATCAGTCATTACATTAAGACCACCCGCCTAATATACTGAGGTATCTTGGCACCAAAACGTTACCAGCAGATCCTTTAAGTCCTGTAAGAGGTGCGGCCTCCATGGATTGGACTTGTTTGTCCAGCAGGAACATGACCTCACAAGTGCTGCCATGTTGGAGATGCTCGGACCCAGTCGTCTAGCCATCACAGTTTGGGTCTTGTCAAAGTCGCTCAGATCCTTACGCTTGCCTGTTTTGTTTTTCTGCTACCAACGCATGAAATTCAGGAACTGACTGTTCAGTTGCTGCCTAAATGTATCTCACTCCTTGACAGGTGCCATTGTAACAAGATAATCAATGTTATTCACTTCACCGGTTATTGGGTTTAATGTTATGGCTGATCGGTGTATAATCCAATAAAAGAACTGAACAGTGAGGCGTTAAGAACCTTGCTCAAGGGCTCTAGTGAACTTCACAACCTTAACCAATGATGATCAAATTCTTATCTGTTTTTTTTTTTTTTTTTAAGAATTAGAGCATATTCTCATAATAACTAAATTAATTGACTGGGCCAGGAAAATCATGGTCATGCTGCAGCATATATTATGTGTAAGCCTGTAAGTGTAAGGATAAGAATAATTCAAGAGGATAAAGAGGTGTGGGTGTTTCTCATACCAGCCTTATTGGACAGATAGGCCATGTTGGTGGGGTCGTGCTTGCACGCCTCATCATAGTGTTTGAGTGCAGTCTCAAAGTCCTTCTTTTTGTATGCTGCATTGCCAAGTTCCTTCTCCTTCAACGCCTGTAAGAGAGATCAAGACTCCATCAGACATTATCTTTATCGAAGCTACGCCCAAAGGGAAGTTCCAGATGACAAATGACACGATTGTGCCGCCTCAGTCTGCAGATCAGCCAGTTAAGAAATACTGCACGTCACCGTAGCAAACTTGAAACACATTAATGTGTTACTTTTCCCCCCTGCAGCAATCCAACAAATCTCTTCTGTTGGATGTATGTCGCCATTTTGACTCGATCTGGGTTCTCAAGCCTTCACATAGGTGCCAACAGCATTAACAAGAAAATCCAAGCAGGCAGAGTGAAAAAATCGATTTTACCACAAAAGCCCTAGTGTGTGTGTGTGATTGAGATGTCTAATTTTTTTAAAGATGTGTACCAAGCAGAAAACAGTAAGGCAAAGTCTGGTGTGATCAATACCCTTCTGACATAGTCCCGCCTACTTAGCTTCTACTGGCTAATAAGACAGTCCTGTGAATTCATGGGTCAAATACAGCCTAGATAAAGTCGACACAGAGTGAAAACAACCGCTACCAAAAGGAAATGTATGTCTATTGTTTATTGGGACTTCCAGTGGGAAAAGTTTAGTTTTGTTTGATCTGATCACTTCTTTACCTAAGCAAGCAAACAAATAGATAAGCATACTTTCAGGCATCTAGCAAGGGATCCAAAATCATAAAGTGCTACAGATGTTGGCACCTGTGTGTCCATAAGTGAGAAATGATTGAGTAAGAACTGCTAGGCAACAGCACTGGTGGTGGAAATAATCACTGCGCACGAGGCAGGATTTATTGGAATTACACTGGGGGAGGTCGTATGCACAAACAATTACTCACTCATTACATTTTATGTAATGTTTAGAGTTTGTACCAATCTCTTGTTCTCTGGCAGATCTTCCTCTTTGGGAGGGGGCGGGGTTGCCTCTTTGGGTTTAGGTGGAGGGGGTGGAGTCGGCTCTTCATCTTCATCCATGCCAGCCAGGTCGAATCCGAGCAGCACTGAAAGGGTTGTCATCACACGTGGGTCCTGCAACTTCCTACAGAGAAATATATATAACTATAAACCGAGGACAAAAAAAAAAAAAAAAAGAAGATCCTGACACACAGAGACAGAAGTCAAAAGGGAGAGAATGATGGAGGAAAATTGGAATGGACAGCATGTAGAAAAGTTAAAAGGAAGTGAGTGGATGAGCTAGACAGCAGTGAGAACTGAATGCCTAGCAAGAAAAGGAGAGTAATTAAGGAGGACAGCACCAAAGCTTAGGCTTGTGGGACTGACAGCTAGACAGATAGTAGTGTCGGGGGGGAAAAGAAGAGAGGGAAAATAAGACGGGAGTAAAAAGGACTAAAGGGGAAAAAAGAAAGAAAGATTTCTCACATGTCAACGTAGCCTGAACAGATGTGAAAACAGACAGCTAGCACGATCCTGCAGATCAAACTTGTCAGAGTGAGATATTGAAACGGTGCGAGTGAACACTTACGTGCCGAGTTCAGACGGTTTCTGGCGGAGCTGTTCGAGCAGCTCTCTGTAGCTGGGGTCGGACAGCAGGGCTCGGGTTCGGGCGTCCCCCTCCAACTTCTCATACAAGTTGGGGATGGCGAAGGGGTTCATCATCTTCTTCTCTATAAAACAGGGACACATCAAAAACAGATTACTGAAGAATGAAGCAACAGGACAAAATATACAAGAGGACAAATATACAACTTGTTAAAATACAACCTTTTAAAATGTAATAACTTTCTGATAGACCTGACTTCGAGAGATGTGATGCTTCTTTTTTTGCGCGCGTCTCAATACGGTTAATTAAAGTCGGGCTAGTTGTCAATGCTAGTGTAGCATAAGCATGGTCGTTCATTCATAGTAATTTTCCAACTCATCTGAGGAAAATGTTTATATTCTGCATGGTTTTGTCTCATCCCGACCATCACTACACCTTGACGTTGTCCGTAAAAAGAGAAAAAAAGTTAACAGCTGCCAGCAAAATGATTAGCCTTATTAGGCATTCATACCACCCAGTTGCCTAGCAACAACGTTCTCACGTCCTTATTCACTTCAACCATGAGAGTACTGTGCTAAACTTCCAGTGTCAAAATCACAACTTTGAACACACCATATAATCAAAATCAGTCATCAGTTGTAATGTGGGATGTAATTAAAGCACTCCGTTATTACAATCACATAAGTCTGTGTACCTGCTAGTCGCGCCTCGATGTTCTGAAGACCATCTTTTAGCTGCTGGTTGGACGGCTCTTGACGGAGACCCTCCTGATAGGTTACTTTGGCATCCTCAAACTTTCCCAGAAACTCCAAGGCTGCAGCCTTTCGTGAGTAACCCTGAAATAAACACATCAGAGCAATCAAATATGTTCAAGTTCTCTCTTCTGCTAAAAGCACAAAAAACATGAGATTTAATATTTTATCATCATAACCTCAAGGTTATTGTGTCGTGAGGACTAGATTAAGGAAAGAGACACATTTTGAATTTCATCACGTTCTAGCACCAAAGGGCACGGTCAGTACCGTCTCTGCATTCCCTACCCAACCTTTGAACGTTTTTGAACACTGGTTTTATTACAGTTTAACCACTGCCAGCAAGTCGATAGGGAAAGAATTCAACAAGCAACATATCAAATGTCAAAAGCTTTGCATTTAAGGACAGCGTGATTTTCCACTCTCAGACTTTATGAGACTCTAAATGAGTTCTTTGTTAAAGGTGTACATGCTATGATCCAGACTGGACTTTTCCATGTGTTTTACCAAGAAATTAAAAATCCACTTAGTTGTTATTACATTTTCTTGAACCCATTTCTTGAAGTTTAACCAAAAATGGTAATACAGGGAGGTCAACAATATTTGACAGGTAGTGTATAATGAAAAGTGGACTGGTAATCAAATTAAAAATACAGTTCACATTTATTGCACCAAATGTCCCTGTGCAATCGAAAATACTCAACTAGATGGCAAGACAAATCGCTTTTGTATCTAAAACACCTTTAAGATTAGTGTTACATCAGGAGACGTATTGTGTGTGCTCTCTCTCCCTGTTTCGCTCTCACAGGTCGCTCCGCCCTAACTCAACGTGCTGACGTGCTGCACCGGGATTGGAGAGGAGAAGATTGTAGGTCATTTAAAAAGGCGGAAGAACGATATATCGGCAGGAATGCGGATGTGTGGTGTGTCTGTGATTGCGTGCGTACGATTGAGTAGCGAATATTTTTCCGGTGTTTGAGTGAAATCGCTTGCTTGTTGTATTGTGTACGAGTGAAAGAAGTGAGTGGTAGGATACTGTGTTGTCCCATTCCCCTGTTTTGTCGTGTTGTGGCTAAGTGAACGCCTCTATTGTAAATATATCTTCTATTGTAAATATTTCTTCTCCAATTATCACGAAAGCTGTAGGGGTTGGGTGCCATTTATTTTTGGGTCTATCTTTTGTTTGCTGTTTTTGCCTCAGTTAGGGAGTCAGGTTAGACTCTGTATTTTCTTTTTAAATACCCTTCTTTTGTTAGGTTATTTAAATTGATATGGGACAAGATAGCGACTGTTCTGTTTATTATTTTGGCCTTGCCCAGCCCTGAAGACATTTGCTTTCGTAGTGTGTGTTTGTTTTGGATTTTTTTGCCCTTCTTTCTTGTAATCATTAAATTTGTAGATATCAAAGATTTGAAAGACGGTGTCAACCTCATTACTGTTTTTGTTTATACTTTCTTTTATGTTACACCTCGACCATAGACCGGGGTCGTAACAGTTAGTAAGAGACTATAAAGCCTTAATATCATCTTAGGGAGTTTTTCTTTGCCACCGTCGCCACCGGCTCGCTCAATAGGGATAAGTTCACACACTTAAAATCGGTATCCTGTGTTTATATGTTTCTATTAAGCTGCTTTGAGACCATTTCCATTGTTTGAATTGAATTGAATTAATCATCTAGGGTCAAACCATTAAGGAGCAATACGTTTCCTCTGTATTCAGCTTGCTAATGGACCACTGGTGGCGGCTGTGGCTCAGGTGGTAGAGCGGGTTGTCGGTTTGATTCCCGGCCCACATGACTCCACATACCGAAGTGTCCTTGGGCAAGACCCTGAACCCCAAGTTTCTCCCGATGCCATGCCTTGTATGGCAGCTCTGTTACCATTGGTGGGCAAGTGTGTGTGAATGGGTGAATGAGAGACAAAAAAAGCGCTTTGGATAAAAGCACTATATAAGTGCGCCATTTACCATTTACCACTGGATGTCAGCTGTGTCAGAAAACAGGAATGAAGCAGCTATACTCGGGAAAACTACAATGAAAGCCATTGTGCTTTTACCATTGCTAGGCTCTTGAGAGCTGATATAACAGAGCGCTAAACAGTCCTCAAATGCACTAACTGCATCATTTACCTTGCCCCAATCTGGCTTGATCTTAATGGTCTGGCACGCGTCCTTCAGGGCGTTCTCGTAGTCGCCTTTCTTGGCGTACGCAGCAGATCGGTTGCTGAAGAGGACATGGTTGTTTGGGTCCAATGCCAGAGCCTCAGTGTAGCAGCGCACTGCTTCATCGATCTTCCCTGCGCTCAGCGCCTTATTACCCTGGTCTTTCAGCTGAGATACCTGAGGGTAGAAAGAAGCATGTATTGTATTGCATTTGCTAGAATAAGTAAAGATTAACTGTGAGTGCATTGCACTCTGTGGGTGATTTATAAGTATGCTTTCCAAAATATTTCAACTGCATGGGGAAAATGCTAAAAAAACAAAAAACAGCAAACATGCTCCAAGCAGAATAGGCAAAGCTTGACTACTCTGTTATAAGGTGATGGTTCATTTGTGTTATAGTGTAGTTTGGAAATAAACCTGAAACATTAATTCATGATGATTATCTTTATTTAAATTAAATAAGGAGTAAAACACGTAGGGGCATGCTGTTATAGGAAAATAATCAATGACGGGATGGTGTAATGTAGCCCAACGTGAAGTGGAGACACTGCTACCACCCTTAAGTTGATTATTTCCCTGTAACAGCACCACCTTAAGGGTTTTATTCCCCTTGTACCACAGCAATATGTCAAACAATTCAACTAGCATTTATTAAAGCTCAGCATGCCCTTTTTGTAATACTTTTTATCAAGTTATATTTATGTTTAAGTTGTTTCCTGTTCTCACTTACCTTTTTGACATTCTTTAATAAGCCAAAAAATTGTTACTAATGTTAGACTAGGGTGATATAATGGAGCAAAAGTACTGATGTCAACATTTTTTTTAAAACCTGTCAACAGGCATATAATATATATTTCAACTGTGTCAGATGAAACATTACAAATTGTTAAAACATCGCTGTAACATGCTCAGATGTATCATCGGTACATCAACACTCCGTCAACAAAGCAGCAAATTTGTGGTTCAAGTTTTTGTATTTCCTTATGTATCAGAAAAACAACTTTATTTATCGAAATATGATCTTTATGCCAAATCCGTCACCCCTACTGACAGCAAACAATCCAGTGTTTACAGCAGGCAGCTAAATGTACAAACGTAACCAGTAGAAACAGGTGCTGTGATAGTACAAAACACTGAGCTATTCTCAACAACTGCGATTTTCCAAACAGGTGAGAAAGCTTCAAGTAGCTACTGTTTCCTAGAATTTATAAAACTGAATGGCCACAAGCTCAACAGGAGAATAACACTTAGGTTCAAACCGAAGTTTTTTCCAACACTTCTACCGAGCTCCACGTTAAAGCCAACATGAAGTGTACGATGGCAGACGTTGAGAAACTCTTGCACTGCAATTTGAACAGGTCAGATAGAGAGGCCTCTGACTGCAGACCTTACAGTGCATGAAAAGGACTGATTAAACGTCTCTACTGGATGTCTGAAATGCGCTTTAATGTAGCGCAGAACTCAGAAACGGTCATTTCCTCTTCCAGAGTAGATTATAAAATAAAGCTTGGTGGCTGTCACATTTTGGTAAAATGAAGGTTCCGTTGACTGACAATATTTATCATGTTAATGGTAAAATTCAGAAGTGAGGATGAAAAGCATGTATTAATATTTACACATGGATAACAGGAGGAGTTCAATAAATTCTCAACATTTAGCAACATGTAGTAACAAAATTTTTGCTAATTTTAAGTGGAAATTTATTTTTCGCAGTGGTTTGAATCAACAGTGTGTTTCAGGTACATGCCTTACCTTATTTCATTAACACTAATTATAAATTTCATGACTTGCTAATGTGAAATAATGTACTAAATGTTGTTAGTTAATAAAACCTTAAAGAATGTTCGTGTGAAATTTTATTTTATCTCCCCCCCCCCCCCCCCCCCCCCCCAGTCAAACCACAAGCACATTTCCAGCCCAAAAATTTCAGCGGCCAATGTTTCACTGCATCATTAATAAAAAATTAATTGATGTTAACTATATAATTGTCTAATGTCTGCCAGGCTGAACATCTAATGATTTTATTTCATGTCAATGGACACAAAACATTCTACACTTGTCTAGACAGAAAGCGATCAGCACATCTTTCAAACTGGAAGAGAAGTGTCTAAAATATTGTAGCGTAGTTTGAGGCCGTTTTTATTTATTTTCGTTACAGCGACTCGCAGCAACAAACTGACCAGAGACCATTCACTTCCATTGAGAGCTGGTGCGTTCTACGTTGACTGTTGAGGTCTCCCCTGGTCCTTTACCTCACATGCAACCACATATGAATGAGTGGGGAAATTTGATTGTTTTCTTCAGGCAGTCATCTTTGTATGTTTCATTAGAACGGCACCAGACAAAAGTTCTCTCCTTGGCCAATGCAGATTCATGATTAATCACTGAATATCTCACTGAATATCACTTTCATCTAATGATCCACACTCCATGATTGCTTCTTTTTAGCCCACTGTAACCTTGTATTCTTCTGTTTAAGTGTTAGTGCCGCTTTCATTTGGCTTTTCTATACATAAATCCCATTTCATTCAGCCGATTTCTCACAGATCTATCACAAACACTGACTGTTTCCGCCCATTTGTTTTGTTGTGCATTTTCTATTTTCAAGGTGTATCGCTTTGAGTTTTCTACCTGAAGCTTTGACGTCTTCCTTGGTCTATCCGTATGTTTTCCTTTTATAACCTTCCCATTTTGTTTATACTTGCACCAAATTTTAGACACAGCTGACTGGGAACAACCAACATCTTTTGCCACATTTTTGCTGTGTTGCATTTGCTTCTTGAAGGAGTTAAATAATCATCTTCCAATTGTTTCAACTGAAAACTCTTATGTTGAGGCCATTGTTTCCAAGGTCTGTAAGAACTTTCTTTTAACTGCAGACTAATTTGCATGTTTAGACTTGTGCTGGCATTTCTGGTATAAATGCAAATTACAAGGTGATTCCATAATTTGTTCCTCAACATTTAGTGACTCCATAATTTGCCATTAATTAAAATCATTTCATTTAAGTTATTTAAGGTGTGTTTCACGAAGCCAGAATGTTCAGCTATTAAACAGAATTATTTTGTGTCATATCTGTGATTGGTTTATTTGCAATGAAGTAAAAAAAGCCGGGTAAACATCCTCGAAGTGTGCCAGGGGGTTGTATAGCAACCAGTACTAGGAACGCCTACTGGTGACTTCATAGTACAGCGATAAAATGGCCGTATGCATACCTTTACTAATTTTTTAGCTAGTGGCGATGGAGGAAGGCTGGGGCTTCCAGAGGTGCCACTCAATATCAGAAAATCCAAAACACCAACGCATTACAGATTCATATATTGAGTGGCCATTCTTCGGTGTGATGACAGGACTGCCTTTTGTGCATTTCTGAACTCACACTAGCGTTCCCTGATGTTAAAATGTGGCGCCCCTACATCAAAAGTTGATAGGTCTGTTACTGTTAAATAAATACAATCGGATATAACAATGCATATAGAGACTCGTTGGTTTGCTATTTGTAGAGACAGGAGAACGAGGGGCGTTCCCAATTAGCATATTCATGAATATTCATAGCTCTGGCAATTTCGATGAGTGTTGCGTTGTTCTTAGACCATTTTAGCACTTTCTTGTGCTTTAATCGTCCATCAATGTATTGTTCTATAGAGATTGTTTTAAATTGTATGCATAGTTTAACAAAACACGCTGTAACGAGTGTTTATTTTGAGTGTCAGGTGCAGGACTTGCTCCTCCATGTGTGTCAAAAATGCCACCGACAGCTGACCACTGACAGCAGCCACATTCTAGCAAGTAAGCTAGATGATAATTGATCAATCTAGATAACAACAGAAGCAAAATCTTCTTTTGTGCTTCTCCTAAAGTCTGACATTGTCAGGCTTATACTATGCCATGCCTGTCTTGGTAAACTACTGCACGTGGCTAACTTAAGTAAACTAGCTAGCCAGGATCTAGTTAGTTAACAAACTGTATACCTTTTAACAAACAGCTATTTTAGCCTCACAAGACAGAAACGAACCGCGATCTCATTAAGATAACAGAACATGATGTCGAATCCACTCCTGAAGATGACCTCTAGACCTGAAAACTCAGCATCTGGTTAATAGCTGGACCATCTAGAAACTTCCAGATGAATCGAACAGCTAGCTAGCCTGACACATTCGCAGGTGCTTGTTTTGTTTTTGAAATTTAGAAATTCCCACATGTATATATGCTATAAATAAATGTATAGATTATAACAGAGAGCTCTGACCTCATACAATGACACTTGTGAGTTTTCTCAGTCCTGTACATGTCGGGAAATGCGCTAGCTAGTTAGCTAACCTAGGCTCGTATGTGCTTTGCTATGTAGGTGATACTATGTAGTATTTACACGCTGGGTTAGTTGCGAATTATCATTCAGGATAATAATTTGTTAATTTGGAATTAAAGAAACTAGCAAGCCAATTTTGCGGTTTTAAATCTCTTTTAAGCATATATTTTATAGCTAGTAAGCTAGCATCGTGGCTAACAATGAGCACTACTGCAGTCCCGGTGTTTTACAGGCTAGTCAATTGATACAAGATACGAATAATTAACCAGTATCAAATAAATTAGATTATGGATATAAGCTGTGAAGCCGTCTGTTAATAATGCGAATTTTATTTTTGGAGAATAAGGCTAATTCACGATACTCACTTTCTCCATGGTGTAACCATGAGGTTCCAGAAACTACTATGAGACGACAGTGCTGAGGCCCCGCCCTCTCATAATATCACGGTTGCCGAAGAAGCGGGTTGCCATGTTCATCTCAAAAACTCCCCATACATCTTCAAATCTGTCACCTTAAATTACGTCTGGCATCATCAATTTATTGCACAAAATAAATGTAATCTTTGATTTTAACTTTTAATTCGCAAAATAAAACATATTGCACTTCCTTTGATGAAATTGAGCTCTGAAGTTACAGAAGCTAACGTATCGGTCTTGTTTTGCCACACCGTGGCAACCCACTCACCTCATACAGGAAAAGTGAGCTGCCTCACCAGCGAGCGTTCTCTTTTCTCATCGCTTGTGACGCGAACTCTTCTCTCAATGGTTAGTCCACGGCACGTGGTGACGTTTCAACGAATCAAAAGTCAGTACACTGCCGCTGAGAAGAGAGGTGTGTAAGAAAGCGCTAGAAACGTCGAGTATTCTCTTAGGAAGGGATCCTCAAACTGTTTACAGCCAGATATAACTTTTCAAATAAATAAATAAATAAACAAAATAAATAAATAAATAAATAAAATCCACAGAGCCGCTCAGTAGATTTTTTTTTTATATATGAAAATAATTTAAGTAATCGGATATTAGTCTCATTATTTATATGTGTACAACAATATTCTGACTATTTGTCAGAGCTCTAGAGCTTTCCACTAAGAACACATTATTATTATTATTATTATTATTATTATTATTAGATTAAAGTTGAAAAAGTTTTTTCAGTTCAAGTGACCAGTCATTCATTCAAGTAACTATAAGAACTCAATAATAAATAGGGGAACACAGACTCCACTTTCAGAACCATGGTTTTAAGACTCAGTATGCTTCAAGAAATGGATTAAGTCATTGTTAATGAGAGTGTGTAAACACTGTCTATAATGAGTGGTTGGGGGTTTGAATCTTGCTTCTGCCTTGTTTGCGTGGAGTTTGCATGTTCTCCCTGTGCTTCGGAGGTTTCCTCAGGGTAATCTGGTTTCCTCCCCAGTACAAAGATGCGATGTAGGCGGACTGGCATATTCAAATAGTCCATAACCTGTGAATGGGTCCGTCCAGGGTGTCCCCTGCCTTGAGCCCCAAGTTCCCTTGGATAGGCTCCAGAGCCTGTGTAGGATAAGCGGTATGAAAAATGGATGGATGGATGGATGGACAACAGTCACCACATACTTAAACAATCTGGAGATTTTCCATTCACAGCCTAAAATCTATAAAGCCAGTTGTTTACATCAGATTGTTTAGGCTCATGATTTTCAAACACGGGTCCAGGGTACCCCAGGGGTCCATGAAGCATATCCAGGGAGCCCAATAAATAAAATATAATAACACGTATTTGCGTAATGTGCTTAATAATTTAATAGTTGTATAATACTCATAAAATAAATCTATGCTGTCTTATAAATAAAGTGGTCTGTAGAAGCAAAATCTATGCACACTACAGTATATGGTCAAAAGTATGTGTACACCTGGCCATCACACCCACATGTGTTTGTTAAACAGCCCATTCCAGATTTAGTCCCCCTCCACTCTTCTGGGAGGGCTTACCAATAGATTTTGGAGTGTAGCTGTGGGGATTTGCTCATTCAGTCACAAGTGCATTAGTGAGGTCAGGCACTGATGTTGAGTGAGGAGGCCTGGGGCACAGTCTGGTTTCCAGTTCATCCAAAAGGTTTTCAGAGGGGTTGAGGTCAGGACTCGAGTTCTTCGACTCCAACCTTGGCAAACAATGGAGCTCGTTTTGTGCATGGGGCATTATCATGCTGGAACAGGTTTGGGCCCCTTAGCTCCAGTGAAGGGAAACTGTAATGCTACAGCATACAAAGACTTTCTATACAATTGTGTGCTTCCAACATTGTGGTAATAATTTGGGGACAGATCTGATGGTCAGGTGTTCATTAACTGTTGGCCATATAGTGTATCTCCTATGTCTGAGAGAAGCGGTAGCTCATCAGTCAAGGCTTTGAGATACTGATTGGAAGGTTGTGAGTTCAAATCCACTATGAGCTTCTTGAGC
This sequence comes from Ictalurus furcatus, assembly GCF_023375685.1. Taxonomy (NCBI): domain Eukaryota; kingdom Metazoa; phylum Chordata; class Actinopteri; order Siluriformes; family Ictaluridae; genus Ictalurus; species Ictalurus furcatus. Next base: position 14,400,451 of record NC_071282.1, read on the forward strand.
AAGATTCTTAGCCTTCATTTACTCAACTGTAAGATGCTTTAAAGAAATGTGTAAGCTAACTGAGCAAACACAATAGAAACTGATATACCCAATAGTGGACAATATGTTATTTACAAAGAGTGTAAACCTCACTAATGTTCTTGTGGCTGGATGAGCAAATCCCATAGCCAAGCTCCAAAATCTAGTGGAGAGCCTTCTCAGAAGAGCTGATGCTATTAAAGCAGCAAAAGGAGAACAAATCAGTAATAATTCCCATGGTTTTGGAATAGGATGTTCAGTACTGAGGTGTCTACATACTTTTGTTCATATAATGTATATTCCTTATGGCTCTTGATTTCCTGGCTCAATCTGTACATCACAGATGGGCATAGACTCAAGATAGAAACACAGGCAATTCCCAGACTCTTCAAATTCTGTCTCAGAGAGCCATTTTATCTTTTCCGGGTGGTCTTTGAGGGTGCTGCTTCAGCTAAGAGCACAGATTTTAGCCTTCTTATTCCACTCACATTTTCATACTGCTGTGCCTGTGGTCTCACTGATTACAGTTACTGATCCTCTGGCTTATCACACACACACACACACACACACACACACACACACACACACACACACACACACACACACACACTGTGCTGTAGCTGTTAAGTCGGTCTGATTGAGGAGCAGCTCTCACTCAAAAGCTCTCACACTTCACGAAACAGCACCAGCTGCAATCAATACCACACTCACTTGCCAAAATCCCTGCCATTTCTCTCTCTCTCTCTCTCTCTCTCTCTCAATCTATTCTGTCTGAGATTCATAGTATATAAAATGCATTAAAGTAATAAGATTAAACAGCATGACTACACATTTGTGCCACATAGCCTAAAATAGACAAACTGACACCGTACTAGTGGAGACCTTATTGTAATTGTTTATAATGAATTATTTGTAACCACATTTTCAATTACTCCCAGATTTCTGTAAATGCCGTTTTGTTCAGTAAATTCTCTCATCCAGTCAGTAAATTTGTCCGACCTGAACAACTGTTCATTCATTCATTCATTCACATGCCTTACTTTTCGATTCAGTCATTCATTCATTTATTCATTCATTCATTGTAGTTTCCTTCATCATACAGAAGAGGGCAATGTTTGCCTGCATACTGGAACTTGTGTTACCTTTTTAATTCACAACATCCAGTCTAGAATGGATTTCTTTTGTCTGACTGTCTGTTCAAGCACAAGTGTGCTTTCGGTGGATGTATTTGGTGTGTTTTCAGGGCTAAATAGCCTCATAATGGGAATACATCACAATTTTGGCATGGTAGCCCAAAATGAAAAAGAGCCAAATGATTTCCTTTTGCATATTGAGGTTAAGGCTACAGTAACATAAAAGACAAGGTGGCAAATTAAATACATAAATTAAAAAACAAACAAACAAACAAACAAACAAAAATGGTGGTTCTGGTGGAATTTTACTAGCATGCTTTGGGTTCACTTTTCCTCTCAGAGGAAAGCACCACTGCAAATCAATACACATTTCTTCTTACTAATCACCTTTATTTTATGATGAAGCACTTCTGTCCTCTTCCCGTTTCCATCCACAGGGCAAAAAGGCTCACTGAATGGGTTGATGAAGATAAAAATGATGTAAATCATATGCTATGGCCTTCAGACGTCACCAGACCTCAATCCAATTGCATGCCTATGGGAGCTTGTGGAGTTGTGTGTTAGAGAGCAGTCTCCATCAGTTACCATTATCAAAACATCAGTTGAGGGAATATCTTTTGGAAGAATGGTGCTCATCACTCCAGTGCAGTTCTTGACAGACTTGAGAATAGAATCAATGTCAAGGTGCATTGAAGCTCTTCTAGTGGCTCGTCGTGGTTCAGTACCTTACTAGCACACTTACTGTTTTTTCCCCTTTAATTTGTCACCAAAGAATTACACAGAGATACTAATACAAGATTTCTCTTTGTGTGTGTGTGTGTGTGTGCGCGCCTGTGTGTGAGTGCACGCATGAGTCACTTGGCTTGACATCTTTTATTATGATGTATACCTCTGCAGTACGTATAATGTATGACTGTGTATACTCATAGCCTGTCATGCTTCAGCCATTTCATGTACAATAAAAAAAAAATCCAGCTAAAGCATATGGAATCAAAACCTAAACATGCTAATGTGGTATTGAGACCGTTTTACTAATCATTTACAATTTTTAAAGAATAATTATCAATTTACATTCTCGGGTACAATCAGGTTTTAACTACATAATAAATGCACTTTTCTACAGCTCAGTGCAGTATGGCATGGTACATTTACTAATCTGATGCATGAACTATCCATGCCCTGGGTGAGTACCTGTTCTCTGAATGTTGTGCATTGATGACATCATTTCTCATGTGATGCTACTAAACACTAAGCAGCAAAGGAAGGAAGCTCCACAGACAAACACAGTTGAATGAGTGTGTGTTCCTTATATGTTTCTCCTGTTACTGTAATTAAATTTCTTCTTGCTTCATTTAATGTTGGAATTTTGATTGGAGTTTTGCACTAGGGTCCTATTCCCCTAGGAAAGGTTCCAGTTGTATGGTTTTTCATACCTGTTCCAGATCGGTGCCTGTACTTGGGGGCGTGGCCAGCAGAGCTGTTTTTTTTCCCGTTGATCACACATACAGTTGGGTCCAAAAGTCTGAGACCACATTGAAAAGCTGCGATTTAGTTTTTTATTCTTTAAAATGAGAACTGTAGAATTTTGAAATATTTAAAACAAAGAAAGTAAATGTTCAATATCTGCACTATTCTGCACTATTTCTAGGTCCCTATTTAAAAGTAAACAAAAAATGTGTCATATTCACCACATCAATAATATAAGTTGTAATGAACGTGCTTGTATTGAATTAGAAAAGAATGCAAAATAGAAGCATTTTCACTAGTGTTCTCAGACATTTGAAGCCCACTGTACCAAGTTAAACGACATGAAACGGCATACACACAGACAAAGTCAATAAAAACACACGGTGAATAAAAAAAATAATATAGAGAGAGAGCAGTCTGCTTCATTTGATCTGTGAAAGGTGACGCAACGCTGTTAGCAGTATCATAGCAGCACATGAATTGATTTTTATGGCACAAATGCACAAACTATCTAAAATATGTTCACTTTCTGATGTTATTTCATTTCATTTACAGAATTTGGCAGCCAGCCTTATCCAGAGCAACTTACATTTATCTCATTTAATACAACAATTGAGGGTTAAGGGCCTTGCTCAAGGGCCCAGCAGTGGCAGCTTGCCAGTGTTGGGATTTGAACTCATGACCCCATGATGCCACAACTTTAAAAAAATGTCTTTTTTAAACACATTGATTTGCAAACATTTACGTTTGTGCCATTTGTCTTTTTTTATTTAAACAAATATTCATCAGCAAACATTTTATTGCAGCTGATGTTTGGAACTAAACATGACAGGTCGTGTGGTTATAAGAAAATAATCAACAATGAGGTTGTGTTGCGGCCTGACACAAACGTAGTTACTGTTGAAGTTGATTATTTTCCAATAATAGCACATCCCACAGTGTTTTATTCCTCTGATAGCACATCAGTTTGCCAACTGTTACAATTTTTAATATATTAATGGACAAGATGTACTTTTTAAAAATCCATTTATAGTTCCATTTAATGTTGTGGAAAGCTTGTGTCTTAAAATGACTTATATTCTAGTAGCTATAAACAGTCATTCCCTTACCAGCCTCTCTCTTTGTTAAAAAGACAAAAAAAAAAAAAAAGACAGAGAAAAAGACAAAAAAAAATACAGCTCGTCTTGTTACAGTCGAAGTTAGAAGACTCTCCTGTGCCAGAAATATTACATATACTGTTATAAAGCACTGACACTGGAGACTCTTTTCCTAAATGTTATATAAAGTCTCCTTACAGAAAGCTTCACCATATTGACAAGTGGACTTTTTTCTTTGTGGAATGTCCGCCATTCAAGTCCCTGTGTAAGTACTATAGAAATGATAACATATTGGAATGAGTGCATTAATATAAACCTATGATTTGAATTACAGCTGGCTGTGAAAATTAATCCACACCGTCTGACCAATCGTTTTTGAGAATTGATATACAATGATCAGCCATAACATTAAAACCATCTGCCTAATATTATGTAGGTGCAACCAAAAGCTCTGACCCATCCAGGTATGGACTCCACAAGACCATTGAAGATGTGCTGTGGTATCTGGCACCACGACGTTACCAGCAGATCCTTTAAGTCCTGTAAGTCCATGGATCAGACTTGTTTGTCCAGCACACCCCACAGATGTTCGATTGGGCGCCCATGACCCGGTTGACCAGATGTCCTTTCTCGGACCACATTTGGTAGGTACTATCCACTGCATAATGGGAACACTCCACAATACCTGCTATTTTGGAGATGCTCTTACCCAGTCATCTAGCCACCACAATTTGGCCAATTTGGTCAACGTCACTCAGATCCTTACGCTTGCCCTGCTTCCTGCTTCCAACACATCAACTTTGAGAACTGACCTTTTACTTCCTGCCTAATATATCCCACCCCATGACAGGTGCCATTGTAACAAGATAACCACAAGGTGTTATTCATTTCACCTGTCAGCAGTTTTATTGTTATGGCCGATCAGTGTACATGCTGGTTAACTATATGCTTAACAATGGCATTATTGCACAACATAATTATAACACGTTTGCTTTAACTGTTGTCATGGTAACCATTCCAGCCAACTCTCTTGTTGATGGAAGATAAGCTAGAATTTCAAATATCATTGCTTCCAGTTTAGGCCAGTCCTTGTTTTTGAATGTGCAGTAGAAAATACAGTCTGAGTTTTGCAATGCCACCTCTCCACTCTGCTTTGCCTCAAAATGACAGTTCCAGGATCGCAGCACTGGGAACCCGAGGAGTGTTGAGGGAAAACAAGGAGTGTAGGGAGCGCCGATCTGTCTGTCCCATCACCAGTCATTAAAATCAACACTAGCATGCCAGTGTAACCCTAATGAGTCCACCAACTGTTTTGACAAACACACTGATTGTTATGTAAAAAGCTCTTTAAGGCATGGGTAGGTGCCTGTGTGTATTTATGAATAGCTGTAATGCTGAGTGACAAGCTACTGCACTCCTAAAATCCACTGAACTCAAAAAAAGTTGTGCAGTTTCTATCATGTCTCACCTTTGGTTTGTGTAATACCTGATGAAGAGACAATAAACCCATAGGGAAAGCAGTCAGTAGCAAGTGATATTTGATCAGCAAACCTATACTTATATCTGTTCTTAAAGCATGTGAGAGAGAAAGACAGTTTCGATAATGTGTATGACTTCTGTGCTCATTCACAGTGTTGAATAGTGTGTGTTTGTGTGTGTGTGTGTGTGTGTGTGTATGAGTGTGTGTATGAGTGTGAGAGAAAGAGGGAGTCTTTCACAGCCCAGTGCACAGCTAGATTGCCTGCAGAAGAAGCGACAGCATGAGGAGAAAAATGAGGGAGGTAGTGCCAAAAAGAGAGCGAGAGCCACATGCAGAAGAGGGCACTGGGAACGAGGGGTGGAGCAGGTGAACGATAAACGAGTAAAGACTGGGGGAGGAATGTGGGGTGGCACTGGAAAAATTGTGAAATAGAAACAGAGAGGGATGGACGATGACTTGTTCTCCCAACAGGGAAAGAGAGGAAGCCACACAGGAGGGATGAAGAGAAAGAAATGAAACTGGCAAATGAGATAAAGAGAGGGAGTGAGCACAGCACAGCGCAGAGAACGAGGAATTTCAAAATGAAACGAGAGGAAAGCAGACGATTATGAGGTGCCATTTAGACCATTATTCAAACTTAATCTCTTATATACATGCAAAATGCTTTCACACAATCAGCACTTTACCTCATACACAAGCACAAAATCCTCTCATATTCAGTTTTACCTCTTGCCTAAGCTTCAAATGCACTTATATTCACAAATTTATAACTCCCATGAGCATAAAATCCTAAAATCATCTCATATGTACTATTTTATTCCTTCCCTAGACACATTTTTTACCTATTGTATAAGAAAAAAAAATTACATGGACCATTGACCATTACAATATCATATTTTTAGAAAGGGGTTGGATCAGTTTATATAACTATTAACTATTATATAACAGGTTTTAACAGATAATGTGACTATCAAAAAGTGAGGCTTAGTTAACAGATAATATTGACAATTTCATTAACTGCATAAATGTTTTTAAAAAATATATATTTATGCTTTTTACTGCATAAAATACTCCTACATCCACCATTTTTACATCTTGTACAAAATAAAATGCATTTACATTAATCATTTTACCTCTTACGTGAAAATATAATGCTCTTGCATTAATCATTTTCATCTCACATGCACATAAAATGCTCTTACATTCACTATTTTACCTCTCACATAAAAATAGAATGATCTTACTTTTATACTATTACTGTATACTATTACTATATATTGTATTATCTTTTGCACAAGAATAAAATGCATTTACATTTACCATTTGAAGTCTCACACAAAAATAAAATGCACCTACATTCGTCATTTTAAATTTCGCATAAAAACAAAATGCCCTTAAATTGATCTCTCACATGAGAAAATAAAATGTCCTTACGTTTACAATATTATCTCTTGCATGCAAATAAAATGCTCTTACATTCACCGATTTACCTCTCACATGAAAATAAAATGCTCTTACATTCACCGATTTACCTCTCACATGAAAATAAAATGCTCTTGAATTCATCATTTTACTTGTCATGACAATACAATGCTCTTACATTCACCAATTTACTTCTTACATCAAAATTAAATGCTCTTACATTCACCAATTTACTTCTTACATCAAAATTAAATGCTCTTACATTAACCAATTTACCCCTTACATCAAAATGAAATCCTCTTACATACACCAATTTACCTGTTACATCAAAATGAAATGCTCTTACATTCACCAATTTACCCCTTACATCAAAATGAAATGCTCTTACATTCACCAATTTACCCCTTACATCAAAATGAAACGCCCTTACATTAACCAATTTACCCCTTACATCAAAATGAAACGCTCTTACATTAACCAATTTACCTGTTACATCAAAATTAAATGCTCTTACATTAAACAATTTACCCCTTACATCAACATGAAATGCTCTTACATTCACCAATTTACCCCTTACATCAAAATGAAATGCTCTTACATTCACCAGTTTACCTCTCACATCAAAATGAAATGCTCTTACATTCACCAATTTACTTCTTACATCAAAATTAAATGCTCTTACATTCACCATTTTATTTCTGTCATGAAAATGAAATGCTCTTACATTGTCCAATTTAACTCTCATGCAAAAATAAAATGCAGTTACGCTCACCATTTTACTTTCCATATAAGCATAAAATGCCTTCATGTTTATCACTTTGCCTCCCATCATGAAAATAAATTGCTTAAACATTTACCATTTTACTTCTTGCGTTCACATCGTTAAGTGTTTTGTGTAAAACTGGTGTGTGTTCCAGGTAAAACAAATGTACGCAAGAGCATTTGGAGAGTAAAAAAAGAACACCAGGTACCTCACAAGTAAGAGGTCAGATGGACAGCAGAAGAGATTAGGAACACAGAAAGAGAGAGGAAAAAGAAAGAGTGTGAGAGAGCGACAGGGAGAGAAACGAAGGTTAGAAACTGGGAGAAAAGACGAGAGTGTGTATTCGTGTAGCAGGGCCATCGATTGATTTATTCTGGTTGCATTGATCAGAGGACAGCACTGGCCGAGTAGGGAGTGTGTGAGGATTAAACCAGTGGCTTGTGTAATGAATAGTTCACGTGCACCAGGGAACGAGTGAACAGTATATCACAGCAGTGTGTTTGTGTGTGTGAGTGTGTGAGAGAGAGAAAGAGGTGAGGTGGGAAGCTGGGAAGCATTAATTCTAGATCACAGCTATATGGGAAAACTCTGATAGCTTTCACAAAACAGAGACAGGCAGAAGTGTGTGTGTATGTGTGTGTGTGTGAAAAAAGTGTAGTCTTATATGACTTGGGAATCAATATCACACCACACTGCATTATGGAGCTGATCTGCAATGTTGCTAACACAGTGCTAAATTCACTTATTTTCCCCCCCCCATTTAAAAACAGACGTCTCAGAATCTGTATGAAACTGATTCAAAGAGCAGGACATATGACAGATACTAGTCTTAATGTTTCTAAATAAGCTCCAGTCACATCTGATATTAAAGGTTGATGCGGTACTCAGTTACTTTCAGCCACAGAACTTGCATGCTAAGCTGACTAGCTAGCAAACATAGCTAATTTTTAGGTCATTATGCTGTATTTTGATGGATTCTGTTACTGTTAAATACTCCACAGAGTATATAACGATGTACTGAAATCCCTCTTGTATTAACCTGTGACATGTGACACAACATATTAGCAGATAGCTAGCCAACTAGCTTCTAGAAATGGCATGAGGACATGCGGTTATTTTTCAAGCTGTGTGCTGCATAATACATATCTTACATAATTTAGTATTCTACAGAGTTCATATTAATGGTTTCAAATGACATGTTTATCTTTAAAGGATGCCAAAGTGAGTTTCATTTTTGAGAAAACCTCTAAATAAATGAACAGTATTAACATATATAATCAAGCGAACATGAACTAGCCATCTCTTCTTTTTATATACATATATATACACACACACACTGTTCTATTTAGTGTGTATCATTTCAAAGATTACAGCTCAAACCCCAAAGACAATCACAAATGGCTGAATACCGAACTTAAGGATTTAATTACATACCAGTGGAGCCGTGACAGTCATTCTAACAAAAGGTATGTAAGCTAAATCATGACATTTAGCTCATTAAGCTTGCTAGTTGCATTGTTTAGCTTGCTAGGTACATTTTTCTCTCTCCTTTTGGTCGAGCCTTAATTTCAAAGCTGTCAGGACATTTAATAATAAACTCAGTTATAAAAAGCAACCAAGCTTTGGAGCAGATAGTGCAGTAATTTATACCTTTTCTTTATACCCTTTCTGAAACAACACAGAAGTAATTCCTAGCAATTATTTTAGCTAAACTGTTAAAGGTTTCATCACCTACTGAGAATATGTAAATAGCTATGTAATGACATTGACAAAGAGAGAAAAAGCAAGAGATACAGGGATGCAAAGTATAATGAGCATGCAAAGTTAATGAAACCATGAACAAATGAAAATGACGGTAGCACACACAGATTTTGACAACTTGATAACTCTCAATTAAATTTTTTTTTAGCTTTGTTAGTAGCTAGTAAATCTGGTTTTACAGTATGCAATTACATCACAGACTATTGTACATCACACTGTATGCGATAAGATCTTGGCCAAGTTCATAACAGACTGTGTGATAACGTGTACTTTGTTTACACTTTGATCCAAGATGGCGGCGTGGCAGTAGCAGTACCCTGGGATCCTTTGTGACCTCATGGAATTTTAAATGTCTTGCTCTTGGAGTGATCTTTGTTAGTTGACCACTCCTGGGAGGGTAACAATGATCTTGAATTTCATCCATTTGTACACAATCTGTCTGACTGGGGATTGGTGGAGTCCAAACTCTTTAGAGATGGTTTTGTAAGCTTTTCCAGCCTAATGAGCATCAACAACTCTTTTTCTGAGGTCCTGAGAAGTCTCCTTTGTTCATGCCATGATACACTTCCACAAACATATGTTGTGAAGATTAGACTCTGATAGATTCCTGTTCTTTAAATAAAACAGGGTGCTCACTCACACCTGATTGTCATCCCATTGAATGAAATGACCTGACTCTAATTTCACCTTCAAATTAAACTGCTTATCCTAGAGGTTCACATACTTTTTGCCACTCACAGATATGTAATATTGGGTATATTTTTGTCTCATTTGTTTAATTGGGTTCTCATTGTCTATTTTCAGGATTTGTGTGAAAATTTTATGATGTTTTAGATCATATTTATGCAGATATTTAGAAAATTCTTATATAAAAAACTAAAAAACTCAAGCACCACTCTATATGGTATAAGCTTATCTGCTGAATACTATGTCATAGTATGTTATGTTTACATTTACAGCATTTATTTTATTATATTGTTATTCTTTTGCACTACCTGACATATCTGACACTTCCACATGAGAACTGTGTACTGGTCGGTGCTACACTGTCTCTTACTGTGCCTATTGTCCTGTTGACAATAAAGTCACTTGAACTGATTTTGCCATTGCTACTATTATATTTGTAGTTACCTTTGAGTTTTGCTTCATGCTATGCCACCCTCCTGTTAATAGGTGAGTGTCATAGCAATGGTCACTGAAATCTTAATCTAAAATTTCTGACACTGCCCACATTTTGTTGTCAGCCACCTTTAGTCACAATGGAAATAAATAGGCCACTGGTGAGCATGTCAAAGCGCAGCTAGCCATCTGGCTTTGATGCCAATTTACCACAAGTCATATTGTCAAACTGTACTGTATATGCTTTGCATGTGTGTGTATGTGTGTGTATGTGTGTGTGTGTGTGTGTGTGTGTGTGAGTGAGCATGTGTGTGTGTGTGTGTGTGTGTGTGTATTTTGATGACATATTCGTTTAGATTTTCCTCTGGATCCTGTGCATCTCGCTGTCCTGTCCTGTTCTGGCCCAGTGCAGGATGCTGCATCGGTCACTTCGATTTTCTAATTTTCTCTCTAAACAGCACAGCAAAATGCTACTGACCTCATCATACAGCCAAGCACACACCACACACACATGCACACAGAGAAAGAGAGAGAGAGAGAGAGAGAGAGAGAGAGAGAGAGAGAGAGAGAGAGAGATAGAGACTTATTTGCTATGGTTAGGAACCCGCACCTTATTTTGCCGGCCCTAAGTCTGGTTCTCCACACCTAATCAGTGCCTTTGAAATGCACTAATCAAATAATACGATGTCTCATTATTCAATCCTTTATCTTAATAAGATTTGAATGGAGATTAAGCACAATGTTCTGTTGTCTTTCTCTCTCTGTCTGTCTCTCCCTCCCCCCCTCTCCTTATCGCTCACTGCATTTTGCAGGGCGTCGCTTCAGGCAGCCATGCTCACACCGGCTCCTGACACAAAAATTGGATTGATTGATTGATTTATGAGTGTCGAATGAAGGACATTTTGGCAGACAGGGCAAGAGTGGATGGAGAGAATGGGGATGGGGGATGGGCAATGGAGACAGAGACAAATGGAAGGCCAATGAACGAGGGGTGGAAAAAAGTCAGACGAATGACTAGTGACCTCGACTGCACTTTAGGCTAATCAATAACTGGAATGCTGGGGGTGGAAATGGGGTATGCATGTAGGGAGGTTAAGAAAACCCCTATATATATATATATATATATATATATATATATATATATATATATATATATATATATATATATATATATATATATATATATAAAATGCTATCCTGTTTCCTTCCTCTTCATCTTTTCTTCTTTGTCACCTATTCTCTCATCTCTACATTCCAGGTACACTCCCTGCCAAAGCATAATATCATAAAATACATAATAAAGCGTGATGAAGAGTGCTGTAAAGAATAAGTATGGTACCCAAGTTTAGGTTTTATGGTACAAGTTTGCAAACAGGCCAGCACTAGTTTAAAAATACTTGTGAAATTGTGTTCATTTTAATGGAAGTCCTTGCATCAGACAAATCACATCCCAGTCATCCGGTATCATTAATGAGTATCATAAAATTTTGCATAAGATATCTGGTTCAAATTTAATTTTGATGTATTCCGTCATGCAACTGCAAAGCAGCTTTGTATACATTGGTGGATTACAATTGGGAATTTGAAGCAGCCACATTTTGTCATTTTTCTTTACAACCATGCCTATGCTATTTTTACAGTGAAATTTCACAAGCAATTGCAATTGTAAATTTTTATAAAAATTCACTGCGATCAATGGTTTTGTGGCACAGACTATTTTTGGGGTTAAATTTAATGATTGACACTTCACATCAGTTTTAACATCGCTGAAATCTAACAGGGGAATTTACATTGTATTGTTAACCAGTTGCACGACCGCTTTGGTGGCGTTAGCATCAGAATGGGAGGTTCTACAGTATGTATTACAGCACAGTGCTAATTATTAGGGGGCCAAGCACTGAAGGTGAGTAGGCACCATATTGTTATTCTACCTTTTATTCTTCTTCTTCTTCTACTGGTTAGAGTGTGTATGGCAAAAAGTTTGGTGCACTGATTGTGGAGGCTATAAGAAACATTCTGACCATATTTTGGCCAAGTGCTGCCAATGCTCTAGTGCTGCCATCAGGTGAAATGTGGGCTTAATTTGGAAGTATGTTCATGATCATAACTTTTGAACCATGTGTCCAAAATTGAAAAGCCATCCCTGGATTCCCTGTGTCGAGACGAATTCAACACTTATTATGACATTAATTGCCACCTAATAAGATTTCCCGCCATCTTGGATTTTGTCAAAAACAGTTTTTTCACTACTCCTAAAATTTTGTCCAATCATCACCAAGTTTGGTACACAACATCTTCAGAGTAAGCCTCACAAAAGTTATCAAAATAATTTTGAATACTCAAAACTGTTTGAGTGTAATGGGTCAATGAATCTGACAGCAAAGCCGCCAAACAGGAAGTGAGTGCTTGGCCCCCAAAAATGCTGTTTGCAGCTTTTATTATTATTATTATTATTATTATTATTATTATTATTATTATTATTATTAGGCTTTAGGATTTCATATTTCACTTAATTTCACTACAAAAGATTCCTTAAAGGAGCCAATATGTTGATATATCCAAAATGCTGCAATAAGTAACTGGCTTTTGTGTTTTTATTTGTATTTCTGCTTGGTGAGTTAGCTAGCTTGCTAGCAACCATCACAGAAAAGGTAAGAGCAAAGTAGGCTGCCAGCAAACTCCCAATGTACAAAACTTTGTGAAATTCCCAAGCTCCCTCGCTCAAACCAAGAATAGCTTGAAACCAAAACCTTTCTCCTCATCCTACTCTAAAGTGGTAGTAGACCTAACAGTACTGTTCTCTGATGTTCCTCATTCCAACCATGATATTGCTAGCCACAGCCTGTCTTGTGTATTACAACAGTATAAATCATTTTTTTTGCTCTCTAATCTTCCAGTGTATAACAATTAACCAACCAACCATTTGGGAAGACATAATCTGCCTAATTTCTTTAAGACTATGTCTATCTACTGCTGGAATGCTAATATAATGATCTGAGAATATTAGCCTGGTCCATGTCTTTTTTGTAAAAATGTTGTAAGTACCGAAAACTGATATAGTTATAAAGTTCTCAAGCTATCATACCATGAATTTTTAATACAATTAAACTTTAGTCTCAAATGATCCATATAGGCTACACATATTGCATGCTTGAACACTCTGCCTTCAGACACATCACCTCACACTGAAACCCGACTCCACAGATCCACTCAGTGATGAGAAAGTGAGCATACGCGTTCCAGATGAGTGTGTGTGTGTGTTTTGGTGATAGAAATCATGCAAGAATGATTGCTTTGCATGTGTATTTACACTCTAAAGATGAGTTTTAATCAGCCATATTTGGTATTTACACACCCGAGTGCCTGCGTTCAGGAAGGAATACCATGCCGGGCCTAAACTAGAGACAGAGAATGAGACAGTCTGCCATTAAAACATGAGAGATTGTGTGGAAACAATGACGCGAGCTTTTTCTCCGCTGAGGTGAGAAACACATTTCTGAACAGCCAAATGTGTCGACTAAAAGAATTATTTTTCAGCAGATTATTTCCCTATGGACCAGGAGGCTGTTGACTCAGAATAATAATTCTCTCTCTCTCTCTCTCTGTCCTTCTGTTCAGAGAGAACCCAGGCCCAGGTGCACAGATAGACAGAAACATCGCTCTTTCCAGACTAAAGTGATGCTTGATGTAATTCGAAACCTGTTTTTTTTTTGGTTTTTTTTGTTCTGGGTTGGTTTGTAGCCATCGTCCACAGCAACTCTCACCTCCATTTCTCTCTCTCTCTCTCTCTCTCTCTCTCTGTCTCTCTCTCTCACTCGCTCGCTCGCTCTCCCCCACGCATGCAGAAATCGGCTGTAAGAGAAGGGAGCTGTAAGAGCAGAAATTGGAATGGGAGTACATGGTGAGGGCAGTGTACAATATAGGAATATGTGGCAGCTAGAGAGAGACTGAATCTGTTTGTGTGAGAGTGTGTGGGGTCATATTTTTATATACTGATGGGGACCACATGTCCCAAAAAGAATAGAAATGTGTGTGTGTGTGTATATATATATATATATATAAAGCTATTAGTATATATTAAAGCTAAAAGTTTTCTTTTACTGAATTTAAGGTTAGTGTTAAATTTATGTGTAAGCATGAGATTAATTAGCGGCAGTAATAATTGTGTTAATGGAAGGTCCTTGTAAGGATAGTAAGACAAACCCGTGTGTATATATGACAGCTATAGGGTGAGTCAGATAAAGATGAATATGTGAAGATGAAAGATGAATTCTAAATGTGTCTCGACATGCAGGTTATTATATAACCATTCACCTCTTTTTTTCTAACAGGATTTTTAATTTCACATTTCAGATATTGTGTCACTGTGTTCCATGACATGGTCATGATAAATAATTTAAAGCAAGTTTAAATCTTTTATTCTCCCTATCATACATCACTCTGCATTGTGTGTGTTGGTGGCAGTGTGTTAACAGAGAACAGAGAATATAGGAATTGTGACTGGAAGAGAAAGAGACAGAAGCATATAAAAGAAAGCAGCATTTAAAACACTCCAAATGAATGAACAATCACACATCACGCCACAGTTACGTTTTCAAAGACATCACACACACGCAAAAAAAAAAAAAAAAAAAAAAAAAACCAGAGCCGGTTTCAGTACATCTCTTTTTAATCACATAGAAAAAAAAACATACTTTATACAAAATAGTCTTTTTTTTCCCTTCTCTTTGTGTCATGAATCAGCCAGTCCAACAGAGGAAAAAGAAGAGAGCCCTGTTTTCAAAAGCAGCAATGTACAAAAAAAAAAAAAAAAAAAATATATATATATATATATATATATATATATATATATATATATATATATGTCTCTTTCTGGCAAGGTAGACAAAAAAAAAAAAAAACAACAACCAAAAAACATATCCCATAGAATAACTGGTACATCATATCTTCCAGGAATTTTTGTTTTCTCTTTTATAACTGGTAGCAGCATACAGTTTGCTGTGTCTAGCCATTCTGCAAAGACAGTGATGAGACAGTAGTTCTTAAAGCCTCCCACAGGACATGCCACATACAGGATACATAGTGACGGCAGAGGACCAGTTCATCAAGCCTCGACAGATTGGCCTTATGAAAACCTAGGATTTATTCATTTATCTAACGAAGGGGCAGTGAGAATTGAGTAGGAGTGTAGCATAATGCCATTATCTGTATTACCCTATGTGGACATGAGCTAAACTGTAAGGGTGTTTTGTTTATTTATTTATTTAAATTAAATATGTTTTAGCACTATGCCCCTGAAAAAACCAAAACCCAAACAAACAGGAAAACACTGAAAAACACCACCACCGTCAACCTCTCAAGCTCAGCTACATCATTCTAGTTCATAATTAATTCCAACAAGACACTAGTTTTATTGACTTTCTTTGTAACTGTCCATGATATTTTTTAATTAATCTAGATCTATATCCCAAAATATAAACAAATTAGCTAACTAACTGTAAATTAAACTACCATGACCCGGACCAGGCAGTGACTAAGGATGAATGAAATATATAGCACAGCTGTGCACATTCACATTAATGAAGATGTCTTTGTTTGTCCTGCAAGCTTCGTATCTGACTGCTTGTTGTACCCACATGAATGTAAGAACCTCCCACTTGTGTGACTTCTTTATTGAGTCCTGCAGGAATAAAAAAAAAAAATCCTATTTGTATGTGTATGTAAACACATTATCTGTTCATTCCGAATAACGTACTTGTATCCGGTTACATGTATTTCGGTTACTGTTTAAGATTCTAAAATAGTACTAGAAGGTTTTGATTTCAAATCCCACGACGACAATGGAAGCCACTGTACTGCTACTTTTATCCAACATCACTTACAATTGAGCTGAGCAGTTGAGGGTTAAGCACTGAGGGTAGAATTGGCAGTGCTGGGATTTGAAGTCATAACCTCACAATGAGTAGCCTAGAGCCTTAAGCACTAAGCCACCACTCTCATGCCCAGCTATGAATTTATGAATTGTAGGTCAGTTTGGATTGACATATTGGAGAAAGTCAACGTATGTATTGTGTTTAATCTAAGACGGCTCCTCATTTATGTTGTGTCACTTGGACAGCCATGATTTATAGCATGAAAAAATCTATTTCTCCGAGAGAAAATAATTCTTTTTGCTGTACTTACTGCCGAGGCAATCACTGACTGACCCGTATTGTTGACATGTTCACCAGGTGTTGGTATACACCTAGGCCGTGGACTAGCAATCCATCCATAAACTTAGAAAAAAAAGAAGAAGCCACAGTTGGAAAATGGAGATAGATATCCAGTAAAAGAGATTTGTCAGAATATGGGTCAAGGAAAAAGTAGCACGTGTAGCTCTGATGCTTCTCAAGTTCCACTGTTTGCTATGGTTGCTACAGTGAACGATTTCTTAAATGTCCAACGGCAGACTATGGTCCGGCAAACAGCAATCTTGCCTAGTCTTGTTTCCCAAATGATGGGTTTCATTTCATTGCCTTTAATGATTATGGTTTTGTTCTACTGGCAGACGTCATTGCATCATCGCTTCTTATGTCCCTATAATGGACTGTATTCTTTGCACAAAATGGCATTGTATTACAGAGTAGCTATTTAGACTAAACAGCTGCTCTGCAGCTTTGATAGAATGGCACCTTCACCATGCAAACACACTTTGGTATCACTACTGATGCTGCGTAATATAGTCTGGCAGCCAGATTAACTCTAGTGGCCGTAAAATGGTTCTGTACCAGTGTGAATTAAAGCAGACCTTGAAGCATGTGATATGACGTCCTTATGACGGCTCGTCAAGCTCTGCATAAGTACTGTAGCCTCTATCGGTATGATGTCATTACAGGCAGACTACATCACTTAGACAGATTGAAAGCGCTATAACTCTTCGTCCACAAGGCTGAGAGAGTGTGATGATTATAGCTCTAAAGAGATGATGATCAGAATGGGCTGATGGCAGCACCTGAGGGAATGTTCTGGAAACAGAGATAGAGTGATAGAGATAAATAAGGACAGACAGATATGAAGAGGTGAAAAAAAAAACAAAAAAACAAAGGAAAATAAAAGGGCATGAAGAGACAGGAGGAAAATAGAGACCTCAACTAAACCCCTCTGCAATGCAGTGTAACAGTGGCATTATATCGTGAGCGTAAACAAGGAAAATAGTGTTATTTTTAGAGAGTATGCAAGTGAGGGCTTCGTCTCAGGAGTGATACAGTAGCAGTATGAATGTGCGTGGCTATAGCTGAGTTTGGCACTGTGTGTGTGTGTGTGTGTAGGGAGACATCTGTGCAAACGGGCTGCAGGTGGAACAACTGCTGGTCCGTGTCAGCAGGAGGTGCAGAATCTGCAGATGGTTTTAAAAAAAGACAAAAGAAATACCACGACTGACCCCATATGCTTCAAACACATCGACCCCACATAAACACAACATACAGTATGTGTCCTCACATATTCACAAAACAAACATATGGAAACATGCCCACACCCTTGTGCCACATCCTGCAATGTCAAAGGGAAGGAATGGTAATGCATCAAAGGGAATTTCAAATGTAAGCAAGTGTGTGAGGAAGGAAAGGTGAAATACCAACGCCGTCTTTTTCAAGTACAAGGCAGGTTCTCTGCGATAAGGATTTGAGTCAGGACTGAAGCTTGTTGTACTACTGCCACCTGTGAGATTGCTCTGAAAGCCTTTGAACATCTTTATTTTATACTCCACTTAACTGCTAAGTAGAATTTGATCATTTTAATCATTAAAAATCTGGAGCAGTCTTTTGTTAAACAAAAGTGTGTTGTTTTTTTGTTTTTTTTTTCAATAAAAGGCATAAATGGTATTAGTAATAACCACACATAGTATGATCTGACAAAGAACAGGAACAGCAATTTGAAAATAGTGAGATCATGCCTGTAATTTCTAAAGGCCGTGCTCAATTTCCACATTCCACAAAAAAGACCCACTATTCTACTATATTGTAATGTCAAATACAATCACAGACAAGCCAGATATACTTGACAGGTGAATTTAATTTGCTTCCATCTTTTAAACATTAAACGTTAAAATCCTTTCCTTCAGGGGAGTAGAGGAGGAAATCAGAGGAAACAAAAAGGAAAAGAAAGGAAAAGAAAAGGGATAGAGCAGAAAGGAAAGAAAAAGGGACAGATTAGGAAAGAAAAGAAAAGTAAAAGCAGAAAGGAAAGGAAATTAAAAGAAAAGCGATAGAACAGAAAGGAAAGGAAAATAAAAGAAAAGGGATAGAGCAGAAAGGAAAGGAAAATAAAAGAAAATGGATAGAACAGAAAGGAAAGGAAAATAAAAGATAATGGATAGATCAGAAAGGAAAGGAAAATAAAAGAAAAGGGATAGAGCAGAAAGGAAAGGAAAAGGGACAGATTAGGAAAGAAAAGAAAAGTAAGAGTAGAAAGGAAAGGAAAATAAAAGAAAAGGGATAGAGCAGAAAGGAAAGAAAAGGAAAGGAAAGAGGACAGGACAAGGCGATATTGAGATAAATTCCAAGAGAAGGGAAGGAAAGGAAAGCAAGAACAAAAAGGAAAGGAAAATAAAGGAAAATAAAAGAAAAGGGATAGAGCAGAAAGGAAAAGAAAGAGGACAGGACAAGGTGATTTTGAGATAAATTCCAAGAGACAGGAAGGGAAGGAAAGGAAAGGGTGATGTATATTAATGCAAACACATAGGAGACAAAAAAAAACAAAAAAACAGTTCTATGCATGTCTGAACACAACCTGTTTGAATATGCAAAATTGTATATCTCCCACTAGTGCATTTCCTACTTCCCTTACACCCATGAATAATGTGTAAAAAACAAAAAAACAAAACAATGAAAAAAAAAACAAACAAGGAAAACAGAAAAGAAAAATACACAATAAATACATCTGTCTCTCAGATTCATGCAACAAGTGCCCTATTCTCCCACAGTGTAGGTCCACAGTGTTACGGTTTGTATGCCTTCTCTTTGCTATCTTTCATTTCATTCAACACTAGCTCTAATTTACAGCTATATCTATTTGAAGTAGATAGCAGCCTTATCTACTACAGGTGGGTTTGGGGAGCCAAATGAATTAAAGTGAGTAATCACACAGGAAAGTGTCAGCTTGATGCCCTGCCCACATGCCCACAAGACACTGCATGGACTCCATTTCCTGGAGAAAGGTTATTGGTTAGAGGTGTCTGTTTCGTGCTGACATAGAATCAGCTTCCCTTCATCAGTATTAAATACATTAAAACTGACCTAAGATCAGGAGAATAGTTAAGTGTTTGGGGGCCATCATAGAGCTTTTTCATTAACAGGAATATTATCAATACTAATTTCTTTTTGGGGGTAGAGTGAAGGAGTCACACTGGTAGATTTTGAGGAGGATCTGACTTGAACAATAGTATGGCGTATAACCGGTCAGGTGGAGAGTTCATAGTGATATAATGACAACTAATTCAACACAAAATGATTCTTAATCATTACACGAGTTACAGGGCTAGGCAAAACCACAGTGTTTTTAATGTCACCAGCAGCAAGACTGACCGAGTTCTAGCTAAACAGATTATTTAAACCATAGAACAAATATAAAACAAAAAAGACAGCAGTATGGGATAAATAAACTTTCAGAAAAAATACATAACAAGTCTGGAACACAATATGTTTTCACACTTTCACTTCCAAAAGTCTTTGTATTGGATTCAAATATCTATACACCTTGCCTGTGTTCAACATTAATAATAGTGTTTCAATTTTCTTTAAAAAAAAAAAAAAAAACATCCGTCAGTCTAATTGAACCTTACAGATCACATTTCCCCACAGCTCCAGGTTAAAATGACCCAGACAGCAAGAAACTTGCTACCATATCAAGATCATTTTTAGGTGTTTAAAACTAGTGTGCATCACTATTCATGACCACTGTTTGTCACTCCATATACTCTCCCATAAAATCCTACACCAGATGTCCAAGTCCAAAGTCACTTATGAAAACCAGAAGCAAAATTTCAGTTCTCTCCATGTTTATTCCAGCAAGCTTTTAGTCCCCGAAGAGCTGAACTGCCAAGACCTCTTTTGATTCCCTGTACAGCAGTGGATTTTGAGAAATCGTTACCCACCATGGTGTTCTCTCTCTTTCTAGCCACTCTAGCCAGTACTATACTCCTCCACATCATGTCAGGAGCAACACTGAAGCAGTTGGGCAGCTAACAATTAGAGTCACAGGAGATGAAGGTTTAAATACAAATTTGTTCTTTTTTCAGTAAGTGCCATTTATCCATATCACGTACAATTTGAGCTCTAAATAAGAGGAATCTCTGTGTAAAATACAGTTTGTACGGCCCTTGAATCCATCCACCTCACTAAGGGATCCAGGGATAAAACAGTGATGCTGAGGACACACCAGGTTACATTGGGGGGAGTGAAAATGCCAGTTGGAATCACTGCCTAAAATGGTATAGGCATTTCTTGGTGCCAAACACATAGTACGGTTTCTTAGTAGGCATTTCGGCCAATTTAGAGCTTCCTTGGTGCCGTGAACAGCAGGCTAGGTTGGAATGGAGACAGAAGGCACAATGGGGTCCTGTAGACCCCATGCAGATTAAAAAAATGTGCATCTATCCAGTACCATATTTTTTTTATAGTGTTCACTAAATCAGCCTTATCACGTGTAAGAGTAATCTATATCTGGAATACCTCCTTCTCTATAGCCACGGTTTGTGCCATAGCCCGCATTAGTTGTGTGACTGGGGGGTTTGTATAGACCTGTGCCATTGGAAGGGAAGATTGTGTGTATTATGTAGTCTTCCTGTACTGGCTTGGGCTGCAGTGTCTCTCTGGCAGCCATTGGTGTCATCTGGAATCCAGGTCCTCGGATCTCCAGTATGGTGGTATCTTTTTTAGTGCCCGATTCAATGTAGTCATCATAATGCTTGCTTTTCCGTGAGCTACTGCGGTTGTAGTGATCTCTTGAGGAAAAACGCCTGGAGCGGTGGCCATACCAGCAGAATATTCCAAGAATAAGTGTTAGAGAAACTATCGCAGTAGCTCCACCAATAATCCCAGCAAGTGGAAGTGAGGTGATGTGCTCCGAGCCACGATCCTCTCCTTGGTCAACATCAGACAGGTTGGGATCAGATGTCTCAGCCTTTGCACACACTGGAGCCTCATCCGTGTCTGTGTTCCCTCCAGATATGCTGCCTTTGTTCCCGTTGCCAGAGACTAGGGGTACCATGCAGATGATGTAGCTGGATGCCGGTTGGAGGGCAGTAAGGAGATACTCTCTTCGGTCACCCCTCACTAGAGTCTCAGTAATGGAACCCATTGCAGCACTAGTCCCTAGGCGGAGCCAACTAAGCCTGAAAGAAGAAGATGTTTGAGCCACACTCCATGTGACCCTGATGCTGTCATGGGATAGTGGCTTTACATTCAGGGCCAGGTTCTTGCCCACACCACTGCTGCCAAGTGTGTAGTCTAAGCCTTTGTCCGGAAGCCCCAGACCCGGTCGCTTGGACCGCAGAGTGAACAGGGATCCTTGTGGAGGGGAAAGAGTTGTGGAAATGACTCCTGCTCCACCCATTCTATTGCCAGTAGTACCTCCCCCACCTGGTGAACCCACTCCACCTATCCCCCCACCTCCAGCAGCTGCCAATTCACAGTCATCCATTTGGCTAGTAAGGTCCCTTAGTGGCATGTCACGTACTCGCTCAGGAGATTGGCAAGTTAGTCCTCGGACTGTTATAGTGTTCCCTTTGGCTTCCAGCCAGTCATATAGCCAGCGCAGGTTGCATCCACAGTGCCAAGGGTTGCCACGCACAAGCAACTGCCCCAGGCTTTCCATGTCCCGGAACAAACCTCTGGGAAGTGTGGTCAGGTTGTTCCCGGAAAGGTCCAGCCTCTGAAGACCACGCATTCCATCAAGAGAGCCCCGTGGCATGTGGATCAGTGCATTGTCCTGGAGAGAGAGTCTTTGCAGGTGTGCGCTTGGTAAATTGAGAGGTGGAGTCTGAAGGGAGTTCCGTACCAAAGACAGTTCGGTGAGGTTTGAGAGGCGTGAGAAGGTGTCATCTGCAATGCGCTGATTCGCCAGAAGGTTACCATCCAAGACAAGACGGCGCAGGGAAGATAAACCTCGGAAGGCATGTGTAGGAATTGTTGAGATACGATTATCATCTAAGCGGAGCTCCTCTAATGAAGCTGGAAGCCCTGAGGGAATGCTGGAAAGGTGATTTCTGGAAAGGAAGAGAAGACGAAGACGAGGATTGTCCGCAAAAGCCTGGTCCTCTATACTAACTGTGGACACTGAGTTGTCATCCAAATGCAACTTCTCCAGGAGAGGCAACCTGGCTAATGCAGCCCGAGGTAGCACCCGGATGTTGTTGTCTTGGAGATGAAGTTCCCTTAATGATGGTGGTAGGTGCATGGGAAAGTCATCCAGCTCATTATCATAGAGATATATAACCTCCACAGTAGTGAGGTACTCCAAGGATGTGGGAAGTCCTGCATTATCTATATGATTGTTTTGAAGATAAAGAATGGAGGCAGATGGGGGGAGTGGTGGGATGGCACTCAGACCACGGTCATTGCAGTAAATAAAGTCTTCGTCACATCGGCACACAGAGGGACACACTACATCCCCCTCTGCATCCATTTCCTGTGACGCAGTTGGAGCACAGTGCAGCACCTCGGCCAACAGTGTGAGGCACAGCAGGAGAAGAAAGAGCCAATCACGAAGCTCGGCCATGGCTTCAGGAGCCATGATTCCAATGTCTAACCTTTCCTCCTCTTGATTTTCTTGATGTTGTGCCTTTATCTTCTGTGTAGCTACTTCACAGATACCCAGAATGTAGGTCCTCTGTTAAGGTGCAAAGAAGTTCAGTGCTTAGCCACAGTAGAGCTAAGGCAGCCAGCCTGAGGAGAGAGAGAAAAATAAGCTTGAATTAATACCTAAATTACTCAAGATTCCTCTGATTTTCCAATTACAACCTAAAATGCCACAGACTGCATAGGCTTTTTAAATTACATGTCCAAACAGATCTAAAACAATTATGCATCCACAATTCTACTGAAGAGGTAGACACCAGCCATCATGCAGTATAAAGACACTTTAAGGGAGAGCAAGAAAAATGGGCCAAAGTGACTTTATGAGTGATCAAGGTGCTGAGTTTATTGAACAGAACACAGTTTGATGCCATTAAAATGTAGCAATGTCATCTTTGTAGATAAGAAATGACAGTGCATGTACCACATGTTCTAAATGGCTGTGTGGAGCATTTAAATTCCTTTCAATCTGAAGTGTGTGCACACAGTGATTTCTGTCCAAGCATCACAAATATTTTCAAACATGACCATCCTTTACTTCCTCTCCGGTACAACCTTAGTTTGTTGACAATACTTTAGAGTCAGCTCATGTGTGCATATGTGGTTTTGCACCTGTATGTGTGTATCTGAGAAACAAAATGTTTGTCAGGGAAAGTTGGATTAGGGTAGGCGATAAGGGCGTGTTTGAGACTAAACAGCTGCTCAAATGAATCTGTTGACCAGCATGGGGTATTTGGGTCATTTCTCTGTTATACCACTGAAAAGATTCTAGAGAGAGAGAGAGGTAAAGAGAGAGTGATTGACAGGGAAATGTGTGTGGGATTACAGAGCATATAGGTGTTGTGAGTGCTGTGAATGATTAAGCAGGTGCTCGGGAGAAGACTATAGAAAAAACTATTAAAAATATTAAAACTGTTAAAAATATAACATATGATTTAATTTTGTTGACATATACAGACATCTTATTGCAAAACTTGTCCAAATAGACATAAAATGTTGTGTAAAATAAGCAACTTTTTTATACGAACTATAAAGACTTGGTATAAATGAGTATGCATGGCTAAGCCTTCCCGCTATCTATTTTTTTTTTAAGGAAAACATACTAGACGTAAAAATAAGCATCAGCTTTTGACATCCACATCATTTTATTTGCTGTAAACAAATAATTTAAAATGGATTCTTTTTTACAGAACCACCAATGATTGTAAGAAAAATACATAGAATTGTATGAAGTAGAGGCTGGGGCTGATTTCATTCTAGCTCAGACTATAGATTCATGCAGCCTTTCATTAACAATCATGTCAAATGATTACACTTAGTAACACTAGATAATAATTTTTTTTTTTTTACACCTAAAGTAAAATAAACATAAAGATTACATTATTTTCTCAATCACTGATTTTTTTTTTTTCAAAATGTCTACAATCTCCAAGTCAGAAGACTACGTGAACAAATTAGGCTCATGGATGGCACAACTTTGGTTTGAGTGAAAGAACTGTCTAATGGCAAGAGACAGCTTCTCTATTTACCGTGCTTGCTATTCAGAAGAGACACGACATAATTACGGACTTGAATGCACTTCCCTTAAAAAAAAAAAGCAATCAAAACTGGTCCTGCCTGTCTTTCAATAAGTGTGTTTCTATGCATAGGTATAACAGTTTTATGCCTTTGAGATCTCAAGCTACTGTATAAGGCTCAACCATAATGGATTCATAATAGTAAAGTTGAGTTGCTGATAGGTAGTAAAATGTTTTAGTCCTCCTATTCAATATCATAACCAGACTTCACTGACAGTTACACTCTAACAATCACGGTATTACATCAAGATATGAGACAAAGTTGTCTCTATTTAATTTTGTATGATTTTCCAACAACAGATCAATACAGAAAAAAAACATATTCAGTTTATTGTTTTCCTATTGGTTTTATTGTGGTCATGCACCTTCAGACCTTTATAACTATGCTAGTAACAAAAAGCTAGTCCAATGAACAAAGTATACACATTTAGAGCATAAATTTAAATTTAATTTAAATGTAATTTGACTGAAGAATTAACGACATTCCACAAAAAAAATGTTTTGAATAAGCAACTGCCTCTACAACTAACCCTGGATCTTTTCATAGTAATTGCACATACTGTACACTGCAGTTTTGTTTCTTGTGCCAATTACTGTATATTTACAAAGAAAAATCTTTGTGCATCTAAGTGTTAGTTTAAATCTAAGTGTTAGTTTAAATCTAAGTGTTAGTCATGTTGGCAGAAAATACACGTGTATACTCTGCTACACAACACTGAGGATCTGGTCTTGGTCACTGAGGAACCTCACATACGTATTATTGTGTGTGGATGCATGAGTGCTTGACCATTTAAGTGCATGCATGTGTGGTCCCTTAACATTTGTGCATGTATGTGTGCGAGAAGTACACATGAATCACTAGGAGACAACCTGACTTGGGGCTGTCCAGACGGCCTGTCGCCTGAGCACCCCCACCACGCCACACCCCTCCAATATTCCAGGCAGTGATAGAGCAGCTTGGGACTATATCAATTTACATCCAGGGACCCTGGGACAGGCCTGAGCAAGAGAGACAGAGCTCTGTTATCACTCCCTCATAAAATTCACCGCATTACAATAAAACTATATCTGGTGCTGCCAGGTGTCACGTGTGAGTGAATGAAATAAAAATAACGGTTTATCCGAAGGGGAACAGGGGCGCATGTGAAGATATGGCCATATTCCATGGTGAGCAGAAGATAAAGCCAAGTAGGCAGCTATCTGCTGATGCATGTCCATAAATAACAACTTTTTATATATGCAATTGGCAGTGGAGAATGCAGAGATGCAGGCTGATCAAAACACATGAGGGGGTGATGTACAAAAGAGATGGATGAGAGAGAAAAAAAGTGATACAATGAGAATAAGAGACTGATGGTGGGAGGGAAAAGGAAAGGAAGCATGAACATAGGGGAGAAAGTTAATGGTCATTCTCGGATGAATCACCCATCGGTCCATCTGCCCATCCGTCTGTCCGTCTTTTAATTTCTTTTCATTTTCTGCCTAATAAGGTTATTTGGTTGTCATCCAGGCATTGCGTAATTCAAATCAATAAAGCATGACTGTGATGCATGACTGTAAGAATTTTATTTTTCTCAGCATAGAAGGTGTCTTAAAATTCCCTGAAAATGTCATTTGGAGCCATTAAATAGAATATATAATCTATGTAGAATACTAAACTGTTTAATATATGAGGAATAAAACACAATGGGGCATGCTGTTATAGGAAAACCATCAAGAATGGGGTGGCCCAATATGAAATAGAGTTACTCTTACCACTCCAAAGATGATGATTTTCCAATAACAGCACAAGTGTTTTATTCCTGTTATTCAAGTTAGTTCCCTCAACAGCCTCTTTTTTTTTTTCCTCTTTCACTAAGTTAATAAGACACAAAAAACTCAGCTTGTCATGTTACTGAGAATGTGTAAAGTGTAAAGTTTCTCTCTTTGGCAGAAAACTTACTGAGTGATACAAAGCACTGACACTGGAGACTCCATGAATGATAAATATAGTACATCTCCTTAAGAAAGACTACATCATCAACCAGGATGTGCTCACAAGATATTCTTGTGTAGAAACAATTCTCTTTCCAAACAGAAATGAAACAAAGATTCAAGTACGAAAAAAAAAGCTTCCATATAGGACCTTAAAAGGTTTTCTTTTCGGTTTCTTCCAATAGGGGAACCCTAAAGGTTCTATGTAGAACCCTATAACAGGCTTTTCTTTCCAAAAAGTTTCCTAGTAGAACCTCAACCTCTACAACTGTACCTTTCTAACTACCCAAACCATCCAAAGAGACTTTTCCGATATACATGACATACATTTTTGGAAACCATTGGTTCTCTCAAAGACATTTCTCAAAATGATAAAACAACACTTAAAATAATTAAAAAAATCTATATATAAAATAAAACATTTTCTTCAACATGAAAATGCTACCCCATGCCAAGCTTCAGCTAAAGAGCTTTTAAACAGTGAACAGTAATAAAAGTTACTAACTCTCTATTGCTCCCTCGTTCCTGCTTTCCTTCCTCCCTCTCCCTGTCCAGCATTTACTAACCCAATCCCTGTTGGTCCATGAAGAAGCCTGTTCTGTGCATCCAAACCTGTTGCCATGGAATTCATTTGAATCAATGTCCCTCCTCACCAAATTGAAGATTAAATATTAATCCTTAAAGCATGAAGGACCAGACAGTGCCGACTCCTGATCCCCCATCCCACAGCAAAATTACAGGCCCTTATTTCATTAGAAAATATTCAAATAGAGGAATGAGACAAGGAACACACACTTGGTGCAATATTCTTTTTCTGTTCTTAAAATGAAAAGTTCTCAGCTCCAATCCTTTTGCCCCCCTGACCTGTAAACCGACAGCTGAAAATAGCGAATTAAAAGCATAATAAAATAGCATACATCCTGCAAACACATTACGATTTCATGACCTCAATTTAATATCTTGTGGTTTCATTAGCTTGTGTGCATGAGCAGCTGTCTGAACATGATATTTAAAAAAAATAAAAAAAATATATCACATGCAGAATAATAGGACGTGCAGTGCTACTTTGTAAGATGGCAGATAATGAGGGTGGAAGCCATATTGTTAAATGAAACTAAATTTGTAGTGATTAATGTGAAAAATATAATTAAGACTATTCATGCAGCAAGATAATGTTAATATACAAGATTTATATTAGATTAATAAGTGTATTTCAATGCTTGCCACATTCTCATTCATCTATCATGAATGTTTCAGTGCATTGGCTCTGGAAAAACATGGATGCCCAGAGCAAGATTGTATTTGTATGTCTAGTCTCTGAATTTGCTAAACATATAAAGAAGATCTACATGAATTATTTCTGTGCGAGTAGCAATGAGCACATGAGAAACATTGTGTCAGTAAATCAACAGAATTACGTTACAAAGCCAAACTTACAAAGCTGTTAAAACATCATTTCACAACACAAAAAGAACTCATTTTATCCAGTTTAAAATGATGCAAAGGGAAATATGGTTACTTGACTTTGCCGTCATATTGTGCATGATATCATGCGCATTTATAACAGAGAATGCAGGCTTGGTGGATCTTGTTTGAGTTCCTGGCTGAGTTGAATGGCTGCTCCATTTCACTTTTCCATGAGGTTGGTTTTTCCAAGTTCTGTATACCAGGGATTTCAAACTTAAGTCGGCAACTCTGAATATGGCCCAGTGCTGGGAGTATTTGTTGTGCAATTCCCATGATCACTTTATACGCAGAGTCACTTGCTATTTTTGTCTGTGACTATTTTATCTCTGTTTATTATTCACTGTACAGGGTGTCCCCAAAGTCTCCACACATAGGAGAATATATATATATATATATATATATATATATATATATATATATATATACATATATATACATATATAATCTCACAAGTGAGTACATCCCTCACATTTTTGTAAATATTTGATTATATCTTTTCATGTGACAACACTGAAGAAATGACACTTTGCTACAATGTAAAGTAGTGAGTGTACAGCTTGTGTAACAGTGTAAATTTGCTGTCCCCTCAAAATAACTCAACACACAGCCATTAATGTTTAAACCGCTGGCAACAAAAGTGAGTACACCCCTAAGTGAAAATGTCCAAATTGGGCCAATTAGCCATTTTCCCTCCCAGGTGTCATGTGACTTGTTAGTGTTACAAGGTCTCAGGTGTTTATGGGAAGCAGGTGTGTTAAATCTGGTGTCATTGCTCTCACACTCCCTCATACTGGTCACTGGAAGTTCAACATGGCACCTCATGGCAAAGAACTCTCTGAGGATCTGAAAAAAAGAATTGTTGCTCTACATAAAGATGGCCTAGGCTATAAGAAGACTGCCAAGACCCTGACACTGAGCTGCAGCACGGTGGCCAAGACCATACAGCGGTTTAACAGGACAGGTTCCACTCAGAACAGGCCTCGCCATGGTCGACCAAAGAAGTTGAGTGCACGTGCTCAAAGTCATATCCAGAGGTTGTGTTTGGGAAACAGACATATGAGTGCTGCCAGCATTGCTGCAGAGGTTGAAGGGGTAGGGGGTCAGCCTGTCAGTGCTCAGACCATACGCCGCACACTGCATCAAATTGGTCTGCATGGCTGTTGTCCCAGAAGGAATCCTCTTCTAAAGATGATGCACAAGAAAGCCCGCAAACTGTTTGCTGAAGACAAGCAGACTAAGGACATGGATTACTGGAATCATGTCCTGTGGTCTGATGAGACCAAGATAAACTTATTTGGTTCAGATGGTGTCAAGCGTGTGTGGCGGCAACCAGGTGAGGAGTACAAAGACAAGTGTGTCTTGACTACAGTCAAGCATGGTGGTGGGAGTGTCCTGGTCTGGGGCTGCATGAGTGCTGCCGGCACTGGGGAGCTACAGTTCATTGAGGGAACCATGAATGCCAACATGTACTGTGACATACTGAAGCAGAGCATGATCCCCTCCCTTCGGAGACTGGGCCGCAGGGCAGTATTCCAGCATGATAACGACCCTAAACACACCTCCAAGACGACCACTGCTTTGCTAAAGAAGCTGAGGGTGAAGGTGATGGACTGGCCAAGCATGTCTCCGGACCTAAACCCTATTGAGCATCTGTGGGGCATCCTCAAACAGAAAGTGGAGGAGCACAAGGTCTCTAACATCCACCAGCTCCGTGATGTCGTCATGGAGGAGAGGAAGAGGACTCCAGTGGCAACCTGTGAAGCTCTGGTGAACTCCATGCCCAAGAGGATTAAGGCAGTGCTGGAAAATAATGGTGACCATACAAAATATTGACACTTTGGGCCCAATTTGGACATTTTCACTTAGGGGTGTACTCACTTTTGTTGCCAGCGGTTTAGACATTAATGGCTGTGTGTTGAGTTATTTTGAGGGGACACACTCACTATTTTACATTGTAGGAAAGTGTCATTTCTTCAGTGTTGTCACATGAAAAGATATAATCAAATATTTACGAAAATGTGAGGGGTGTACTCACTTTTGTGAGATACTATATATATAAATATATATTAAAGAATGCTATTGACTAAAGAAGAACGTATTGAAATCATTCTCATGGCTGGATCAGGAAGCTGTCACAAGGTGACACTTTTTTTTGCTAAAACGTGTTAAGTTCCCCTATGAATGGAGACTTTTTGGACACCCTGTAGTTCATCTCTCACTTTACACAGTCCATCAATAGAAACGGACCATGACAGGATCACCACTGACTAGGTCTGATTTGGGTGGTGGACATTCTCAGCACGGTAATGACACATGGAAGTGTGTGTTTAGTTGTGTGTTGGGGTATTTGTTGTCCACTGTGTCAATGTGATTGTGTATAGGTGTGGGTTATTTGTTTCTGCAGGATAACAAATGCAGGATCCACATTTGATTATTGTCATCACAGCCAAATGATGTATACCGTAACTAATCACCTGTAATGAATTTGGTTACCTTTGCCCAGGTACCAAGAGTACCAAATACGGACCAATTAATGCAGAGAGTTAGTTAGTCAAACTGTCACAGAATCGTCACGTTCAATCAATCATTCAACTAAACCACCATCTAAATAAAATTTTTTTTAAAAAAATATACGTGTTGTGTATATAAAGGGGTCTTTGGTTTGTCCCTCTGAGATTGACAGTCCCTTAAAGGTTCTATGTGGAACTCTCTTACAATTAGGTTACAAGTCAATCTCCTCTAGAGAGCTAGGAGCATAACCCATTTTCATTCTGGAATAGTATTTTTTCTTTTTGCAGCAAATCACAATAAATATTCATTCATGATGTGGATACTACTATATACTTTAATGGACTGTATGGTTTCTACTCTCAGGATGTAACTGCAGTGTCCTCAAATGCTGCATCAGTCTTGAATGTGATTAATCTGTCACTGTCATTAAGTGGGGCGACTCCGACAGTCATGCGGCACCCAAGTAAATTTTACATTGAAGCAAATTATACACATCTCTGCTCATCTTTCCTCGGTTCTTCCTTCCCTCTGCATCTCTTAATCATGTCATTTTAGCTTTTCTTTCAAACAACTTTGGGTTCAAAGCTGAGAGCTGGCTACGAATTTAATTCGGGAGTCACGGTTCTTTAGCATTCTACAGTTTTGTGATAAGAATATTTTTTTAATAGGATTTTTTTTCTTTTTTTTTTCTTTTTTTGCAAGCTAGGCAAATCAATTTCTTAACTCAATTCAATTCATTACTCTAGACTCATTACTTGCTTTAAATTTAAGTCAGCACAAATGAAAAAAATTCACATAAACACAGACTTCCAGTGGTGTGCAGGGCCCAAGGCGACGTTTCAGTTGTATGAGGGAATGTGGCTTGTGTATGGTGTGTGCATACAAATAAACTATAGAACATCATCAGAGCACAAATTATACCATACACTGTATAGAAAAAAAAAAGAAAAGTTGACTTCACTTAAAATGTCAAAGCAACTTGCTGCACAGTTTGGTTTTTTTTAGTTTACTTAACTTAACACAATTTTTAACCTAGAGTTACCTTGAAATTTTAAGTTAAGTCAACTTTTCTTTTCTATAGTGTAGGAAAGAAATCAATTTTTAAATATTTAAGAACTTGAATTTCCATAGCTGTTAAACATGTCGACATTTCCATTTCCGTAGCTGTTTCTTGCCAGTATTTCTAACCGATGTCCTAAAAAGACCATTAAAATTAAATCATGGAATACAAATATAATATACTTCACATACAGCAGAGCAGCCAGCAGTTAATTATTGATTGTTTCTTTCTAGCATAAACTCGTGCTCTAAGATCAATAATACAATAATTTCCCATACATATTCTAAAAGATCGGCCAAGTTTTTTGTTTAGTTGCTGCTTTCTGCCATGGGCAAAATATATTTCCATCCCTCACAACCTGTCAGAATGTCTCGCTGGCTAACTGAGCAGTGTTGTTTAATTAGTCATATGACAAAGTGCACTCTGAGTAACATTAGTTTGTGATCTACATTGGCATAAAAATAATGTTTAAAAAACCCCCCATCTAGTTAAAGTTCTCTGTAGCTGCTTTGTTGATTGAAGAAAGGTCTCACTATCCATTTCTTGCTATAATCTTAGCTGATAGTCAGTTCAGGGCTTTGATCGACTGCCCCTTTCGCCTACCCTTTGAGACGGCTCTGATTGTTCACTCACTTAATCATAGGCTAAATTAAAGTCCCAGGGAAGCAAAACCTGTGATTTCATTCTAATGGCATTGATGTTGGTCGCAATCTGCAACATAAGAGTGACTTTCCTTCATCTACATGTCCCTTTACAGAACTTTCTGCCTTTCAGGCAGTTACACTCACAAAAACTTCACCCTCACCAATCACAAGAACAACATTCAGGGCTTGAAAATCGACAAATGAGGCTAAAATATGGCACTGGTAGGGAACTCTGTTAAGTGACCAGACACTTTGGTGTGCCTCATACAAAGTGTGATATAATAATAAAACTTTATTAGAGTGTCAATAACTGTATATTATCTCCTTGTGCACACACACACACACACACACACACAACATTTGGAAATATTTTGACTAGTTAAAATACTATCCATCCATCCATTTTTTGTACCGCTTATCCTACACAGGAGCCTGGAGGCTATCTTAGAGGACTTGGGGCACAAGGCAGGGGACACTTTAGATGGGGTGTCAACCCATCTCAGGACACAATCATTATTTAGAAATGCCAAATAGCCGACAACGCATGTCTTTAGACTTTGGATTGGGGGAGGAAACTGAAGTGCCCAGAGGAAACCCCAGAAGCAATGGGAGAACATGCAAACTCCACACACACAGGGCAGCGGTGGGATTCAAACCCTCAACCTCAGAGGTGTGAAGTAAGCATGCTACAATGTCCCCTTAGTTGAAATACTATTAGCTGACTAGTGGCTGGGGAGCTACACAGTTATTTTCAAGCCCTAATGATGAAGCTAACCTAGCAAGAAAAAAAATAGTGAGTAAAAGATAAACTTGCATGTAAAAACGTTAATGACTAAACCCCCCCCCCGACCCCCCCCCCCCATATTAGGGTGTAATTAAGGTCTTTTTTATTTTTTAAAGTAAAACCCAAATTAGTTACTTTTCAATGGTTTATTCACTATGAATTAGACTTTATTAATACTCACTTGTATTGGTCATAATTGGGGATATGTTGGGTGAAAATGACTAATAAATGCATTATTAGTTGTGATAAATTATTAAATGTCCTCAATGTGAAAACAACTGAGCATAAACTAATCATCTAAATTCAATACACATGTCTTATTAGTGTAAAATTAGCAACATATTATACCAGTAGGTTCTGGTGGCTTCAAGTGACTTCTGCGGACTTCTGAAGGCACTAATACTACAATACATGTCCCATATTATTCTATTCACATACATTTTAATATTAATTCCTTAAATTAACATTCCAATGATGTTTTGTTTATGACCTACAGTGTTATTTTTCAGATAAGAGATAAGAGAATTGTTATTTCAGTGTTGGTAGCCTTGGTTTTGTGGATGCAACATATACTGGTCCATTAGTATTCAACTTCTTGTTGTTGTTGTTTTTTTTTTTTTAAATAATTTTGACTTTAGAATATGGGACACCTGCAATGGACTGGCACCCTGTCCAGGGTGTACCCCGCCTTGTGCCCGATGCTGCCTGGGATAGGCTCCAGGTTCCCCGTGACCCTGAAAAGGAGTAAGCGGTAGAAGATGGATGGATGGATGGATGGAATATGGGACACAATTTGACTTACTAAAAACTCGTGAAGTGCATTTTAGCTACTAATTAGTGATAATTAAAACTCTACTTTGGCATATAGAACACATAAGATAATATTAGAGACTTATTCAGCATTTTAAAAGCTCTTAAAACACAGTGAAGTGAAGTGCCTTGAAATGCGCAGCGTTATTTGATGGGTTGACTTACTTCCCACTGAAACAGGAAGTCACAGTTGGACATACTGAGGACCTGTGAAATTTGTCATTGTTTTGGAGCACACTAGCTTATAGATAACCTTAAGGCTAACATAGTCATACTAAAAGCCATAAAACTGCCATTTTGATTTCATGGGGATTTTAAAGTTATAAACTACACGTCACATGATGCTACCTAGAATCTACAGGTATAATACAGCATGTAGCGTACACTAACAACAGGTGAATTTAGATGCTCTATAATTTGCACAACAATGCTTAACAAAGCATTAATTCCACATTATCACAACTGATAATGCATTTATTAGTCATTTTTACACAACAGTTCTTCAATTATGTATTAATACAAGTGTTTATGAACAAAATTCAATTCATAGTGAATAATAAATAGTGCCTAATTAGGGCTTTATTAAACAAATAACATGGCCTTCATTAACTGCTAATATGTGTTCCTTAAAATGAAGTGTGACCAAAAACAAAAGCTAAACTAGTCAGTAAATTTGAAAGATAATCTAGCGATTAAAAGCAAAAGCTAACCTAGAAATAATGGCCTTAACTCTAAATTCTGGTGAATGTAAAGCTGAAGAGTCCAGACTCTCTCCACTTGCACAGTTGTATTTGGTTCATGAGTGGCGTAACAGGCTGGCAGTCTCAGACAGGCTGTCAATCAATCTAGTTCATTACAATATTATTACACCCACACTCTGCTACGCTGAGATTTTCACCCTCAGTTTTTGTGTTTGCATTGTGATCATAAAAATAGTAGCCTATAATATCAGATACTTTAAAACCTTTAATTGATTAGTTTTCTAAACATGTTGCTTTAACTTTTACTCGGCTTGTTTATCCAGAAATGTACCTTTGCTTATATACCGTGTACTTTATATGTCAATGCTAGTAATCTAGCGTGCTAGCATCTAAGGTAGGGGCTGTAGTGTTACAATTAAGGAATAAAACACAATGGGGCATGGTAGAGGATGTTATAGGAAAATTTCAACTACAATTATATTTTTTGTCAAATAACAGCACGTTTTTAACCATTATATTATTAGCCATAGATTATGTACAGCATCTCTCCACCATGCACATCCCTGTGAATAAGTTGTCACTATAGTAATGATAACATATTAGAACAAACAAGTGCGTTAATATAAACTTGTGATTTGAATTACAGTCAGGAATACTACAATCCGAACTGCTGTTAAAGAAAATTAATCAACACCTTCTGATCAGTCAGATGTGAAAATCCATGAGCCATGTGCTATAATGCTTACTATGTGCTAGCATTCTGGTGTGCTAGTCACCTACATAGTGTTAGCCTTAGACATACGCTTTAATGTGCTAGTATGCCAGTATGTGTTTTGTTTTAGAGTGTTTTTAGTGTGCCAGGGAGTACAGTATGTGCTTTAGTCTCCTGGTATAATAGGAAATAGTCAGCTAGCATCCTAGCTAGTATTCAGTAGCTCTAACATTTTAGAGGTTTAGTGTTGTAAGGTGTGCTACCTTTAGAGGCAGAAGCTTTCGCAGAATTTTATAGTGTGCTAGGGAATTTTAACAAGCTACTGTTCTTTATGCAGTGCAGCGCAGTGAAAGGGTGATGGCTTTATTTGTATCAGAGTGTTAAAATGTATTATTGTGATGTGCTAATCTTTTTTTTATTGAGTCGCGGTGTTGGATTTTCTGAAATGGATGCAGGGATGTAAACCTGACGCACTTCCTAACATCTTGTATTCAATTTATGATGTTTTTTTTTCTCCACTTCTGTCAAATGTAAATCATCAACTCTGAGCGCATGTATACATATATTCCCATATGTACGGGCAAAAGAACCTTTCAGGCTGCATCTCTCTCTCTCTCTCTCTCTCTCTCTCTCTCTCTCTCTCTCTATCTCTCTCTGTGTGGGTGTGTGTGTGTGTGTGTGTGTGCTTAGACTATGTGGGTGCTTAGTATGTCTGAGTATTGCATTTGTATGCAATCCATCATCTTTGGTTAGATAAAAAGATGGCAGGGTGTTTAAATTCAAATTGAACAACCTCTATCTCTCCCCTCATCTCAGTCTGCCTCTCCCTCTCTTCCATGTGCTCTCTCTTTTTCTCGTCCGTTATAGTCCATATCTGAACGTGCTCTGAATAAGAAACAAGGCGGCTGATTGAGTCGCAATTTCTCTCTGCTGCTTTCATGCAAACCCTTCTGTTTCATCATGCCCCTTTTTTTCAAGCCTGTCTTTTTCCTTCTCTCTCTCTCTCTCTCTCTCTCTCTCACACACACACACACACACACACATGCACATACACACACTCATAATCTAGCTCTTCCTCCTGTCCATAAGTCCCTTTCATTTCCCCCTCCTCTAAATTCTTTTGCCTTTGATTCTCTCATTTCATCTGTCTCTTTTTCACTGCCTCTTTCCTTTTTGATGAGCAAAAAAAAAAATCCTATTCTCATTTCTTCTTCTTTGTCTTCTTCCACTCCACTCCGTTAATCCTTTCTTGTTCTGCCCTTTTTTCTTACAGCTGATGAAAATCCTCACCCACACAAAAACAATCCAGTGACGCCCCTCTACCCACATAGGCCGTAATCGGCTTGCAATACCATCAGGTCTCATTCAGCGTCATCTTCTATCATGCATGTTTGATCTCATCATGTCATGGTGTGAAGCTATCTACTGGTACTCTGTTGGACAGAAAATAATTTCTGCTGCTGGATTATCATGGCCTGAGAAATTGTATATATATATATATATATATATATATATATATATATATATATATATATATATATATATATATATGTATTCATAAACCATGATTAGCGAAAAGGAAGTTTAGAATACTATTTCAGTGCACCTATTATGGTTTTGAAGCGTGCCTAATTTTGTTTTAAAGGTCTCATGCAATAGATTTACATGCATCCAAGGTAAAAAAAAAAAAAAAAAAAACACTTTAATGTGCTCAAAATTTAAACTGCAGCATTACATTTTTCCCCTGAGTGTCACAAACGACTCATTCAGTGATCCGTTCTAAAGGATTCGTTCTAAACTCCTCCTTTCAGAGAGCATACTCTGCTCTGATTGGTCAGATGTCCCAGTCTGTTGTGATTGGTTTACTGCTGTCAGCATGTTTCAAAAAGGAAACGCCCACTACCATAACGAGTTTCAGCTCCGTCTGTCAGCGAGCAGCCAATGAAGAGCAGAGGCGGGGCTTTTTGTTACAAACCTATGTACGTTAGTACAGGAAGTAAAGTCTGGAATCACTCATTTCAGTGTGCACTTTGATTTTTGAAACTTTGCAGACTTTTTACATTCACAGACATCTCTATAACACACTACATGAAAGGTAATTGAAATAACATAATAGGTGCACTTTAACAAAGAATGCTGTTTATTTGAAGACAATGTTAAATTTGTGCCACCGAGTTCACTTTTCAGTTTCAGAGTGTTTTTCTTCTTTCTCATTGTAAATTTTTGTCCAGTACTTTTGATACAAATTTAAATAAATGATTAACCATAACTGAAGAACGTTTTCAGTCTTCTATACAGGTTGTAAGATATTCTAACGAATCCATGGATACACAATACACAGCTTCATTAACCTCGTGACCAAGGCAACTCTCTTAAAATAGCATTACAAGAGGAAAACTGTCGATTACTGTAGCAGCACAAAGTATTAAGCAGTAATATGAAATTAGCACATGAAACGACTCTACCCGAAATGTACTGTATACTGAGAATAAAATGAATAAAATATTTAACTGTTTTTACTGAATATTCATATTACATACTGTATTCTAACACGACACCATTCAGAATAATCCATAACCTGTGTAATTTTCATACTACAGTGGGCAGTAGTCTCTCAAGGTGCAGGTAATTAAATGAATTATAGCCTAATGCCACTGAATATTTATGATTAATTATCAGCGAATAGATATAGATAATCACAGCTAGGCAATTACGCAACACCTGGTTTTTAAGTTAACAAAGAAGATAAAGTCATAACAAGCTAAGTGGCTATAGTACCTAAGGTAGTCATTATTTCAATATGCTTTTCTTTTCCTACTAATATTATCATTAATTCCACACAAGCCAATCCATATGAAAAGCTAGGAACATCTGAAATTAAAGTCAGAAAGCTGTAATATTGGTTTGGGTCTGATTCTGAAAGTTGTAGGCAAACAGTTTCTCCATTAAATTGTGTGGCTCACCAGTTTGGAAATAAATCCTTACCCAGGACTCTTCATATCCTGGCCGAATGTGTGTCGCGTTCCCATTTTTTAATTTTTTACAATTGTAGCCGTGAAAGTAAGAGCTTCTCTGGAGGTTATTGGGTGGCAAGAGTAGTAACATCTACTCACAATTCAAATAAACAAACTCTTTTGATGTTAAAATCTATGCTGTGTTACTCTATGGCAGAGTGCAAATATGACAACGCTTTTTAATGCTTCGAGAAAATAAGGAGGAGCAAACTTTCACTTTAATTTTTAGTAAAAATACAGAGG
Organism: Ictalurus furcatus; assembly: GCF_023375685.1. NCBI lineage: Eukaryota > Metazoa > Chordata > Actinopteri > Siluriformes > Ictaluridae > Ictalurus > Ictalurus furcatus. The sequence continues at coordinate 14,439,041 of NC_071282.1, forward strand.
CGTGCGAGTGCGAAACTTCTCAAATGACGTTAAACACACACAAGCAGTCATGCATTTTCTGGGCTGAAACTCGAATGTCTTCCTACTTCCACTAGGTAGGGTGTTCAGCTCCCTTATATTATACCCTATATAGAGCACAAACAAAGTAAACAGGAAACCATTAAAGATTTTCCCCAACTTGAAGATGGCAGACTTTATTTGGATCACGTGGATGAAATATGGTAAGATAACATGTGCATAAATAAATATAGATAAACTTGACACATTAAATTGCTGTTTAAAACCACTTAAATTGTTTCAATTGCTGACCTCTTAAATTTTCCAGAAAAAAAAAAGACTTTTGAAAAGAGTGAGAAACTTTGGCAGACGCTACATCAGACTACTGAAGATGTGTGTGCCAGTCAGACGCATTAATCTGTACTACCCCCAGCTCCACCCTTATGTCCTGTTACGGCTCATATGAGCAAGAATTCAGCACAGGTAATTAATTATGATACAGCTTTGGTGGTGGAGTGACAACATGGTGGATTATGGGTAATCTGCAAGGGTGGAAAAATAACAAATTCTTATTTTAAAGTTTCAATTGTGTTTCTATTTACAGGACAATCTGTTTATAATGTACTCTTGTTACAGTACTTGAGTACATGGTTCACTGTATACGCAAAACAATTATACATATTTTGAGTTTAATTAAATAATAGTACTTTTACTTGAGTTTTTTTTTTCCAAACAAAATATTCAACTTTGCTATATTTATTTTGGATCACCAGTACATAGTAAAAAAAATTAGAAGAAAACTGTAAAACCAATTAAAAGCCAGTATGTGCAAACTTTTTAAAATAATTTTTTACATTTTGAGACCCAATTACAATAAAGTTTGCTTTAAACGATGCATACAGATGAGCATTCCTCTCACAATTTATCAGGTATCTACTGTAAAGTTTTAAATGCTTCAAAATAAACAGCACGATAATGATATACATATTATGCAAGCCAAAACATGCGAAGATATCACCATTTCACAAGTTAAAAAATACTTTAAAAATATGTAGACGCAAGCCATTAGCTAGCTAATTGAGCTAGCCTAGCTAGCCAAAAGCTCTGTATTAAACTTAAGATGTCACTTTGATGTTCAGTAGTGATTACCTGTTGTGTTAAATATATCAAAGTGCTGCTACTGACTATATGTAATGCTCAGAATAATGCCTAAGGCGTATCTTTACTGGATAGATGAGTATGTAGATAGAAACTTGCATGAATTAACATGAGCCAATGAGCCATGAGCCAAGCAAGCTAATGAAACCCCAACTAGATTTAGCAAAGTTAACTAGCCAGATAAGGTTACCTTTCTTTACATACTGTTGAGAATTGAGATGGTGTTCACTTCAGCATTCCTCACTTGGTTAGTTAACATAAACATTTTCAGAAACGTTGTGTTAATAGTGAATTGTATTTTACTAGACGACTTATTTATTCTTACTTGATTGCTACTTTTATTTTTTACTTAATTGAATTATTTCTAAGTCAGTATGTTTTGTAGCCATTCCACCACTTGTAATTTGCTGAGCCAAGCCGGATTGTCTGGTGGAAAACAACTAATAATCTGGATCTCAGTGGGGACAACAACTCTGGAATCTTAAAGACACACTACCGTGGTTATCAATCACACATGCTAATTTAATAAGCAGCTAATGATTATGCAATCATCCCTCTAATCAGTTGACTTCTTTGCAAACCAGGCGAAACGTAAGTATATTTGAAGTGATGGAGTCCTAAAGATAGAAAAAAACATTACCTTTGATTGTGAGGATTGTGAGGATTGTGAGGCTGCTTCCCTCTGGGTAAAGCCTGAGTACCACTTCACTGCATTAAAAGCTCAGCATCCAAACTGAAGTGTTTGTGTCCTTCTCCATGTATGTTCTGGAGTTTTTCCACACAGTCAGAAGTTTGAAGGAGGTTTTTTTTTTATTTTTATTTTTTAGAGATATTCCTAAAAAACACCAGACTGGAGTTCAGGGGTTTGGGGTGTCACCAGGAAATCCCAAACTGAAGAAAGACGACATGGGATGGATATAATGGAGGTCCGATTCATTTTTTTTTAAATAAGATAATCCATAAGGTGATCAAAACATCACCTTTGTTCTGGATCTTGACCACAGTCTTGCTGGTCATAACCCAGATGGTTTGTTTCACTCACAATTGTCCTGCATCATGGACTAAACGCTTCTTGTGCTCACCATGCTCAGTCTTTTCCCACCATCTCCGGTGTGCTGTAACTTTTCTTTATGCTGGTGTTTGTTTTCGCATTGAGGAAAGGAAATGCTCTTGGACGTCACCGGTAATTCAATTGAAATCCCTTGTGCTTGCCAGTGATGGTCAGAGTGAAGGAGGGACCATTGATCTTGGTTTAGACCAGAAATGTCCTTGTTCTGCTGAGAAAACAAATGGAGGCTTTTTATTAGAGACAAAGTTGTATTAGCTGATATAAAAGCAAGGGGGTTTTAACAGTGATTTCTCCTTTTGGAGAATGAAACAGATCCACTGGTAGTGTATATTTTTTGGGCCGGAATGGTTGATTAAACTCTTTCAGAAATAGTGTGAGTGGATAATAATGGGATTAGAATCTTGGGTTGATTTTTGCTTAGACCTTAACTATTAATTCGGCTAATTGCAATACATTTGTGGATTGTTTGGTTGGTTCCATAAATCTCACTTCAATTTTTTATGTAAGTCATTCTCATGCAAAAAGGCCATCATGTTTCACAATAAATATAAAGCAAATGTGAACCTTCATGAAAGTACCATGTGAATTTCACAGACGTACATCAACAAAAATATTACAGGTTTTTATTGGAAATGTGAGGGTTCCATTTCGAAATCCCAAAAGGCAAATGATCCTATCAGCAATTTTTCCATGGCATCAAGGTAGATACAGTCAAACTAGCTCATCCATTGGTTAGGACTTCACTAATGTATGACCTCTTTGAGTCTGTTCTCAATCCAGTACCCAAATCCGGTCTTGATTCTGGTCTCAAGATGTTTTCTGTATTGATTTGGACTTGTCACAGAATTATTTGCAATTGGAAGGAGCTGATGAATGTTGGAGACAGTCATAACTGTATGATAGTTTCAGCCACTTTCATTTAGCAAATGCACCGAATAAAAAGGAGAAATGATTTAGTATGCCTGTATAAATGTGCATCTATAAAATAATCTGGTATTCCATTTAAGAAGGAATTAAAATGATTGTGTTCGCATTATGTAAATTTAAAAAAGCATTGGGGAAATTTGATGGGAAAAAGACTAAAACCTACAATTTCAATAGAGCTTGACTAAAGCCAATAATAACAAAATGACAAAAATATGACTATCCATCCATCCATTTTCCATACCGCTTATCCTACGCAGGGTTGTGGGGGAGCCTGGAGCCTGTACCAGGGAGCTCAGGGCACAAGACAGGGGACACCCTGGATGGAGTGCCAGCCCACTGCAGGGCACAATCGCACACACTGATTCACACGCTACAGACAGTTTGGAAATGCCAATCAGCCTACAACGCATGTCTTTAGACTGGATGAGGAAACCAGAGTGCCAGGAGGAAACCCCCGAAGCACGAGGAGAATATGCAAACTCCATGCACACAGAGATTCGAACGAGGCAAACGTGCTAACCACTAAGCCACCATGCCCCAAAAAAGTTGATTAAAATTAAAGCTAAATCCAAATTTAACATTGAATGAAAGTAGAGAGAATAAATAAAAAATATATAATATAATAAAGATGTGTTTTATACTTCACGGTTTAAATAATGTTTTCATTAAAAAGGTGCAATCGTGTTTTAATGAATTTTGCAAGTGTAAAAACAGGACATTTATATCAGTCGTCTCACAGTTTCAATTGTGTTTCTATTTACAGGACAATCTGTTTATAACAATGTTTATATCTTCTCTTTGTCACTGACAAAAAGGTCTCCCACACAAAATGCTAAGCTGTTGACTGGCTGATGCTCACGTTGCTTACAGCTAACGGTGGTGTGTGAATATGAATGTTAAATGGTAATGGTGACAGAGCTGTGTACTAACAGCACACTGCTGCATTAATCACCTACCCCTGAATCACTCTCGAACAAACTTCATTTCAGCTATGAATTGGAATAGTACCTGGAGATGTTGGCAGGGATTAGTCCAAATGAAAAGATGAAAAGAGTGTGTTAAAACAGTACTGAAACGCAACTTAAATCTAATTACTTTTCAGATCAGACGGAGATTATTCAAATACTCACAAGTCATAAACATATGCAGAAATATTTTGTATGATCCAGCTGTTTTTGTTGTTTGTTGCGGTGTGGTTGAAAGCTTTATGAAACTGAAAGAAGGCACTGAAGTTTGAATTGCTCGTAAATGTGCGTGATGAAAGCTGATCACAGTTCCAGGCTTTTTAAACTTGATGAATTCATTTAATCCATGAATGGTTTTAAAGATCTCCTAACCTTCTTCGAAAAGTACCAACTTATGGGTTACATTAACTTCTCATCAGTTATACATGCACTGTAAATTCCTGATTCTAGGGTGTAACGGCAAAACAGAGTTAAAAGTTAAAATACATGCTCAATTTTTCATCTAAAACCTTTAAATATGGTCAGGGAATTGGTGCTTTATTTAGTTTGGAATGTTTAGACCCAATTTTAAAGGTTTCTCTAGGTATTTATAGTTATCAACCGATTTTTGTCTTGTACATTGGATTATGTTTAAGATTAGCTTTCATTTGTGCTATCAGCACAAGCAGTAATTTGCAGTAATTTTAGTATTTGTTCCACATAGACATACATATATTCAAACACACGTTTATCCTTGTGAAGACCTTTGTGAAGCACTAACGGTTTTAGATGAAAAATTTGAGCGTGCATTTTAACTTTAAACTCTGTTTTGTCATTACACCCTAAAATCAGAAATTTACAGTACATGTATAACTGATAAGAAGTTAATGTACAATATGCACCAATGACGAAGTGAAGCGAATAACATCGGTTGTCTCGTTACAATGGCACCTGTAAGGGGTGGGATATGTTAGGCAGCAAGTGAACAGTCAGTTCTCGAAGCTGACGTGTTGGACGCAGGAAAAATGGGCAAGCGTAAGGATCTGAGCAACTCTGACAAGGGCCAAACTGTGATGGCTGGACGACTGGGTCAGAGCATCTCCAAAACGGCAGATCTTTCGTGGTGTTCCCGGTATACAGTGGTTAGTACCTAAAGTACCAAAAGTGATCATGGGCACCATATACTCATTGATGCGGGGGGAGCGAAGGTTAACCTGTCTGGTTCCATCCCACAGAAGACCTACCTAAGTTAATGCTGGCTATGATAGAAAGGTGTCAGAACACACAGTGCATTGATGCTTGCTGCTTATTGGGTAGCATAGCTGCGAACCTGTCAGAGTGCCCATGCTGACCCCTGTCCTCTGACAAGAGCACCTATAGTACAATGGGCACATGAGCATCAGAATCAGAACAGAATCCCACCTCACAACTTACAGGATTTAAAGGATCTGCTGCTAATGTCTTGGTGCCAGAAACCACAGCACACCTTCAGAGGTCTTGTGGAGTCCATGCCTCGACAGGTCAGAGCTGTTTTGACAGCACAAGGAGGACCTACACATTATCAAGCATGTGGTTTTAATGCTATGGATGATGAGTGTATATACATCTATGAAATATATGTTGCACGTGTATATAAAGTATATACCGAAATGCCACAAAATAATTGACATAGGAGCAAACTAACATAGGAGCATCTGACAGTTTTGGGCTTGTTGGGATGCAGAAGGAAAACTGTTTTTTTTTTTTTTTTTTTAAATATAAATAATAAAAAAAAACCCCTGCAGCTTTTATTTAAAATACTAAAAGAGCCAAAAGGTTTCCTCTGGGTTGCTATGGTTAGATGGAGGCCTAGCATTAATTAGCTGCATTGATAATTATGTCAGTGAAACGTCTTCACAAGGATAGTCAGACAAATGTGTGTGAATATATGTATGTGGCTGATAACATGACAGTGAAAATGTGAAGGAGATTTGGGACAAATAAATTACTGCCTGTGCTGACAGCACAAATGAAAGCAAATAACAGGTCGAGATGTCTTCTGATTCGCACACACCCACACACGCACTGCAAAGGTTAATGTCAGCATTGTAAAGCTAAAGCAGTTTGTCAGCTAGTTCTCGGTACAAACACTGCAAAATGTACCAAATGTGCTGCCAGATTCAGAGAGTGTTGAATGAACGGTTTGGCAATAAATCAGATTTAGACAATGTCCCCTCTGCTCCAAATGTAGTCAATCAACAAAGGCATGTTTTGGTCTCTGAGGTGTTTTGCTAGTTTTGAACTGGAGATATGGACTGATATAGCTAATGCGTAAAGATGATTTCAACCAAATACCTATTTTTGTAAATTTGTCTTAACTCTTACAGAAAAGGCACACAAACTTTACATGTGAAATTTACACATGTGGTTTTAGACATGAATTATTTCTTTTTCATGTCCCCCCCCCCCCCCCCCCATATGATTTACAGTATTTATTCTCACACATGGTTTCACATAATGACATGTTAAATATTTGATTTTTTCATAAGGTAAAGCACTTTAGCATATTTTAAGTGTAAGTGCATTATGTAGCCTAAATATGGAATATTCTTCACAAAATCTACTTAAAGTTTACTATTTTTACTATGTACTACCCATGCAGTGGTTCTGTACTTACTTTAGACTTTTTAATGTAAAAAGGAAAAAAGTTTTAAAGGAGCTTGTTACTCTGAAGAATACTTTGATGATATTAATATACTTCTGGTCAAAAAAACAAGACAAAAAAACAACATAAATAGGCCAAGCCCAAAATGGCAAAATATTAAGCTTTTAATGGTCTTAACAACAAATCATTCATGGCATTATAGACATTTCTATAGATTAGAGACTTCTTAAAGCAGAAAATTTATGAAAGCAACTATGTTTTTGTCCATTTATTGCCATTATCTTTTTAAATTACACTGACCAGGTTTTGGGCGCATGGTGGCTTAGTGGTTAGCACGTTCGCCTCACACCTCCAGGGTCGGGGGTTTGATTCCCACCGTGGCCCTGTGTGTGCATGTGCTGTGGGGGTTTCCTCCGGGTATTCTGGTTTTCCTCCCCCAGTCCAAAGACATGCATGGTAGGCTGATTGGCATGTCTAAAGTGTCCGTAGTGTATGAATGGGTGTGAATGTGTATGTGATTGTGCCCTGCGATGGACTGGCACCCTGTCCAGGGTGTACCCCGCCTTGTGCCCGATGCTTCCTGGGATAGGCTCCATGTTTCCCCGTGACCCTGAAGAAAAGATAAGCGGTATAGAAGATGTAGGGATGGATGACCAGGTTTCACATTATTTAGCTATTAAATATCACAAATGATCCTTGAACTAATATAAATGGAATACAAAGTCTAAAGGCCTATTTCTTGTTTCTTGACTGCGTCGCATTGCAAAGTAAACATTCAACATTTAAATCAATTGTGGGATGGATGCCATGAAGCACTTACATTATAACTGTATTAATGGATAATATATAAACCTCAAGTATGTTAAGCCAGAACAGACTGCATCTGTTAAATCGAAAAAAAGACAGCGAGAGAGATTTAGCCAACCCATACTGTACTTTCACACCTGTTCTGGATTTATATGCACTTCGCGTTACTTTATAGAAAATGCAACGTATCCGTAAATCCATCCCAGAAAATCTGTCCCAACTCATCCCGTTCATTGCATGTGCCCCTTTCCTAATAAATCCCCCATCCCCTCCATCCGAGCGCTAATGGAATTTGAATTGTGTTGACTTGGGAGTGATGGGCAGAATTTACAGATTAGCTTTTCAATTCATACAAAACACAGCATGTCTTTTGCAGACTGCTGTGTCTGGAGAGTGGGGGGAAAAAACCAGTCCCACTCTTTAAATCTGTACGCTTCCATCCAATTCTGATCTGATGTACAAATCCACTGTACTCTAAGGAGCACTGTGTGTGCGGGTTTGGATTCTAGGAAAATGATTGTGTATTTATGCACCTTATTTGCTTAATCTGTGCATGTCAGAGTGCTTAGTGTGTGTGTGTGTGTGTGTGTGTGTGTGTGTGTGTGGCTGCTTAACTATTCAGCATGCAGCAGCACCTTATTTTTTCCTCACAATTCATCGTTTGACAGAGAGGGGGGGTCGTGAACTCATTGGAGAATAAGTTGGAAGCTAGCATTACTGTCAGGAGGAGGAAGGCTTCCATTAATTTGACGTTGAACCAATTCACTGGCGAGGGCACGGCAAAAATGTCCGTGTGTGTGTGTGTGTGTGCGTGTGTGTGTGTGTGTGTTCTGGGGAGAAATGCAAACAGCGTGACACAATGATGAATGTTCTTCTGTGAGTGTAGCTTTAACATTAATGGCTGTGTGTTAATGTTTGCCAGTGAACATGTGTGTATGCCGAACAGCTGCTCTTAGAGGAGACGCAACGTGGGCTACGAATGTGAAGATGCATCAGTTTTATGGCTTGGTGTTTATTATCTTACTCCATTATTAAAATAATCTCTCTCGCGCAGCAGCTTTAGCGGATCTCATTTCCCAGATCTATCTATGAGACTCTGGGAGCGGAGTTAACTTTCATAATCACTATAGCAAAAAAAAAAAAATTAATAAAAAAGTTATACTGCGTACATAGTGGGTTTCCACCGGACAGTGCGGTGCAGTAACAAATCCAACATTTTAGTGCTATTTCCATTCCCAAGTGAGTCGTACATATGGGGAAATAAGAAATAGCGCAGACCACTGATTGGTCGGATACAATTGTTGGAAATTCCTCACGAATCCCATTATTTTTAAGCAAAAAAAAAAAGAAAGAAAGGAAAGAAAAACACTAGGACTGCATCTCAAATGGCATACCATCGTAGAAAATATCAAGTCACCAGCAATGACCACCCATGATTTTAGGATACGGGGGCACGGTGGCTTAGTGGTTAGCATGTTTGCCTCGAACCTCCAGGGTTAGGCGTTTGAATCTCGCCTCCATGTTCTCCCTGTGCTTCGGGGGTTTCCTCCCCCAGTCCAAATACATGCATCGTAGGCTGATTGGCATTTCCAAATTGTCCGTGCCCCTATCCCCTGCGATAGGCTCCAGGCTCCATCACGACCCCATGTATCAGCAGTATGGAAAGTTGATAAATGGATGGATGCAGCCTAGCCAGTTAAAATATCTGTTCTACCTGACAATACAGCGCAGCAAGCTTCAGTAGAATGTAATAACATCTGCAGCGAATAAAGTTCCGTTTAGTCATTGCTTTATGTCTCTTCAAATACCTTCCACTGCCAAGTAAAAGATGAATAAGACCTTGAAGGTCCTCCACTGGTGCTACATTTAGTTAACACTATCATCATGCAGGAAATGGTGTAACCATCTCCAGAGTACTCCCACTTCTAACAAACGTATAGAAAGTGCTGCAAATAAATTGAAATTCTTGAACTGATTGATCAGAAGCCTTTCTTCTTCTTTTTTTCTAATAGCGGCTCTGAGAGTAGTTCTAACTGTAATTCAAATCACAGGTTTGTATTAATGCGCTCGTTCTAATACGTTATTGTTTCTATAGTAACAGCTGTTGTTAACCAACATGGGAAAGTCTTCAGAACAATATGACAGGTTGACAATTTTTTTTTTTTTGGTTTTGTTATTCAAGAGAGTGAAAAAAAGACACTGTTGAGGAATCGACTCTTTATAGCTTCTATAACTTAAGAGGAGTAAAACTCTTCATGACATGCTGTTATAGGAAAATAATCACTTGGCGTATTTCTTACTTCTTACTTCACTAACAAGCGTTGGAAATTAAAATAATTTTCATTTTCAGCGTGTTCTCATTGTGAGAAAATGTTTAATTCCTACACCACGAGCGTTGTTTTTTTTTCTTCACTAATTTTGTTGCAGTCGATATGAGCTGGTCATGACTTAGTACCAAGTACCCCAAGTTCTGGATCTGGATCCTTTTTGGGCTGGATCTTATCACCTCTAGAACATTTACTTGTCTATTTCTTTCTGTGTGTGCATGGGGGAAAAATGTATTTGCTAATGTCA